>NC_045638.1:59048601-59351233 GCF_009829145.1 Chiroxiphia lanceolata
AAATAAAAAGCTTTGGCTTGCTTTCCTTAGCAAAACTGGGGCTATCAGGAGCTATGGTTGCTGTCTATTGGAATAATGCAGGTAACCCCAAAGGAGGGATACAAACTATTTAAGGTGGAGAGATGGTCGACACAAAAGCAAATGCTGTTAGCTAAGGCTGGAAACAAGAGGATGTTTCCATCTTGAGGAAACAAGCGAGGCTCTGGGACAGCATTCAGACAGAGGCAAATGCTCAACTGGCATGAAGATGGATTTTTAAGATTGTGAGAAAGAGCTGTAAGCAAGGGGGCAAGACTTGAGGTTACACATATTTAATTCCCACCCAATCTTCTTCTGTTTGAGTAGCCAGTAATCCCCCAATGAGCCTCACAGCAGACTCTGTTTGCTCTGCGCTGTATCAATGTTTATCTTATTCGCAGCAGAAAATGCAAACTTGGGAAATGGGAATTTCACTCTGAGAAGAAACTCTGTGGTGCCCTCACTTGCAAGCTCTGAAGGGCAGATCTGCCTCTGGGTTTCAGCACACTATTCTTCAGCCATCTTCCATTCATCATTTGGAATGAGAGCTAAATAACTCCTGGCCTGTTTCATAGCTGAGAGACTAGTCTCTCCAAGAGGTAAAGACACTTCCTTTCTCTTCTTGAAACATCATGAACTTTCAAACTTGGCAAGGCTCTTTTGCGTTCAATCTAATAATAAACCCAAACCTTCCATCACACAAAAGCAATGAGTCTGAACTTGCCTGAACTTGCCTCAGGGAGCTAAGATCCAAAGCTCTGTCATTCCCTCAAAAGCCATTCTCCTCTCTGCAAGGACAGGATGTTGTTGTGACAAGGCATCCTTGCTGTTTGCTCAGCCTCTCTTCCTCGTGATGAAATCCCTCTATAGCGACTCTGGAGGTCCTACTCAGCTCTGGTTTTAGGCATACAATGTGCTGCCTAAGTAATCTCCGCTCTTTTCTATGAGTGATTTATGGAGGCTTGAAGGACATTGAAACTCAGCACATTTTGTGTTTTCCAAATGTTGGTGCAAGGAGAGTGGTACTTTTTCTGCCAGTGGGAACCTGAAAGACCTGATGGGCTTTTCTGGCAGGACTCAATGTCAGTGAAAGGGGCGCCAAGCTGCCTGTGGAGCAAGTGGAAGTACAAATATGTGTTGGCTTTGAATTTCACTGGGAACTACAGAAAAAATATTTTGACTTGATTTTACAGTTCAGTTTTTCATTAGCAGAAAGTGAGTGCTCAGCCAGTGATCAGAAATGCCCTTGCTTAATTTGCACTGGTTCTCATTCAGTTATTAGGCACAACTGACACTAGAAGAACAAACAAACAAGCACCACACCGAAGAGCAAGTGAAATACTTCTTTTCTGATTAAATTTTTCTTGTGGTACCACTTCTTTTTAAAAAAGAGAATGGTCTTATGCCATCATGAAGTATTTATTCTGGGAAAGGAGGAGGGGAGCCTGCAATGTTTGTTCTAGATATCTAAATTTAAATGACTGACTTAAGCACATAATCTCTAGAGTCCCTCTGAAAACCAGTGGAGAGGGAAGGGCTTTTGTAATGAGCAGTTCAAAAGCTCTTGCTTAAGCGAGCAATATTTTATTACCATGCCATACCATATTACAGGTGTTCAGGGTTATATTTTATTCTGCTTTCTCGCATACTTCTGTTCTTCAGGCTGACATGTAAAGCACAAGAAGTTCTCTTTATATCTGGATGTTACCGTATCTTTCCATATTTCATTATGCAAATCACAAAATTACTAAAGCACAAGGGAATGAAATAGGTGACTTCCTTCCCCTTGTATAAAAACAAACACCCCACTCCCATGCAGAGTTTGAAGCTCAGCAATTTTTACCTAAGCAAGAGTGGAGATTACTGGTGGAAACTCATCCTTTACACTTGATTCTGGAAAGTGAATTTGGATGCATATAAGCTTGATCCAAATCTCCCGGAAATTGAGGAGCCTATGGTTTAGGAAGTGTTACATTAAATTATTCCCAAATCCTTTTAGTCCATCATCCTGTTTAGTGCAGTGGGGACCACCAGCAGATGCTTTTCGTGAATGCTGAAATGGGTTTGCAACATGCAGGCTGGGATATTTGGTCACATCCTAATCCTCCACAGACAGAAGCCACCTGAATTCAGGTCTGACACATGTATGTTAGTTTCCCTTCTGCATGTTTTCTTGGCACTAAGTATTATAAATATAGGTTTTCTTACTGCCCTTATAGGGAGAAGATGTAGCTACAATGTCTTGCCTTTAGAAATGCAGTGTTCTTATAAGAAAATCAAAGGGAAAAGGTTTAGATGAAATTACTGAGAGTACTCAGGGAGCAGTTACTAGGTGAGTACTGTCAAACTGGAAGGATTTATTGAGCTGGATCCCTAGGGATATCCCTAGGCCTGGATTCAGGCCTATTCAGTATTTTCATTAATAATTTGGATGAAGGGGTAGAGAGCCCCTTTATTGGAGTTTCAGCTAAGAGCAAGAGACACTAGGGAAGAGAGGATTAATGCTCAAGAGATCTCAGTAATTAGAGGAATGGTCTGGAAAGAAACAGGATGCAATTTAGTGAAGACAAGCACAAATCTGCACCTACACTGAAATAATTAGCTCCACAGGCACACGATGGGAGAGAGTAGCCAGGTAGACCTCTGCCACAAAGGAGCTGGAGGTTATGATGGAGCAATGACTCAGCTGTGGAAGGAAGAAACATTGGGCTGAGTTGGACAGATAGGGATGTCACATATTAGACACAGAGGGATAAGCCTTTCAACTGGATCACTGGGACCAGTTTCTGGCATTACACCTCAGGAAAGAAATGGCTGCAAGTCATAGGAGAGCAAGGCTGCAGAGAGCAGAGAGAAAGGCTTCGTATTTAGCCTAGGGAACGCAAAGCTGAAAGGAGACACAATAACAATCTTCAAGAGCAGTCAGTCTGCCAAAAAGAGGAAGGTGGTGAACTGTTCTGTGTCCAGAAATTATCCTCTGTGGTTTAACCATGATTTTCTGTGGTTAGAAAAATAGAGAGGGGGAGAGAGAAATTGAGATGGTAGATAAGTTGACTTTACTGCTTTACTTATGAAGTGCCTTGGGGCATAAAGCACATGATCAAACATAGTCGAGTTACTTTAGCTTAATGAGTTATTGCCTGCTGGCTGAACCATACTAATTAACCATGTGTGTGCTCTCAGCCTGCCTCAATTGTCAGATGAAATGGCCTCAAATACTTGTGTTTTACTTTGCAGGTGAGGCAGTCTGAAAGCTTTTGTAGGATCAGTGATTATAGCTCGGCTGATGGAAGGTGACTTCCAGGGAATGGAAACTTGTCCTTAGTGCTCAACAATAATGCTGGTACTGTTATATCTGGGAATAATAAAAGGGGGTTGACAAGGGAGGAGCAGAAAACAGACCCAAATATATAAATATGTTACTTCATGGTCTTATGTCAATAGAAAAGGGGCTCTATACAAAATGTATTGGAAATGTAGTAACACTGGGTTTTATAGAAGATCTCAGTGGTTTTTGTGTTTGGGAAGGATTGTAATATGATAATTTAAAAAATGTAGCATTAATAATGCTACAGAGCACTGCACACATCTTCCTTCCTTCCTTCCTTCCTTCCTTCCTTCCTTCCTCCCTTCCTGCCTGTCTGTCTGCCCTGCCTCCCTCCCTCCCTCTCTTCCTCTATTTTCCCTTTGTGGTTATTTTTCCAGTGTTATCACCAGTTTGACTTATGTGGCAAAGGATGAATATTTGGACATTGCAATCTTAGGGAAGTTTTTTGTTTGCAGCACTACTTCTGTCTATGTTGTCCCTTTTAAAACAACCTGCTGTTTTGCTTCTAGCATGCCATTTAGAGAGGCAGCAGACTTGGCACATTTGCTTAGCAGATAGACACAGTTGACAAGTGCTATGTGAAATGGAAGCAGAGACTTCGTTAGTTTGTTGCTATTTTATGGAGTCACATAAATCAGCCTGGAGAGGACCTGAGGAAGTTATCTAGTCCCTTTCTGTGCCCAGGGTGGGATCAAATACATCACTGCCCTTTCTGACATTTGCCTAACTTGTTTTTGAAGTCCTGCATTGGTGCAAATTCCAGTGTCTCTGGACAACCTTTCCCTGTACTTTCATATATGCAACCACTCCATCTGATCCAAAATGCATAGCTGAGAACAAATTAACACACAATTCAACCTAAACCAGCCAAACTACATTCATTTGCTGCTGTGATCCCTTCAATTTTCTGTAAGAAAGAGAAATGCTAGAAATCTTCATAGATATTATTTGATAGCATAAATGTTTTGTAATCTAATTTAGTCTAAAGATGACTGTTTTCCCTTCAGGACATAGATTTTTGCATTGAGAGAGGAACTACAACATACCAGGAGCTATAAAGCTACAGTAGTAATGCATACATTGCATTTCTCTAGTGCTTGCAACATGGAAACAAGTTTTCATGGCTGTGTTTTATATATGTGGAAGGAGGTGCTATTATGTATCTATTCGATGTAAGGCTTTCTTCCTTTCCCAGAGATATGGTCTAGACTGCGGATGTGCAATTCTGTTGGAGCTGAAATTTAGTCCAGGTCTGGGGAGCCTGTTCACAATAGAAGAGAAATAATTAGCATCTGCATGAAGTTCTTATCCAGATGTGGCAAGTCTGACTGATTCGAGATGGGGTTTGTCTTATCTCTAGTGTTATTACAGAGAAATTTTATCTTAAAATAGTACTTTCGCAGAGTCCCTCCAGTACTGCTAATCCCCCTTGGTATTACCAAGGAAATATCAGACCATAACTATTCCATGGAGATGTGAAATGCAATCATCATACAAGAAGAACGTGAGAACTGCTGAGCAGACTGCATTTCCTGTTATCTGAGAACAACTGTACATCTACAAGTTGCTAAAAATCTTGATGTTTCTATGATTCTGCCATGTCCTTCAGCAGATAACATTTTGCACAGACCCTAGTACGACCAGAGAGATTAAAGAACAAAGGAACCATTTTCTCCCCTGTGTGTAGAAGGAAATATATGCATCTTAAAACGAGGGGTGATGCTGGAAAAATGATGCTTGAACTGGGAGGTCATCTTAAAACAGATGAAAGACAGCCTATTTCTTACACAATGAGTAGTGAACTCCCGGGATTTATTCGTGCAGAAGGCTAGGGATACTGGTACTACCAGCTAGTTCAAGGAACAGTTAGACAAATTCATGGACAACAGGTCCACACTAAAGGGAATAAGCAGGGTTGTACTCACTAAACTCCCTGCGCAGCATGTCCTGCCACCATCAACAGAGGTGGGATATGGGGCAAGGTGGGTCATCGATGTCACTCCAGTAGCGCAAATCTGATATTCTTTTGCATCTCCTCCCCATCCTATCTGCCCTGCCAGTGACTCCAGAGCCAAACTCACTTGTCACAGGGGTAAAAAGGTTCTTTGCTTGGCTTGCAACAGTCTATAGAACTGGAGCTGGATTACTGGGAAATGAGTACTTGGGGTCCTTGGCATAAGGGAAACTAGATCTGGATCTAGATTAGATCTCTACCATCATTGTCCAACAACAGTTGTAGAGAAAGGTTGGTGATAGCAAAACAGCCTGGGAACACTTACTTATTCCTCAAAACCTGGTGAGGTTTACATCTGGATTCCGCATATTCGCTGCCTCAGGAGAGGAAAGAAAGGACAGACTATTGGACACACATATTATCTGGTTTTGCTGTCACTACATTTAGTGAGGGTTGGAAATGTGATGTGTTTCCCACAGCATCCAATAATTCTCGGTAGTGTCACAAATAGCATTGTTTCAAGTATGTGAGGGATTTATGGACAAGAGCAAAAGACCCTTGAAATTGATATCAATAATTCTACTGCTCAAGCTTAAGGCAAAACTCCAACAGCTGTCAGGGGTGTGTTTTTTTATACTCTATCTAGCCTCAAGGAGGCAAGGCCATCATAATTAGCTGCTAATTGAGAAGCGTGCATCTGAAAAGCACAATTTCAGAGAACAAAGAGCCGGAGAGACCCATTTCCAGGGCTAATTAGAATTAATTCATAGCTATAAGTAGAAGGTCTCCCACAGTCCTGGGACTCTCTCTTGCCCTCTCCTGAAACACTAGTCTAAACATACGCATACCAATCATAGAAGGCTCAGCATGCCTTGGGTGGCTCTTGTGCAACACAGAAATAGCATTGCTTTTTAGAAATGAATCTGATCTTATTTTCTTTCTTTTTTTTTTTTTTCTTTTTTTTTTTCCAGCCCTGGTCTATGTCTCCCCTCTACTTTGCTACCTGGTCTTCCTTTTTTGAATCTGTGTACCAATGAACAAAGCGACAACCTCAGCACTTTTTCTACTACTGCATGAACAGACCTTTTAGAGAAAAAAAGGTTGCCAAAACCAGGCCATGCTGTCTCTTGCACCCTCCTGAAAATGCCTGCAGCAGGACTAACTTCAGGCACCTGCATGGGTGCATTCGATTTTCCCTCAGCAGGTCCACAGCAGCTGTTTTTCCACCTGAACTGGGGCTCCACCAGTAGCCCTGCAGGTGGTGAGGACACAAGTTGAAGCTTCCAGTGTTCATATACTCTCCTAAAAGCCTTCAAGAGCTGCTTTTATTCTTTAAGGCCTGAAATTAAAAAAAAAAAGAAAAAAAAAAAACAAAACACGAAAAGCAACAAATCAACAAAACCCCCCACTCAAACAGTAAATATCTAAGTAGCAGGTCAATGTGCAATATTTCTATCTTACTTGTGATCAAGCAGCAGTCACAAGTATTGAGGCCATGTTGCTGAGAACACAGCTGCGATGGGCAGGGCACGTCTCAAGGATGAAGGACCACTGCCTCCCTAAGATCTTGCTTTATGGTGAACTTGCCACCGGCTGCTGCATGAGAGGAGCCCCGAGGAAAAGATACAAGGACTTCCTGAAACAACATCTCAACCTTGGCCATATTGATCACCATAACTGGTCTACTCTGGCCTCCAATCGGGAGGCCTGGCGACACACGATCTATAACGCAGCTGTTTCCTTTGAGAACGCACACAGGATCACTCTTGAGGAGAAAAGACAACGCAGAAAGAACCATGTTTTGCAGAATATACCATCTAAGGAGTCTTTCTGTTGTGCCTTTTGCAATCGGACATGTCTATCTTGTATTGGCCTCATTAGCCACCAGCGTGCTTGTAACAAATGTGGATAGAGCCTTCCTAAATCTTCATTCGCGAAGCCCAGCCATGACTTGTGATCACTACATCTCTCTTGTATGTTTTTAGGCAACCACTCACCAGTGCCCACTAATTGCTTGAGGACTGAGTCGATGCAAGGACACCCCAGTGAGAAAATGAACTAGACCATTACCTTATAACAGCCAGTTTTGGTTGTCCAATATAAGATGTTTTTAAAATAAACTTGATTTATTTTTTTTTAAGATGTTGAACACCTACCTTTGGGAGACAGCAATTACTTTAAGTTACTTCAAGCTAGGGACCCAAAAAAGAGCAAGACGATAATTGATTTGGAGAAATGCAGGGTAACACATTGTCATTAGTGATGATCTTGTTATAGAGGAGGAGGCTTGCTGAATTCTGCTGTGCTGGCCTCCCTGTGTAAGGATGTCTAACAAACCTCAGAAGCTTCACAGTTTAATCGTGGGTGTCAGAAGCTGATGCTCCTAAAGCAGACAAGTGGCTTAATTTGCAGGGAAAAGGAGTCTCTACTGCTTAGTAGGTGTGAGGTGCCTCATTTATGCTCCAAATATAGATACACTTCTCTATCCTTAGTTATCCACAACTGAAAATCTGGTGTGTGATACCTCTGCAAGCATGTGCTGGGGCACACGTGAACAGCATGCTGCTGAGATTGAGAGACTCTGGGCTCCTTGAATACCTTTAAATTTCCTGTTGAAGGAAACCGATTTTCTAAAAAAAATTTTCCAAAGGATTTTCCTCCCACAGGTACTCATCTGAACCATTACACTGTAAGAACGATCTTTCGATTCTTTTCTGTGTGGGTTAGGAATGTTTTTCTTTCCATGTGGTGTATCTTGTGTGTTATTACACAATTCCTACATGCTCTTTTTGGTGAGGGATGTTATATACTGCTGTCATAAATGAGTCCCAAAGCCTTACCTTGGCTTTGCATCCCACTGTTGAGGGGGGATGCAGCTGCCACAGTCTTTGCCTTCATTAAGATTTCATCTCAACCATAACCCCTCTGCTCACCTTCTTCTGTCACCAAGGCCCTGAGGCCCCTTCTGTATAGGGATATAGGAACTTCAGCCTGAGAGGTGGGATTTCACATTTCCATCTTACCCAGAGGACCAGACCTGCCCCCTCAAACTTCCCTATGGCTTAGAGTCATGGTGTGCTGGTTTAAAGGTAAACCGGTAGGAGAAATGAACCCAACTCAAAAGAGATTATAAATTAAAATTACAATTTAATAAAAACAATACAATAAATACAATTACACAGATGAACAATTGGTTTTAGTCCACAAAAAACTAGATATATAACCTGGCACCCTGGGGCATGAACAGAGTGGTGCTCATTGGCCCCCCACATGCTGAGCCCCACGTGGTTCCCCATGTGGTTCCCCCCCCAAGTAAAAGGGGGGGGAAACCTGTTGGTGTGAGTGCTGATCGCAGTCTGGTTGAGGTTCTGGTCCTCCTCTGGATCCCACGAGTGGTACCAGAAGTCCCAAGACCCCAAGATTATATACCCTCAGGTTCAGGCAGGAATGCCCAGTACCTCCCCTAGGCCTAGGAGTTCCACAATGGGTGATTGTGAGTCATGGGTGTGAGAATAGGAACATCCTGCTGTCTCGCAGGCCTCTTAACGCCCAGCGTATAGCCTGCGGGGCCAGGTGTGCTCTGGGCAGCTGCTGCAAATGGTCTGTTGTTAACAGTTTCTGGAAAATGACATGGAAGGTGCAGAATACACAGTTTGGGTTACACCCACACAGTGATGAACTCGTCCCAGCTGTTCTAACTAGGACACATGCTTTGCCAAGAGCCCACTAAAGGTTTACAGATAGCTTCAGGTGCCTCATGCTAGGTAAAAGCAAGTTGTTAGGCAGAGAGTTGGCTTGTAGAGGGTTGCCAAAAACAGCAATGCTCCTCACAAGACAAAGTGATACCCTCCCCTTCATACAGCCATTTCTCCTGCCCTGCCACCCCATGCTGGTGGCAGGCAGTCTGCCACACACTTCTCCTGACCTGGCTTGTGATGCTACAAACCCAGATGCTCCTCACAAATGGAGCCTCCTATCACTTTCTGGGAGGCTTCCATCAATTCCCTTTGCCAAACATCTGGATTCCCTGTGCAGTCTTCAGTAACTTTACACTGCTCCAGTCGGGCAGGTAAACGGGGATAAGATGGCTTGACAAGTTCCCAAGTAGTTCACTTTCACTTAACACCAGAATTTCCTTCCCTTACACATCTGATTCCTGCTTCGTTGCCTGCAATCATACCTTCAGCTGCTGCTTGGAATGCTGAGAAGCAGTCACAGTGGGACTCAGAGTTTTCTATTAGGTCCTCGTGGCTCATATTTGCTGGATTTGTTTGAATCTACAGTGGCCCACATTTCTTATGTTAGGTCAGCAAAGCTGAGTAAGGTTATACAGAATTGTAAAGACTTCAAAGCTAATTGTATTTAACATCTCACTGACCTAGTCTGTAGCAGATCAATCAAATGACTACAGAGCCAGCTGCTTGTTGGGCACTGTTCTCCTCCTGACCTTAGGTCTTTTCATCTTGAAGGCATGAAACATGGTATCAAATGAAAACTCTTTTCATGTGTTGTAAAAGTTCCTTAAACACCTTTGGGGTTAGAAGTGCAACCAGAGGTACTGAAATACTGTTATGATGATGCTGGGACTGCTCTGTACCTAAGTGATACCATATGTTGGCCTGATTCTAACAGTGTTTACTGTGTAACTACACTGGCTGAATAGGAATCTGTCTGGAAAAACAGTCAGGGTGGAAAGGAAGAGCTGCAAAGAGCCTCTCTGAGCAAATGCTTAAAATGCTGCTAAGGGGTAATGCCAAGACCATCATCTTCGATGATTTTGTTTCCAAACCATCCAACCTGCAGAACTGGTTATGACCACTAAAGTAAGAAGACTGTCCCAAATTGCACTTAGGAGATGTCTTTGCACCTCATTATTTGGTCTCTATGCAATGATGATCATCAATCCTGGGGATGGTGCCCAGACAGAATTCCAAAAGCACTTTGGCATCACATTGCACGGGAGGGGACTATGACCTGCAATAGGAGAGAAACTGAAATTTGTCATGTGACTCTAAGCTTTGTATCTAACCCCCACCTATCATATTAAGAAGTGCCAATAGATTTCAATGTTTGCATGATCCTGCTTTCCATAGGACAGTGAAAGTGTGGAAATCTGAGGTGTCAGTGAAAAAATTCCCATTGCCAGTTTTGGACACAGGCTTAACAATCAATTGACCACACTTTGGTCTGTTGGGAAGGGGAATAAATCCCATTAAATCCTTATAGTCACATGCATGTGGAGCCTGGCTGGTACCTCATTTATATCTTATAACTACTGCAATTATAAAATATCTAACTTTAAACAGAACTTTTCTTGCACTGTTCCCTAAACATTTCTTCTCAAAGTCTGTTACTTACTCCCATTATGAGGCTCAAAATGTCCTGGAATCTGAAAGGTATTTGATCCAATCCAATCCCACAGCTGCTATCCCAACAAACATGTAAGTAAAACAAAGATTCTGTGAATGGGGATCTCAAGCATTTGTGGGGAGGATCAGGGATTAGTGAAAGATGATTTTGCCATTGTTCTCCTAATTGATAAAAGACAGGCCACTGCTATTTTGAATAATGCTGTTACCACACCAGCCTCAAGCAACTTAACAGAAGATCCTACACAATTGAGAAGAACCACTTCTGCATGTTGAAAACGTTCCTGTGAAGTTACTCCACTGCAAGTGCTTTAAAATCAGGATCAAAGTGAGTGAGGCAGTATCTCTGCTTCTTCTTTTTATTAAAAAAAAAAAGTGCTTTCAGATGAATCTACTTCATTTTTCCTCTGAAAATTTCCTTTCCCAAGTTGAATCTCTTATGTCCCTTAACTCCTTCCCAGCACTGTCACAACTCAGTGATGTGCTTTGGTGCTACAATGCTCCTGCCTGGTCAGTCACTTCTCTCCTCCTAAGACCAGAAGAGCTGGAGAAAATTTAGAAGCAGCTCTGCTTTTCCTTCCACAGCAGGTTTCCATCCAATACTTGTTCACCACCTGAACCTGGCATCCAGGCAGACTCATGTTAATAGAAACAAAAGCAGCCAAGCAAATTGGTTAAGGTCACAAAATCTCATGATATCTTTACAAGGTACCTTGTAAGGTACATTTAGAAATGTACACATATATTTACTCTGAACATCATCTCTTCTGTTGACCATCACTGCATATTCAGAAGGAATTAAAAAGAAAATGTGAAAGAGAGTGGCACACCTGTGAAAGGTGTGAGGGTCCTCCTAATGCAGAGGTTGTATCTTAGTGGACAAGAAGAAGGCGTCTGGCAACTCAAAACAGTTCTCTGTAAATGCAAAGGGGATTTAAACATGGGGTTTAAAAGCAGCTCGTCTCTGTGGGATATCTGAACAAATCTTAACACAAACCTTACTAACTAAACATTTCAGGCGCTCCTAAGCTCCCAGCTGTGGAGCCCCAAAACCTCTCATGGAATTCTGTTAGGATCATGTGTGCAACATGCTCTGAATAAGGCTGGTCCCACATGTGCTTTCACCAAATGTTGCTGTGCAAGCCTTGAGGGTGAACATGCAGGGTGAGGACCAGTCTATCCCTTTGAAGCTGAAGTGGTGGCTGTGGGTTTAGAGATGTAGCAGCATCTGCCTGGTTGGTGGGCATTGATCTCTGGCGGGGGAGAAGGAAGAAACATTTACTCAGGTAAACTGGAGCAATGTAGGGTGAGAGCCAGCAAAGGGCTCATGAGGTTGTACTGCTCCATATACAATACCACAGTAAGTTTGTCACTGCACTGAGAGAGCTCTCATGAAGTATGCCTCATCTCTTTCCCAGCTCCACCACGTGACTGTGGCCTCCCAGGGCTGCTTTAGACACCAAATGTGTCTTTAATACCATTGTGTGGACCCAAAACCATGTCACACACAGTTTGAGTTGCCTTTTGGGGAAAGACTCCAGGGAATTTTTAGGTCCATTCATGTCAGATGAAAAAAGGTCATCTTCAGACATAATTTATTCTCCTTTTCTCCCTCCCAAAAAGCAAGTGTGTAAGCAAGCCAGCCAGAGGCAAAGGCTGTGATTTTCCTTGCATTCTTCTAGCTAGGACCTCTTGTCCTTTCCCTCATGTCAAAACAAAAAAGAAACTGCTTCTGGTTGTTTGGCAGCTGATCACAAGCTTACATGAGAAGTGAAGAGTGATGTGCTGGGGAAATCTGATTCCCAGCACGACAGGGACCTGCAAACAAAAAAAGAACTGCTGAATATGTACAGAAGGGCTAAACAGTCACCAATGGTCCCCAAAAACTCCAAGGAAATCATTTGATATCCTTTAAGTGGACAGCATGAGTAGTCGGGTGAAATTAGGAAAGGGAAGATATAGACCTTGAAATCAGGGAGCTTTTATTAAAATGTTGTTTCTAATAGCACCCCAGCTAATAGAGAGAGCTGTGTGACTTCAAAAATTTAAAACTGTACAAGACAAAAACATGAGGATGAAACAGAGTTAATAAATAAAACAGTCAATAATCCTGCTTGGGGATGGAGTGAACTACTGGCCTCATGTCATGTGTCTTTTCCATTCCCCACTTCTGTGATACTAAAAAAAGTCTGACTCAATCCTGGGATTACATGAAGAATGTGCTCCAACAAAGGGAAACACATGGCCTTTTTACTCACCCTCCAGCAGCATGCAGGACCAGAAGAGGGGTTGGTCTGAATAGTCAGGATTACATTCCTGACTGTGTCTAGCAAATGCTATGTGGGTTGAGAGAAAAAAAAAAAGTGGCCTCTCATTGGAATATTTTCTCTTTGTCTGCTGTAAAGCAGGTGTCAAAAGGAAGCAGTGATGGCCACTGAAGCCATTCTTGCTTACCAGCACATCTGAGATCTTATTTCTTCTTGTGTCTGCATGAGAATGGGCTAGTCCCAAGCACAGCTCAAGAATTAGGATATTAATAGTTCTATTACTCTGAGCCATCTACTTTGCTTTAAAATTCATGATGCAGTTAGCCAAGGTTTATTCATAAAGTACAGAGATACAGGAAGACTGAGTCAGAACAGAGCTTTGAAATGCATCGAGCAACCATTTAATTAAAGAAGGGAGCTCTAATATTGTGTTCCAAATGATTACTTATTTATATAGTCTTCAGTGCTATTTTTAAACCAGATTTTCAAGAGAAGACAATTTATATTTTTATACGCAGACAGTCTTAAAATTAAATGAGCTGCCAGTACAGTACTACCCTGGAGGAACAGGAAAAGAAAAATCTCCATGCCAGTCCTGGTTCTTCTGCTGCCACATGAATGCTAGAGATCAAAATGAATGCTAGCACCATGAATGCTAGAGATCAAAATAGGCACCTCAACGTATGCAGGCTTTCCAGTTTCTTCCAGCAGTCCCCTTGCGGCAGGTCATTGCCTGGCATTGTCAGGACGTGAGTTTAGAGGTGCCTGGAGGCAGGTGTCAATAAGCCTGGGGAGGTCGACACATAGAAATGTAGGCATTTGTTGAGGGTGGGGACTGTGCCTCCTGGTGAGAAAGAAGGGCTCTTAACTTCCATAGTGTGAAACAGGGTTTTCATTTTACAATACTGAAATTAAATTGGCAAACCCTGGGTCCAGTCGAGGACCTTCACTCTTGACTCTTCTGATATTTGCTGATTGCACCTGAGTGGAATGTGAAGTTCAGCAGGGCACCATTTTATGCCCATTTTTCGCTGGTCTGAATAACCATTCAAGTTGTAAGGAAACAAAATGTTGTCTCCAACATATGTTTGAAAACTTCAGTTTTTCTTAGGAGTGGAGCTGAGAAGGGCCTGTGTGGGAAGAAACGAATGTCTGCTGAGTTCCTAAATAAATCTGAGCCCAGCTTGAGACACTGAAAGCCCAGTGGCTTCTTCCAGTTCCCTAACAAAGGGCTGCACCCAAGTGCACTGAAGTCAAAGAGACAGACTCTCATTGACATCAAAGGACATGGAACTGAACCCCATGAAGGACTGTCTTCACCAGGGACCAGCAGAAATAATAGCACATGATGTACGTGACCAACTGCCCCTAACCAACCGCTTGGATTCCAGGCATTAAAAACAGTAAACATGCAAACAATTCATGAAAATGTGCCAAAAAAATTCAAAGAAAAATATGTAAGGAAACTGCAATGTGTTTGTGAGTATTGTAGCAGGAAAATGTTATATTTGTGGAATAAATTAGTCCCTGAGAAGTGTTTTCTCAGCTCGGAGTTGTGCGGAGTCAAGTCAGCTAATCGAACTAAAGCTTCTTTTTGCTGAGCAAGTACAGAGACGTGGCTGAAATGAGTTTAGGTTTGCTTTTAAAATGTGAGGTGCCAATTACATTTCATTTTAATTGTTTTTATTGTTTGAAAGATCATTTTTGCTGCTATTTAAACACTTTGGTTTATTCTCTCACGAACGTTGACAAGCTTTGGTCTGGTGTTTATCCGTATCAGACACTGCAAAGCTCATCCAGTCTCTTATCTCCTTCTCATTAGATTATCGTAATTCCCTGCCGTGAGAGGTTTGCTGGGCTGCTTCCTCTGGCAGGGAATGCTACCACTCCTGTGAGAGCATTACACATGGGAGGAAATCCAGTGCATTTTACTCCAACCTCATCATGCCTTTTGCAGGCTAGAAACAAAAAGGATTAGCTAAAAATGGGAATATCTGCAGCTGGGATCCAGATCAATCAGGAAATGGGGTAACCACGAGAGTAGGCATGATTTTCACGTGCTGAGAAATACCTGTACAGAGGCAGCATGGTAAAGGAAGGAGGGTCAGGCTCAAACTTTTGGCTCACATTTGTTCCTTTTTAGACAAACATGCTAGGGCTGCTGGGGAACTGGTCTGTGCCTCACTTATGGGCTGTCTCAGGGAATCAAAAGGATCCATTTAGCTCTTCCCTAGGAGGATCTTCACTTGGTGACAAGGAGTGAAGTGGAAGTGGGATTGTCCATGCCTACAACACAGGATGGTGGCTTCTGATGGTGGTAGAAGAGTCTGTCAGGATCTCTGTGCATACTTAGAATTATCTGCACACAGGCAGCCCACACCTCCAATGAGCCATGCAGGATCAGAGGCAAAGAAACAAAGGGGTTTTGTGTGCAAATAAACCAGCTCTGGAGAGAGCCACCAAGGTTTTTCAAATAAGGGATCGGACAATTAGAGAGAGGGAACATTGAGAAAGACAGGACTTAGGATAAACTTCTTTTTTGTCTGTGCATGTTGGCAACCATTGCAGGTGCTAAGTTGCAGGTTTGGATATGAGGGTGTGGTCACTAATACCACTATGGTATTAGTGCTGTGGTCATTAAAAACTGAATTTTAGTTCAGCTTCTAAGGTAGAAGAGCAACAAGAGCTACACTGTTCCCAGGATTGTTCTACTGTGGACCAAGCTGCTGAAAGCTGCAGCTCTCCTTACTGGTGGGTGGTTATAAATATGGGTGGTCAGAAGTGCTGTCAGATGCCAACCAATTCTCAATCCCAAGAAGCAAGTGCCTCTTTCTATCCAGTCATCACAAAGTCCTCTACAAACCTTCACAGACACACTCTCATAAAGACTATTTTTATGTCAGGGCACTGGAATATGCTGTGTGACTTCTTCAAGGTCATACAGGAAACCAGTGTGGCACAGACGACAGGTTATTTAAATCCCCAAAGATAACTCCTCTCCTCGCTTCCCCAGAGAGTCCCTGTCACTGAGCATCAGTCTTTGGCCCTCTTTGCCTTTCAGCTGTTCAACCGACTGCTGCTACTCTCTGCACAATCAAAATCCTGTTTGATATGGTTCTTTTGCTGCTGGTGTTATTTATAGTTGTTCTTACCTTTGACCAGACTGGGTTACTCTTTTTGTTTGAGAATGTTTAGCCCAGGATGTCGTTTCAAGTGCTGTGAGCGTCTTTTGTGTAGCAGATGCTGCTCAAAATCAATTGTTTGCCCTGATACTGTATTATCACTCATCCGCAGCTTTTCAGGTGAGTCAGTTGTTGTGTTAGGGCTGTCACTTCCTAAGTCTTTTTGGTGAACACCACATTTTACTTCTTGTAAACTTATGTGTTTCCTTGCTCTTTGCTCCCCATAATACAAAATGGTTTCTGATTGCCAAACCTTACGGATCAATACCTCCCCTTTTTTATCTCTCACAGACAAAAGGCTGCAGCCCTGAGGTTCATTAGAGTTCATAACATCACTTGTTTAAATGTTTGGGGGTTTTTTAGGTTACCATGTCAAATGTGCTTAAGCGTGTGGAGTTGGCTTGCTGCAGTAGTGGATGTCTGCAAGCTCTGCCATGCTTCCGCTGATGGCTGGCAGAAAAGTGCCTGGAGGGGCCTCTGGAAGGGAGTTTCTGGCCTGCCTGCAGTGCTGGGGGTTTCCACATCTCCATCAAGCCTGGGGATGGTGTATGCATGGCAAGGCAACCACCTCTTTGCCACCTCTCTGGAGATGCCACAGAGAAATGGGAGAAGGCAGCCCAACCTGGGCTGTGACTCCACCAGGGGCCTTTCTGCGCAAGGCAGAATTGCTGCAGCAAACACTTGGCCTGAGACCTTGGCTTGGCAACATTACAGGAGCAGATTTACTGGTGGGGATTAAGAAGGCCTTTGTCATTCCTCTCCATTAACACCATCCAGCACATAGGTGGTGTCACAGGATGACATGTGAAGCTCTGCAGCTGCCCCCTCTGCAGCTGTATCCAGCTTTGACATCCTGCTCATGTATTTCTCCAGAATCCACCCTGACCAGTCAGTATGAATTCAAGTTCTTCGGTCCAATCTGACTGAGAATGGATAGAAAAAAATGCATATTGTCTCAAAACAGCTCTAAACATCACAAAAGTTGGGTTAGTTTGCCCTGTAAGGACTATCCTGTGAATCAGGGCTTCCTACTTTTCAGCTAATGCATTGTATGATGTTATCTCAACTTTCCTCTCTCAGGTGCCTGAACTTGCAGAGCAGCGGAAAATGCTTTTGGTCCTGCACTGGTGACAAGATCTGCTTTGTACACTTGCTTCCCGCTTCTGGGGACTATTCAAGTTATTCTTCAAAGGGCACATCATAGTAGACGAGGCAGAGGGGAAATGTAGGATATTTTACACATAATTATACAACTTAAAATCAGACCTAGAAAGGCAAGGAATAATGTACATAAAATTAGCATAAACTAGTGTATCTTTTTTTCTTGCATTATTCAGGGGCTATTTGGCTTCTTGTGTCCTGAATTTATGCACGCACCTAAGATTGCCTGGATGAAGCCTCTCACTGGCTTCTGTGTTTGTCTTGTGGTACACCAGGCTGCTGGTTCCCTCTGAGTCCCTTCAGCTCTACTTACAGAGAAATATGAAGTAATAATGATTTTCCCTTGTGCCTTCGTGATCCAAAGGAAATGCTGCTTGCCACTTTTATTTAGAATCCATTAAACTGACTTCTAATGCTGAACAGACCTTTTTCTGATGATAATTAGTACTCATGTAGCTTTTAGCATTTGGATTCTCAAAGCCCAAAGGAACAAACCATTTCCCAGAGCACTAAACCCATTCAGAGCACTAAACCCTAGACAGGATAGTGGGAGTTAGCCATGGAGGTGAGCAAGATTTGTTTAGTTTTTTTTAATTTTGTTTTTCAGGGATTTGGTTGGTTCTTGTTTATTTCTTTGTTTACTGGTTTTCTGCTCTTTCTACTCTACTCTTCACTTTCAAAAGCTTTACTATACTTCTCCTCATGGTCATTATGCTGAGAGTCACTGCTGCATTGTCAGCTTCTGCCCAAGGCTGAGATGGCTTTCAGAGGTTTCCCTGAAGCTTTCTTTTGCCTTCAGCAAGGATAAAGATGGGCAGAAAGTTCTATGTTCAATGGCTTCAAGGGGCAGACATGCAATTCCCTCATTGCAATTGAAATTTTCATATTTTATTTTTGCTGAAAGAGGGTATTCTCTCTCCTTTGCCAAACAGATGACACTATCCACTGCCAAAGGTAGAAGATCTAATTCAGTAATGTGTTTACCATTTTCTTCCTGCCTTTGCTTTGCTTTACCTGAGAGAAAAAGGCTCATTAGCTTTGTGAGAGCTCAAACAAGAGAGGTCTCACACACTGGCAGCAGATTAGAAGCTTATTTGGCGAGCAAAGCTCTAGCACTTTGCTTACATATGGCAGCAGCTCATGCAGATGGGCTACCTCGACTCTGCTGTTGTCTTTGGCTTAGGATGGAATCATGAAAGAAGAGAGATAATTCAGTCTCAGTGACAAAGAGCATCAAATATTGCATGTCAAAGCCACCTAATGCCATTGTTCTGGAGGGCAGTCAGCTTTTCCTCTCAAGCTGTCACCTGTGTAGGTGAGCTTGCAGCTGAGAGGGCTGTGACCCTGCTTAGGAGCAGAAATTTTACATGGCTGTAATTGGGATGACTAGGCATGACTTCTGGTTTCTAGCTCTGTGAATGGAGAATCTGCCCTACAGTAGGTGTGGGAGCTTCCATCAGAATAAACTACTTTGAGTTCTGGGAAGGGTTTTTATTAAATCCAGAGGCTTTGGGAATTTTGGTTTTTTGTCACTACAGGCCACAAAGCTGCATTTTCTTCACATTACTGAAGCAAGTAGGAAATCCAAAGGCTGCAAATAATGTGCAAACACTGCAGCTAATGGCAGACGGGCAAACAAGCTGTTCTGGTGGAATGTGAAAACAGGGAGATAAAAGGAAGAGAAAACCTTAAATGAATGAGATGCCAACACACACATACCCAAAATGAAACCCAAAAAAACCTGAGAAGGAGACCTTCCCTCTTTTTGTTAGGTTTTGGTGGTAAGGATCTCCTCATTATGTGCTGAGGCAACCGTACCATATAAAATTTTAGTATTCATTGTATATACATGATATGTGTATATAAAGTATATACCATTGAATTTTGTGTGGATTTCTTCTAACAACACTTCTCTTTCCTGGTTTTATAGTGGTTTAGTGGTGGTCACATCAGAAGTCAGAGAGGAGGGATTTCCCATGCCCTAGACTAGTTTAATTATCTCTCTTCTGTGTTGCAGAGCTCCTAGTTACAGAAATACAGACAGAGAGTTTTGATTTGGATTTTGATATAGAAAACCACTTAAAAAAATTGTGAATGCTCCAAGACATCTTGAACCCAACTCCTATACTAGTGTCTTTGGAGGAGAGACACAGAAAGAAGCCTAATGGCAAAATAGAAGAGACGGTATTAGGAAGTCGCAGATGTAGTCTCAAGCTCTGTCACAAGCTTGCCCTGAACCTTTGGACAAAACTCTTCACTTTTTGGTTTAGTATTTTTCATCTGCTAAAACACATGGGGCAGCTTACCTTGTTCTACCCGAGTGTTGGGAAAATTGATCAGTTCCTATTTTAAGTGTGCTTGGAACACTTGATGCTCAGCTTTGTTAAAAAGCTATCAAAGATGAAAAATTGAGATAGAAATCACATAAACTCTAGCCACCCGTTTGTAGTATTATTGATTTAATTTTGCATTTCTAGAGTAATTTGTTCTAGAAGGTCTTGAAACAGAAACAAACCTCTATGTGGTTCTGTCCCAAGAGACCATAGAGCAGAGATCCTGTCTCTGGCTGCACAGAGGAGTTATATATATAGATTGCACAATATTACCTCTCCCTGTACCCTTGCCTCGCTCACGTCTTTAGATTGTCAGTGTTACAGCCAAATCACTGCTGTTGCCTTTGCATAGAGCCAATTGTCTGCCATCATCCTGTCAGGCACTTATACCTAGTTCTAATATAATTTATATTAAGCCAATTTATATTACACAGTGAGTACCTAATGGAGAAAGCACCCACAGGAAGTTTATGTGCTGCTTTCCTTCAGTGCTATTTAGCTGATCTACTGACAGCTATCATTCCTCCCCATAGGCTTTTCCTCGCATCCTTAGAACATCCAAGCTATAAGAACACGGTTACTCCTAGAACAAGCCCTCTTTTTCAGGAATTACTTTGCTGTCCTCTCTGTGGGATAGAGGATAAGTACCTATCACCAGGGCTTCCAGGAGTCCCAGGTGGTGCACTTTGATTTTCTCATTTGGTCTCATTTGGGCAGTCCCTGCCCAGATATGTTTGCATTTTTATTTACTTTAGATCCAGTTTGTTCGCTTCTCCTTCTCTGTAGAAATTTTCTCCAGGAAATATGTAATTTGCCTAGCTTCTGGGGGTGCCATCCTTTCAACATCTTCCAGCAATGTATCCAATTTCAATTAGCATTTTTGCCTATGTGAGTTAGTTGGTCTTTACATCACTAGAATTATACTGATGGAAAATTAACCTGATGACAGCTCCATCACATCCTGTTAAGTTACTGTTGCTGTAATTTAGCTTCCTCACCTATTTTTCGTATATCTTTTCATCCGATAGATCCGTATAGTGCTCTGCTTGCTGGGTGCTTTAGGATTACTACAAAATGGCCTAGCAGACAACCCAAGAACAGATATAAGCAGTTTCAGCTCATCTGAAGGGGTTGGGAAGGAATGTATAACATGTCCATTTATTTTACTTGACAGAGGAGCAGGGACAGGTGTTGAGATCTGCTGTCCAATATGGAGGGACAGAGGAGGCATTAAATCCCTCTTTCTCTTGTTGTCCTCTGTTAAATTTATGCCAGGATATGATATAAACTTGCATTCAGAGAAACATTTCACCACGTAAACCTACAAAATCCCTTATAAAGCAAATGTGATGAATCATTGTTCTCTCATTGCTGTTGTTTAGGAGCTGAACATGCTTCTCTTCTTCTGCCTTGGCCATCTGTAGAGGGGTCAATTAAAATGCCCTTTCAATGGCACTGCCCATCAAACCATATGTAAGAAGTTTGATGGCCAAAGACATCACTTGCTCCAGCCTAGGCAGAAGGTTCATCCATTTCTTTCTCCTTTGACCTATTTTATGAGTAACATTTCATGCTTCCCCTTACTGTTCTCTACTGAGTCAGTTACAGGACAGTCTCAGAGCAGTGGGCGCTCAGATCCCATGGGCAAGCACAAGCCCACCAGTGCTAGATTCCCATGGCACTTCACTGGTTTTCGTAGCTGCCAGAGTAAATCCTCCCATTTGCAAATCTGCTTTCCAGAAGACAGCTTGCACTGCACAGCAGGGATAGAGAATACCCTACAAAGTTTAGGGCAGCACTTAAGCCAGAGATATGCCCTTTATTTTTTTCAGTTGCTTTGATTTTTTGCTCTATAGAGTTTTCCAGGCTTTGGCTCCCAACCTTACTAAACTAATTATGTGACTTTGAAAAAACAATTCATTTTTCTCCGCTTCTCCAGCACTGCCAGCGTTTTTTATGACTTTATAGAAAATCTTGCACTATTTGGTGTTTTGCCTAAACTTACATGTGATTAATCAAAGAAGTTCAGCCCTCACTGTAGAATAAATCCTCAACTCCATCCCTGACTCTGAAGTTTTGAGCTGGCTGTAGCACACACAAGATGCCCTGTCTGCACCTCTCATTGGCTCCATCCCTGGAAGGTGCAGCCCACCAACACGATCCAAACCATGGACACAGCCTGAGCCATAGTATTACACAACAGTGTTCATTTTAGTTGTCTGCTGGACTCTTGTGAATTAACACAATGATACATTTACCAGCACAATGAGACATTTACTTGATGGGCCATGGGATGTTAGCCATCCCCCCTCCATGTACATTAGGTCCAGCTGGCCTAGCACGTGCTCCCATATCACAAAACATGGTTTTGTAGCTGCACATACCCCCATTCAGGTCAGAGCCATCTCTGCCCTTGCTCACACCACTTAGGAGTGAAAAAAAGAAAAAATTCAGCAAAGGGAAAATTAAGCCTTTCAAAAGGAAACAAATTATTTGAATGAAAGTATTTCAAAGAAAATATTTTATCACTCTGAAATTTTATTCATACTTTAAAAATAAACAACCTCTGCAACTACTTTTTCAGGCTACATTTTGCTGGCAGTTTTTATCTGCAGAAAGGATTAGCTTATTCGTGGATGGAACGTGCTGCACACACCCTGTTCCCATGCAGATTCATGCGGCAGGGAGCTGCATTTACAGCTCAGCTCTAGGACATTTTTTCTGTAGCTAAATCAGATGACTGCAAAGACCATTAGAGCAGTTTATCATTGGAATCTGCAGGAACGTACTGTACCCAAAAGGAAAATGTTCATTGACAGGGGAAGTGCAAGATCTGTGATCCTTGTAATTATGCAGATGATCCTCTCCAGAGGTCTGTGGTATGTGAGCAGGTCCACAACGATGGCTTTTGGCTGCAGCACTTTAACAGTCCACTAAAATCCAGCTGTTCCTGCTCTCAAGTCCACTTGGCTGCAGCCCTGACTGGCATATCACTGTGAATGGTTTTGTCTCTCACCAGGGACATGCAAAATGCTGACATCCAACAGGGTCATTGAAATTAAAGTGCTGCATTTCTGGGCAGTTTGTATTGTTGCTCTGTTGAGTTTGTACCTTGCAGCTCACCAGTGGTAGAGACATGAGGCACACAGAGATGGACGATTTTTGGAATGAGATGCTGCCATCGCCAGCACAGGTTGGCAATATGCAGGTCAGTTGCTTCTTCAAAAAATCTCCAGTCAAAATCTGGTCTAAGGAAGGATCCTTTCACTTAAATAAATAGGTGAAAGGAAAACCTTCTCATCCCATGGCAGTGTTTCTGCTTGATATGCAGCCTGGTGTAAAAACTGCACATTTCCCAGCGTGAAACCAAACTCATTCGTGTGCTTAGATCTTGGAAGGCTGTGTGCAAGAAGAATCACCTGGTGGCACTTACAGTTATAATTCCTTGAAAGTCATTGAAGAAATACAAAAGAGTTGGGAACCAAAAGAGGTTCTCCTCAAGGGTTTGAGAGTTGTAGTACTCATGAGCAAAACAAATGGTGCACAAATGTATAAGCAAGGCTGGTTCCCTGTCTTGCCAGATGAAAGCCATCCTCCTCCCATAAATACTCTATTCTCATAAAACCATGGCCTTACGGGAGAAGGCAAAGCATCTTAAGGTTGGAGGACTGTAAACTTCTGGTGACCCCAGGGAGGCTTTTTGGTGGGGAATATGATCCCTGTTGATCTTGAGGAAACTGTAGCTGTTTCTAACCTCCCATGGTGTATCAGAGAGTTTAAAGAAACATCAGTTGGGTTATTCCTCTCTGCATTCAGAAAATGTTCCTGCCATCCCCCCACCCCCCTTAGATCAGGACCTGGTTGTGCTGTACCCGTTTGTAGCAAGACCCAGCTTCTTCACTTCAAACTTTACCCTTGGGCGGGCAGGACAGGTTGGGAGTAAGAAAAAGCTGTTCCAGTTTTCCTGATAAGGACATAGGGGAAGGAGAGAAGAACTGATTTTGCATAAAGTGATAAAGGACAACTGTTTCCAATCTGGGAAACAAGCCTGAATCTCTTGACTCTTAGTGCTCTCTCCTTTTTGGCAGTAACTTAACACACTTTTTCGGTCTCAGGGACCTCGGACTGTCTATCTCCAAGGCAGAGGACAGTGAGGCTGATGCAGAAGGAAGCTTTGGTGGCTGCCTCTTGGAAGAGCTCATCAAGACTTTTCATATGACTTAATGCAGCTGGCTGAAGCATGGAAACTGCAATTACCTCAGGCCTGCAGTTTTAGTAGGGAAATGGCCTGAACTAGCTTTTGGTAAAATTTTAGTTGAAAAGCCGTGTACCCTAAACCTTTATTTCCAGTGTAGGTTGTCTGGGCCTGATGTGAGTTCACCTGTGCATCTCAATCCGGAAAAAAGGTTATAGTCTGTAAAAATGAGAATTTAAATAGCCAGGCACAGACAAGGGATGGCACATCAAGTGCTATTTGCTTACTGTCAGGTAGCATTAAAGGGAGTCAGAAAATAGAGAGAAAAGGCTTTCTGCACTGCCAAGTCCCAGAGGAAGAACTAGATATGTCCTATTACCACAGTATATTATAAAATTGCAGCAGGCAGCTTTGAAGTGAGAAGGAAGGCTGTTGTGCAAAGGTGTTGTTGGAAGGCAAATTGCTGAAGATTTAGGTGAACATTCAGAACAGAAACCAGGATTTATTTGCAAGACACAGCCCCTGCACATGTTTTATCTTCCAACCATCTATTGATTTAGGGAAAGGCTTAGCTGAGCTAAACCTGGTGTTGGAAGCCTACTAGATGAAGAGCCACCCAACCAGGAGTGTCCCAGAGAGATGTAATCCTACAGAAATGCATTTAATGGGGATTATATGCTTTCTCATATCAGAGTGGGGGGCAGGGGGTGCTTCTGCAAAGAAACCACAGGCATACCATAAAGCTAAGGAAGCTGCAGCACCATGAGGAAGCCTCGGTGAATTGGCAGCATCCGTGTTTCCCTGCTCACCTGACTTGTCTGCAAATGAGTGGGGTTGAAAGAGGGTTGGGACATAGCCTATGAGAACTGTATGCTACAGACAGTGGAGTCACCTCAGATAAGGGAGAGGAGGGGTTTTCGTGGTTATCACTGTGCTTTGGGGAAGGAGGAACAGGTTGTTGTGGACGATCATCAGAAATGCAGCTTTGCATCTCCTGCCTGGTTGCTAGCTTTAGTGGGAGAACAGTGTTGGCTGCTAGCAAACATTTCACATTTGTGAATTGGGTTTTTTTGGCTGCTCTAACCTTCCAAGTCCAGTGGCAGCTGGTCATCCACCCTCCAAGCTATCTCAGCTGGGGGCCAGGTCACCTCCTGAATTTCTCTCCTGCCTGCCTGATGCCTACATTTTCCCTACTTTGCAGCCATGGCTCAGAGCAGCAACACACGTATCCCCTGGGTCGCCCTTTGGCAGATGTGGCAGGGGAAGTGCTGCTCCTGCCAGGGAGATGGTGAAGTGCTGCTGGAGCACCAGCTTGTAGCCCTGGGGATCATGGCTTAGTGAGACATCAGCTCTGGTGTCTTAGGTGTGCTCAGAGGGACACTTTCAGGTGGATCAGCAGACTCTCATCAACATGGTAGCTCCACTTTGCTTGTGCTGCAGATCACAGTGCTTGAAGCATTGAAACTTATATATTTGTCTGTGGACATATATATGTGTGAATATATTAAAAGTCAAACAAAGCATTATAAACGTGCAGTGAAGAAATAACAACCTGGCTTCTTTGATTAAACAGCTTGATATACTGGGCTAAACAATAGGTTTTTTACTCTCTGCTACATAATTGTTATTGGAAGACACATCTGGTATCTGAGTAGAAATGCACCTTTGTGACACCAAAGGATTCAAAATGTGAGGGAGAAACAACTGTCAGACAGGATCTATATATAAAAAAATAAGGCAGAAAGTTTAAATAAGTATTGAATGATATATAATTAAAAAGATTGTTGGAGAGCATAGCTCTTTAATGCTATTGTGGCCATGACATTTATAGCTCTTGTCCTGTCTGGCCACTGGTGCCTTCTCTGTTTCTGTTGGGACATGATACCTCGGAGACAGCAGCCACTGAGACATGATGCCAAGAGAATTTACCTTTTTTTCCTAAGTTCAGATATGGAGTTGCAGCCACTTGAGACGCAGGCCATGTTGAAGATCACATGGAAAAACAATGAATTCTAAGTACATGGATAAATACGCAGAGCAGAAAGTCAGTCTCCAATCCGGCAAACCTGGAGGGAGGAGCATCTCCTGCTCTTCAGCCCTTACTGCTGAATGTGAAGCCAGGGACCCAGAAATGTTGTCTCATGGTTGTCAGGACTTATCACCATCACAAATTGGGGGAAAAAACCCAAACAAACTCATGACAAAGTTAAGGAGATTAGAGGGATTGAGAAGTGAGACCTCACTTGGAGTCTCTTTCAGTTTTTTAATCAGGCATAAAAAGGGTCTTCAAAAGTAGACTTTTTCTCTTCTCTGTTTGTTTCGCTACATTAGAAATTTAAATTGCCCTTGCTTTCCCAGGAGGACTCAGCTGATGAAGGGCTTCCAGCAGCACAGGAGCACTGAAACTATCAGCAACCTCCTTTCCCTGACCACCAATGGTCATGGCCTCAGCTCACTGCCTTCCTGGTATTCCTCCTGCACAGACAATGCAGAAGGGCCAAGTTTTCAAAGGTGACCAGCAATTTCCACCACTTGGCCTCTCGCATCCTAAAAGGAGATGAGGTTTCTGAAAGCAAGTCATTTGAAGGTTCTTCAATGTGGCAGCCAGAAATGAAGGCTCTCCACACAAATAACCTAAATGAAGTTCAGACTAAGTACAGAATTCACCTTTCCCTCTGGAAGAAATCATTCATAACACACTTAGCATGACAAAAATATGGGACCTATTAGACCTGTATGGCCATGTATGTACAAGATACATTTAAGGGAAGAGATCGATTAATGGACATTGGGAAAAGTAGTTTCTGCCATCTTTAAAAATACAGACTCATGTGTCCAGATACCTCACACTGCAGCTGACCACATCACAGAGGAAGAAAGCATCTGTTAAAACTGATTTTCTCTTACATACACATGGGGAATGAGATGCTGGAAAGCAGTGCCACAGAAAGGGACCTGGGGGTCCTGGTCAACGGCGAGTTGAATCTGAGTCAGCAGTGCCCTGGCAGCCAGGAGGGCCAATCATGTCCTGGGGGGCATCAGGCAAAGCATCACCAGCCAGTCAAGGGAGGGGATTGTCCCGCTCTGCTCTGCACCTTGAACATTGTGTGCAGTTTTGGTCACTGCAATATAAGAAAGATATTAAGACGTTAGTGAGAGTCCAAAGGAGGGCAACAAAGATGGTGAAAGGCCTTGAGGGGAAGCTGTATGAGGAGTGGCTGAGGTCACTTGGTCTGTTCAGCCTGGAGAAGAGAAGACTGAAGGGAGACCTCATTGCAGTCTACAACTTCCTTGTGAGGGGGAGAGGAGGGGCAGGCACTGATCTCTTCTCTGTGCTGACTGGTGACAGGATTCAAGGGAATGGCCTGAAGTTGACTAAGGGGAGGTTTAGTTTGGATATTAGAAAGAGGTTCTTCACCCTAAGAGTAGTTGGGCAGTGGAACAGGCTCCACAGGGAAGTGATCACAGCATCAAGCCTGACAGAGTTCAAGAAGCATTTGGATGATGCTCCAAAGACACGTGGTGTGACTCCTGGGGATGGTCCCATGCAGGGTCAAGAGTTGGACTCAGTGGTTCTTGTGGGTCCCTTCCAACTCAGTTGTTATTCTGTGAACTGGCATTTTCAAGCTGCCACACTTGCGTCTGTGTGTTACCAAGCGTTACTGTCACACCCAAGCATGCAAGAAAACATGAGTCATGTCCCTTCGAAACTAGGAAATAAACTTTAAAAACTACCCATTTTCTCAAAAAAAAGCCCAAACCTATTGAGAAGCTGCTTTTCACTCTGCATATAGGGGGGGGGGGGGTGTCACAGTTTTAGAAGGAAAATTTAAATTTTTACCAAAAAGTCAAATATAATATTTTCATGCAATCCTGTGATTCCAGACAATGACGCTTTATGTGATTTGTCAAGCGATACTTGCACTTAATTTGTGAGTCTTAGGAACTGGGCACTAGATACATGATTGTGTTACAGAAATGCAAACAAATCACAAAGACCCTCAACTTTTCTTCACAGCAAAAAAGAACTTAATAAAGAAAAGATGTCAGTACTAAAAATGCTGTATTTTTGTCTTGCTTTGCCTCTTATACTAGTCTCCATAACCTTCTGGTTTCCTCTAATGAATTTAAAAAGCCTAAACAGAACTATTTTATCCTTCTTTCTGAAGTCTTCTTTTTCATGTAAAGAAGATTAAAACAACAACAGCAAAAGATTAGTTCCAGGAGAAAACCTGATTTCCTTGTGACAGAAGGTCTGGCCTTGTTTTGAGCTTTGTCTACCATACTGACAGCTCTTGGTGGTGCAGTAGAGGTGGCATCTTGTGGGGAAGGTGCTGTCACCCTGACTTTTCGAGTGTTGGGGTCTGCCCACGAAAAGAGTGGCTGCCCCACCCCGAGGGTACTAGGGACACCAGGCCTGAAGGGTGTCCAGCAAGGGTCCATGTGGCAATGCCCCAGAGCAGAGGCTGAGAGGTTCATTCTCAGAAAGGTGGCAAACACAGGAGATGAAGCTTTTCTCTCCAGATTAGCAAATAGGGCTTTATGTGCAGTTTCCTGTGGAGGTGCATCAGTTCGAGAAAACTGATATGTGCCTGCCTGTCATCTGGTTCTAGCAGATGGTTGATATTAAGGAAAAGCATGATTGTTTTAGTTTCCAGTGCATCAGGGCTTATCACTCATAACCTTTGGAATTATAAATGTATATTCTCAGCTATGCCAAAAATTTGGATGGAGAAACACATTGAGATACTCTAATATATGCAAAATAAAGGAAAAGTAAACATGGAACCCTTTCTGAAAGCTAACAGACCTGCTTCCTCCTTGGTGCTGCATTCAATATGGTCAAACTGCTTTCCAGAAACCTGAAAAACCGTGGAAACCACAGGGTGGAAATGTAAGGACTGATCCTATGAATCTCCCATTCAAGATTGCTTAACTTGGAGCATGAAACAAGCCCACAGAAGCCAAGGGCATCACACAGGAGTTCCATGAGAAGCCCAGGCTCTATGGCACTTTGGTCCCCTCTCCATCAGCAGTACAGGGTGGGATGAACCACTGAGCCACTGAGTCAGACTGGCAGAAAATAACTACTCATTCCTTGCAGGGATATTTCTTGATGGTTAGAGGGCTGCAGGTGCACACCATGGGGCCAGGCACATGTCAGCGCTGGCCCACGGAGGCGATGGGAGCATGAGGATGGAAGAGGCAGAAGTACAGAAGCAGCCCTCACTCAGACTGAAGGAAGTTTCATGCAATGGAGGGCATGGAGCTGTATCACCACCTCACATAATGGGTTGCCCTTGGCACAGCACTAAATACATTAAACAATGATGCATATACGTATTTTAAGATTAAATCTGCTTCCTAATGGAACTTTTCACTGGCAACTTCTTCTTATTGTGCCTTTGAACTCCATGTATCTGAACAACTGCCTCTGAGTGAAACAGCTTCCCAAGTCAAAATAACATCATCAAAAGATTGAAGAAAACTCACAACACCCAGAAAATGGGTTGTTTTGTGGATAAAACCAATGAAACCACAAAGCTCCCTTGGATTTAGGTCTTGATCTGAGAATTTGGTTTAAAATAAATGAATTTTTACAGAATCACCTATTCTACCCCAGGATCCTGGAAAAGCTGGCATCCCACGGCTTGGAGAGGGGCACTCTGTGCTGGGTTAGGAACTGGCTGGAGAGTGGTGGTGAACAGTGCTGCGTCCAGTTGGCAGTCGGTCACTAGTGGTGTCCCCCGGGGATCAGCATTGGGCCCAGTCCTGTTTAATATCTTTACTGATGATCTGGATGAGGGGATTGAGTCCACCATCAGCAAATTTGCAGATGACACCAAATTGGGGGGAGTGTAGATCTGCTGGAAGGCAGGAGGGCTCTGCAGAGGGACCCGGACAAGCTGTAGAGTTGGGCAGATTCCAATGGAATGATGTTCAACAAGGCCACGTGCTGAGTCCTCCACTTTGGCCACAACAACCCCATGCAGCCCTACAGGCTCGGGATGGAGTGGCTGGAGAGCAGCCAGGCAGAAAGGGACCTGGGAGTTTGGATTGACAGGAAGCTGAACATGAGCCAGCAGTGTGCCCAGGTGGCCAAGAAGGCCAATGGCATCCTGGCCTGTATCAGGAACAGTGTGGCCAGCAGGACCAGGGAAGTGATTCTGCCCCTATGCTTGGCACTGGTGAGGCTGTATCTTGAGTACTGTGTCCAGTTCTGGGCTTCTCAGTTTAGGAAGGACACTGACGTGCTGGAGAGTGTCCAAAGAAGGCCAATGAGGCTGGTGAAGGGACTGAAGCACAGGCCCTACAAGGAGCAGCTGAGGGAGCTGGGGCTGTTTAGGCTGGAGAAGAGGCGGTTCAGGGGAGAGCTCATCACTCTCTACAACTACCTGAAAGGAGGTTGTAGCCAGGTGGGGGTTGGTCTCTTCTCCCAGGCAACCAGCAGTTGTGCCAGGGGAGGTTTAGGTTGGACATTAGAAAGAAATTCTTTACAAAGAGAGTGATCAGACATTGGAATGGGCTGCCCAGGGAGGTGGTGGATTCACTGTCCCCAGAGGTTTTTAAGAAGAGACTGGATGTGGCATTTAGTGCCATGGTCTAGTTGACAGGGTGGTGTTGAGTCATGAGTTGGACTTGATGATCTCAGAGGTCTTTTCCAACCTGGTTGATCCTGTGATTCTGTGACCTTCCTGGTTACAAAGGCACACTGCTGGCTCATGAACAGCTTCACAGAATATCCTTAGTTGTCAGTCCATCCATCCATCCATCCATCCATCTACCCTTCCATCCATCCATTTACCTGGACTCCAGGATGAGTCACTCTATCACCTTTCCAGGGACTGAGGTGAAGCTACCTCACTGGTAGTTCACTGGGTTCTCCTTCTTGCCCTTTTTGAATATTGGAGTGACATTTGCTTTCTTCCAGTCCTCAGGCACTTCTCTTGATTACCATGAAAGGTGATTGAGAGTGACCTAGCAATGACATCTGCCAGCTTCCTCAGCATTCATGGAGGCATCCCATCAGGGCCCATGGACTTGTGGACAGTAAGGCTGACTAAATGGTCTCTAACCCAATCCTTCTCAACCAAGGGGAAATCTTCCTTTCTCCAGACCTTCTCCCTGGTCTCCTGGGTCAGATATTCCTGAGGGCTGGCCTTGGTCATGAAGACTGAAGGAAGAAGACATATAGTAGTATCTCAGCCTGCTCTGCAACCTCTGTTGAATAGTCCCTTTTCTATTCAGTAGTGGGCCCACATTTTCCTTAGTATTCTTTTTGTTGTTGATGTGCTTGAAGAAGCTCTTCTTGTTATCCTTGACATTTCTAGCTAGATTTAATTCCAACTGGGCTTTGGCCTTACTTTTTTTCTGCATACTCTGATAATAGCCTTATATTCTTCCCAGGGGGCCTGCCCCTGCTTCCACCTCGTGTATCTCCTGCTTATGTCTTATTTTCTCCCTTGGAATCCTGCTGCAAGTAGTGGGACTTCATGTGGGGGAAATACCCACAGTATAAGACTATTTCCTTTTTCTTGATGTTAAAAAATGCTTCTGAATTCTATTCTCAGGCTGAGTGAAGACTTCAGAAGACTCTAGCTGCAGGTGCTCAATGCAGTACTTTTTTCCTAACCCACTTTTGAAGATAGGAAAAAATGCTGTTGAAATCTTTTAGCAAGAGGTGGTACCTTTATGATGTGACACTACAGGGATATTTCTCCATCCAAAAATATGACAGCATATTGAGGTCCCCATCTGAAGACATTGTTCCAGTGCTATCTTGCAGCGCAGTGATGCAGGGACACCAAAGCAAACCTAGTCATACGGGCTGCAGCCCTCTGATCCCCTGTGAAATGAGGGGCCAGGTAGGGCCAGGACCCAGTGATGGGTCCTTGAAGAGATCTGGGTGTCAGCCTGGGTCTTGTTTTCAGTAGATGGTACTGACTTATGTAGGTACAGTAAAGGATGGCAAGGACAACCACGGCATAGTCCCAGTGATGCAGGGTGGCTGTACCGGCTTCTTGCCCACATGATGTAAAGCAGAAGGAAAATAGGGGGATTACATTCAGGGATAAGATGGAAGGTGTAAAGCCTGGGAAAAAAAACCACTTTGGAGCTCCACTGTGCATGCGGTGACGCTGGGCACACCCAAGCTGGCTGGTCCATCCCTGCATGCAGGGGAGGATATATTGCCACAACCGCTTCTAAGGGTTGATGTTCAGGAAAACCATCAAATTGAACAATTCCTTTGTCAACTCTCACCTATCTGGACTTTTTCTCTTCCCCCAGAGCAGGGCTAGCTGAAGAGCCTTTTCCCAGGCCATTTTGGGGAGCACCAGCTGCGTCCTGCTGGACCTGTTGCCCAGGGATGAATCCTATGGTTTCTCTGCAGTGCCTACTTGGACACAAGTTCCACTGGAGACAGCAGCAGCTTTGCTGTAGAAAGCTGGGAGCAAGGACAACAGAACAGGATTTTTTCAGAGGCAGTAAAACTTTTTTTAAAAAATGTCAATAAATAGGAGAACTGTGGGGTTATAAAAGCAGGAAGATGAGAGGCTGAGTCAGACAGGGTTGCTGACCACAGCTCTGCCTGAGAACTGGGAAATGCAAAGAAAATAATTTCTGTGCTATAGAAATATCTAATTATCATCTGCCATCTCAAATGCCTCCAAAGAGAAACTCCCACAGAGACCTTTAAAGCTCTTTTAACTCAAAAAGTAGGAAAATATTCTGTCAGACTGAACCAAGATGCAGAATGTGATCATATAAGTCCCATGTTTTGGAACACAGCCCAGACGCTTCTAACTTTGTTGTTTTTTGCAGTAGTTTAGCAATTCAGCAGAATCACGTTTGCAGTCCTAGATCTAGTGGGTTTGGTAGTGGTGGTCCTTGAACTAATTGCTTATGTAAATAAACATTTAAAAACATAGAGGAAGACTAAGACGGTTGTGGAAAAAAAAAAATTACAATTAACTTCCAACAATATATTTAGGGGTTACAAATTATCATTATTTATTGAATTTGCAGAGGCTTTATTTTTAGAGAGGATAAAACCTGCTAAGCCTTCAGTTCCTGACACATCTCTTTGGAGCAAGAAGAGAGCAATAGCAATTAACAGAGAAGTCTCTGGCAGTGCCAATGGGCAGGGGCTTTTCTGTGCATTTTAATCTTCGAGCACCTTAAGAGAGAGGAATTGGTGAGGTAGGCAGTGCACAGCCCAACAAAGGTAATTATTGGTAATGAAAGCAGAATAGTACCATCACCCCTTCAGCGAAACAATCGCAGCCAGCTGTGGGAGGCTCTGGGCTCGTTATCCGCCTTCCAGAAACCCTTGGTGATGTTAATCAGAAGTGGGTTGATGTGATTCCCACGGAACTGCCGCCATCACCTGTCCCGCTGGCAGCGGCGCCAGGAGGCGTTGCGAAGGGGCCACAGGTGCAGATGAACCACGTCGAAAATGCCTTTGGTGGGCCAGACCTTCATTTTTCTCCCTTGGAATGTCTTTTAAATTAAGCATCTCTGGTGAAATGAAGAGAGGGAGCAAACATTTAGAACTGTTTACTGAATAAAACAAGGTTTTAAAGGCCGTATTATTGTTCCGGGACACAATGGTCGTTACTGTTTTTGTTAGTAAGTACCCGTGTGATTTAAAGCTGCTGACAGCACCAGACGCTCACAATGAAATCATCTCTCCCTCCCCTCCCCGCAGTTCAGGCAGACACTCATTTGTATGTATGGGTTCAGCCTGTCTGCTGCGGCTGGCCAAAGCGACAGATACTAATGGCATATGTTAATTACAACCCAACAACTTCCTTTCATTTGGGTGTTTATTAACATACTCACTTCTGCCCGTGGAGGCAGCTGGCGGGAGAGATGCTGAGGCTGTCGGGGATCACATGTGATCTTCCATCTGGGACTGTGATGTGCACCAGATTACGCCTGTCAGCCGGACAGACAATCCAGCATCCCAGCGGAGAATTTTTTCCCCTCTGCTTATAAGGCTGCAGGAGGGTTGAAAGGAAGATGGGAAGCTCAGGAGCAAATTCCCAGTCACAGCTGTTTGTCTCTCGACCACTCCAGGTGTGGCTCTGCTCTGAACCTGGGATTTCCTGGGATTGCCATTGCATAACAGGCCCAAATAGCTGGAAAACAGCTCAATAATTTGGAATTTAGGGAGATCATAAAGTATCTGGTGTAAGTGGTGAATGCAGCCAAGCAAGTTTTCCTGGGAATAAGGAGAACTGTCACCTCACATTGAGCCAGGATCCATCTACCCTCCTGCCCAATTGCTAGTGTAATTGGAGACAAATATTTCAAATGCAAATGTGAGAAACATTTAAGGGAACAATTAGAGAGTAATATTTCAGATGATGCTCTCTTATTTTTCCCCTTCACAACTGGTTTGTGACACTGGAGAAATGAGATAAAAACTTACTTTGTAAGAAAGAAAGGATACCAGACTTTCATTTCTGAGCCACTCATTAAGGACCATCAATCCCTGGATTTTTAATGGCAGAGTGGTCCAAGATAGTTAGGTAATACCGCAACATATTAAAAAAAAAATAATCCTTAGATCCTTTTTCAAATTATTGAAGTTATTGTGCTCCAATTTCATGCAACTTTATTTGTATCACTGTGCTGGCCAGTAGTCACGGCCAGTGGAGCAGGACTGATGCAGTCAGGTTTTGCAGATGTATCCAGTGAACCCTCCAACCTCAAGGTATAAATTGGCAGTCAGACACAGGACCACAAAGGACAGCAGTATGAGCAGATTATTCTCTGCTACTTTTGGAAAAAATGTATTAATCAAAAGACATTTGTAGGAGGCAGCTGTGTGACTGATAGGAAGCTTTGAGGCAGCATGAAAGAAAAACAGGAGTCCCTTTTCTTTTGTTTTCAGACTGGTTTTGATGCATGTCAAACTCTGTGTGAGATATGCCTGAGTATTCCTGGCATTCCTCTCAGCACGCATCAGGCTGCCTTTGGTATCTGGGGATTTCATATAGCACTGTGCTGCTCTGGTGACTATGAGTTGTTAAGTCCCTGCATAATTCCCTACAGCCTTTACTCATCTGGAAGTAAAGCATAATTAGCAATTTTTGTTATCTCACTATTTAACTCTTCTTTGGGGTTTGTTTTTCATACTGTTCATTCATAAATATCCGAACCAAAATGGTACATCTGCTTTTATTTGTTGAGATGTGCAAAGAATTATAGTAGATTAGTAAGACACAACTGTCCTTAACAGTTGGATGTTTTCTCTTCTTTCTGTGTCCTGTTTATCTTCCTAAGGTTAATTACTTAGTTAGTGGTTTGGCCAGTTTTGCTGCACAACATAAAATAAAATAAAATAAAATAAAATAAAATAAAATAAAATAAAATAAAATAAAATAAAATAAAATAAAATAAAATAAAATAAAATAAAGTAAAATAAAATAATATGCTTGATACTGTGTAGGTTGTAATGCAAAAGGCCACTTGAGGAATAGTTTTGATTTTTTGCATAGTTCATTCTCAAATTCCAGAATCTTGCATTTAGTCCTGGAGGCTGTTTTTGAGCAATTCAGAGTGTCCAAGTGGAGGGCCAGGGGATGCTCCTCTGTTGCCTACAGCACTTTTTTCCCTAGAGAAGGTGGAGAATGGTTCCTCTACTTCTCCTGTGTCCCATAGGGGAATGACATAAATACCTGTGCCTATGAGGAGCTGCCTGTGTGTTGTTTCTTCTTCAAGTGGACCCATGGCAAAGCTGGATGGGGTTACCTATGGTCTCTAAGGCTCTCGACAGGACTGGAAAAGTCGTAGGTGGGATGAGGAAACCAGAACAGCGAAAAAACCAAATTTTTTTTCAGTGTTTGTATCCAGCAAAATCCCCACACAATCATTTGTCACAAAATACCAAGCACAGCCCCAAAAGCATGTCAGACAAGCAAGGGCACTTGGTTTAGCAGCCTCCATTGAAAAACACTTTGTTTTGTATTTAAAAACAAGACATTTAATTATCTGGTCATACATTTTTCTCACTCTACGTGCTACTAGACTGATGGAATATTTCAGCTATTTATTTACATGTAGCAAAGCCAAAACCTTTGAATACTACAGCAACAAGGAGTTTCCATTCGTTGTACCAGTCCTCTGCATCTGTCTTGCAGAAAGAGACTGTCAGCTAGACAGAGGGAATTCTATTTCTTTCTTACTGAGAGAAACACTGTCCTATACTACAACAACCATGTAACCAGGAAGTGTACATGGGGCTAGGTTTTAAGAACAGGTTACAAATAAGGGCTAAATTGTCTGTCATTACCCCAGCACAAGGGCAGTCATGCCATCTGCATATACTCATGAGCAATCACACAGTGAAGGGATTGTTTCAATGTTCTGTGTCTTTGACTTTTATATTAACAGAAATTATAAAGTTAGAACAGGAACGTCCTCGAATGGCTTCTGCTGTGTTCTGTGGGAAAGTGTTCTATCTTAAAGTGTTTCACAGGGTAAATGGCCCTGTGTGAGAGTCTCTGGTAAATTCCAGCTATCACACAGTAGTTCTTGCTTATGCCCCTTGTTCCTATGAGCACAACCACGAACCACAACGAAGAGCCCCTTTTCTCGTGATGTTCTATCCTTTGTGTGCATTCACTAAGAAACCATGATTCAGGGTTTTTCCAGCCATGGGTTTTCCACTGTTGCTAGTATATCCCCTACCCAGTTCAATATGTGTGCATTCATCAGGAGAAATGGTTAAAACTGGCAGGTTGAAAGAAGCAATACCTGAGGAATTGGTAAGCGTTTGTCATTGACCATGACAGATAGAATGCATTGGGTGAAGCAAATGTGGCCTATCTTTCCAGGAAATCCTGGTGACATTTGTCAGTCCTCTTCTCACCTCTGTGTTGGACCGAGTCCTCCTTGGTCCCAGGTGGAGCCAAGCACTCTGATCACCAGGAGATGCTGCTTCTGCAGAAGCCCTCTGGGCAGCTGCCTCCCCCTCCAGAAGCACTCTGGAGGGAGTGCACTCCCCATCCAAGCTCTTGGGGATGGCCTTTGAGGCAGGACCTCAGATATAATTTCCCACCCTGAAAGCGGGAACATTTTGGAGGATCAAGCTTCTTTTCTACCCTTCTTCTTGCACCACGTATCAGACAACCAAGGGCTGGAATCAACACAAGGCTGAGTTGCCAGTAAAAACATCCCCCCTAAGTCCTAAAGAAATTTGGGATAATTTTCTCTGGACTGTTAGGACCCTTCAAAGCACAGTACCAGTGTGGAAAATAGAAATCAGATTGCACCAGCCTGGAAAATAAAAGCTGTGGACCAGAAGTCTTGAATCAGTAACAGGAAGCACTGGCAGAACTGATAACTGGAACACTGCTTTAAAACAACCTGGTGAATACAGCAGGACAGCAGCAGGACAGCACGGCTTTGGTGAGGGCAGGCTTTGCCTCTCCCATCATCTATTAGCTCCTCTGCAGCAAAGAGAAGAACTGATTCAAAATCAGATTTACCTTCTTAGTAGCTTTTTAAAAATACTGATTCGAAAACTGAGCAGGTATGTGGGTAAAATTTAGTCATGGAAAAAAAATTGCCAACAAGTATGTAAAGCAAGAGTTCACTTGCAATATGGCAAAGGAAGCACATGGTTACAGGTGCTCTGGTGGGGAGAGCAGGGGGAGGGGAAGAGAAAAGGAAATATGCTGAAGACATCAATTTTTCCAGGTTAATTGAAACTAGAAAAAACTGTGAGGCACTTCAGAGATGAGGTCAAGATAGTCTGAAGGAGTCTAGAAAGAGCAATAAGAAGGTGTGAGGAGCAGACGAGACTGAAAGATGAAAAGGCTCAGGTGACAGTGATGGTAAATATGAAGGAATCTGACAGAATGACTTGAGATAATATAAAATATGTCAGCTGAAGAAGCACAGAGATTTTCAGCTGAACACATTATTTCCTTTTATTTAACACAAGAGCAAAGTGACATCAGATGAAAATGAAAGCTGATGGGTATAAACATCCCAAAAAGAAACACTGCTTTTTCAGAACAATGTACACCTTGACTGCCATAACTGAGCCAAAGATTAACAGGAAAAAAAAATTCCATGAGTTATGTATTCCAAATGTACCTGACTCTAGGATCCTCTTCTAGCACCAAACATTTCTGGAAGCAAATACCTCAACTGATTTAAGTAGTGGGCTGGGATCTATGTCCTTAGCAAACCTCTGCAGTCAGGTGGAGATGCAGTGCACACGCTACAGGAAGCCAAATAAATTCCCATTTTAAAGAGCTTCTCTTTAGACAGTGAATATGCATGTAAATCTGATGGATGAGACCCCAGCAAAAGTGTTCCTGCCATGTATCCCCCTGGAGGCCCAGAAGTTCCCACAGGTCAATGGACCCAACCCCAGGGTGTCTTCATTGCTCCCAGGTGACATGAGAAGCCTGGTGGCCTGAATGGCAGAGCTGGGTGCCCCAATCTAACCCCACAGCTTTCAGCATCTGAGCTGCAAAGCAAAGACACTGCAGCATCTTTGCTGGAGCAGCAGCAGCAAGGGCCATAGGGCAGAGCGCAAATTTGCAGCTAAGTCCTTGCTACCCTGCAAGACTAACTCTGAAACCATCAGTAAAGGTTACACAGGAGCAGGAAAACTGCCAAGCAGTTATATTCCAAAGAAAGAGAAAGTGTCACAGTTTAGACATCTGTTATTACAATGCTGTTCACTTACCTTGTTCAAATTTCCTTTATTTCCCTTTAATAAGTGCATTTCTTGTTACCTAACTGACTCCCTTTTGGGAATGTTTTGAGAATGACTGTCCATCAGACAGCATAACCTGTTTTTCCCAAGTTGCTGGTTCTGAGCTCAAGCTGGACTGTTTGCAGTACCCTTACTACTGGGCACTACAAACCCAGCCCTTGCTACTGCCCATCAAGTCCTGTAAAGGGTTACAATACACGTCTCTTATTCACTCCTTTGGAAAAGCTGAACAAGTTTTGTCTCCATGAGAGGATACAGTATCTCATAAGAATCTGAAAGTATCGTTCTCAGAGATTCGGCACTTGGACCACAAATTCATAAACTCCTTTGGAATCTGTTTCTTTGTAAATGCACAGACATGAGTCATTATACTAATGTAGTTACGTGTGAAAATTCAGGGGGGAAATACAACCCCAAACCATCTTCTTAAGAAAATAAGCTGCAAAGACAAACATTACTGCATACTTTTGCAGTAATGCAAAATGCATTACTGCATACTATCAGCAGTCTGCAAGTTCCCTCTTACTGGCCCTTGAGAAACAGCACATCCTGAGACTATGAGGACCAGGCAGTTCAAAGCAATGCCAATGCTCTCCAGTGTGATTAAAAAAGCAAGCTTGCTGAAATTTGTTGGTATTGTCCATTGGTCTAGATGGTCCATGAATTCCTTCCTATATGCCATGCTGTCTGATCCTTACAGGCCTACCTGTTTATCCCCTGGGATGCTTGCTAAAGGCTCACAGATCTCATCCTGCTCACCAGCAAGCCTTTGGAGGGTTTGATGTCGCAATTCCTCCGCTAATGGGCTGTGCGTTGATGCTAATGAGGTTCAGAGCATTGACCACAGAGAGGATGGGCCACTTGTTATTTTTCTAATTAATTCAAGAACTAATCACACAGGAGCATGCTCTAGAAGACAGCCCATCTAACTACCGAGTTAAGAAGTCTGCACAAATCTATCCCCTCTACATTCGCTTCTGAGTATTTTTCCCAGCCTTCTGTAACTCATTTGAACAAAAGACAGTAAAAAATCTTGTTCTACCAGCTGCTTGTGTGCTTGTGTTCTCCCCCATGGCAGGTCATCCTGTACATTAGCTCCTTCTGCTATTTTAAATCATTTGGCATTCCTTTGGGGCCCACCCATCCTGCATACCCTGAGCTTAAATTCTTGACCCCTACTGGAAGATGACATTAGCTCTCTGCTTCACTGCCTCTCCCATCTTACTCAAGGCTTATCTAAAGCCACAGTTGCTCATATCTCTGATTTCTCTTTTTCTTTTGGTCATAACACTCTAATTAGAGCCTGGAAGCATACAGAGATGTGATTTGCATGAAAGGCACTATTCAAAATGAAACTGGTTGCCAACTCATGCAGCTTAGCAGCAACATTTGAAGGTAATAAGTTGTTTAGAGCCCTCACTTTTCTCCATCATTTTTGAAAACACTCAAAGCCTTTTTCATGTGTTTTTTTCTAAAGGATCGGAGCTAGTTTCTCTAGTTTTTCTGGATGGGTAGTAACCTCACAGTTCTCTACTGTGTTAAATAAACCCTAGAAGAGTTTCCACATTCCTCTTCAGGTGTATATATTTACTTGAATGTGTATCACCTGTTACTCAGCCCACACAATGGATGTCTATCTTTTATGTTCAAATACAGAAAAATAAGGCCATTACGATAAGCATCTGTGCTCATCACTTTCTTGCTCCTCCAAAGCTCTTACTTAAAAAAAAAGACAGGAAATTTAGTAATATCAGAGTGGTAGGTAATTTTAAAGTGAAACTCTAACGGTAAAGATGAAGATATCTTATTATAGTTATGAGACCATTATTAAATATTAACTAAAATTAAATATGGAAAGTTTGTACATACCCCATTTACATACCTAAATAGTTGTCTTACGTTTGAAACCTCCCCTCAGAAGAAAAGCAGCTCCCAGTGCCATTTGGCACAAAGTGGACATAAGTTACAGAAGACCTGACACGAGGAATTTGTGCTGTGGCTATTCATGATGCCAATGCTTTCCACGTAACTCTTAATTTGAGGCCTGCTGGAGGAACAGGCTGTGTCCCAGGCACTAGAGAAAAGCCAGAAAAGGCCCATTTCTTGGTAGCATATTCAAAACAACATATGCAAAACAATTCAGCTCAAATGCTTTGGCCCAAGCAATATTGACAAAGTCTTGCTCGTGATGCCCACAGAGAGCAAGTCATATCCTCGCTGGGGCATTCTGGCTGGGCTCTGTGAATGTCTTGCTGCCTGTAAGGATGCTTCCCCCATCCTAAAAGCTGTGAGAACTCCCGGCACGCTGAATGCATGGTTAATCCCATGGGAATCTTTCTGCACTGTGCTGTTTCAGCAGCCAGCCAGGCAACAGCAAATCGGTTGTGCAGACCCAAGCGTTTCCCTGTCCCCCTGCCTTTGAACTGGCAAGGATGAAGAACAAACTTCTAATGAATGAACTTCAGTGCATTGAATGTGCCCCTGGCTGGACTGGTATAGCTCTGCTGGCCTCAGGGAGAAATGCTGCAGAGGAACAATGTAAGAAGCAAAGCACTCGTGTATCAGAGAATTTGGCCCAGTAATTTCAACCTGAGGCACTACCAGGTTAAGCTATGCAGCACTACATGCAAAAATGAACATTTTTACTCCAAGGCCAGGCCAAGGCTGAATGCAGTGGTAAGGAGAAAAAAAAACAATAAGAAGAAGTCTAGAGGGAGAGCTGAGATTCCTACGTCTGCTCATAGGTCATGAGTGCTGAGCAGAGCATCTCCTGCTGCCCTGGGAGGCTGTGCCCCTGCTCATCTCTACAACCCAACTTCCCCTTCAGCAGCATCAGTAGCAGCCTCTTTGGTTTCCAGGGCTCTGACACAGGCAAAATGAAGAGCCAGGTCCCTGACCCTGAGCTAGCCCCTTCCCTCCTCCCTGCTTCAAGACAGCCCTCTCCGATAGGTATCCATCCACTTTGTGTCTAGAGCCAAACTTGCTCTGTGGGGCTGCACTGATTGTTTTATATAAAAGATATTTCTGAGAAGAGCAAGCCAGAGAACGTGTCAGAGAAGGGGACGAAGTGGCTTTGTATGTCCAAATAAGTGCATGCAAACAGGGACTATTGCCAGTGATTACTCCCAGAGCTGTGCCTCCTGAGCCCACCACATTCCCGTCCCATGATGTTTGCTCTTCTCTCCGGGCCTACTGCAGTCATTATCCAACAGATATTGTGTAATATCACTGTCAACTAGAAAAACTAGGCACTAGAAATAAGCTTCCTCTAGAATTACTTGAAAATACTCAGAGGAGGAGATGTTGAGGCATGTGGGACACACCACAGTATACCAGGATGGTTGTGGTCGGACAGGATCTCTGGGGATCATCTAGTTCAAGTACCCTGCTGAAACAGGGCTGGTTGCCTAGGTCCATGTTCAGAGTGCAGTCCCAAACTCCAGCAGTAGGAAAAGTTCCTGAGTAGAGTTGGCTTCTCAGAGAGAAGAGGAGAAAAATTCTCAGAAGATGCTCCACCCAAATGGCAAAAAATGCCTTCACGGCTTCTGTATGACAAAGCAGAAAGGGGAGGGAGACTGGGGTTAAAGTAGAAATGGGTTTTTGGCCACAAGGAAATAGACAGGTACCGCAGAAGTGGGCTGCCCCAAGTTAGAGTCCAAACTCCCATTGGTGCATTCTTGCCCATGGAGCTGAGCTAAGGATCATGCTTTAAAAGAAAAGAAGCCAGTGCTGTGAAGACAGTACAGCTGTTATGGTTGGAGGGAGAGCCAGTACCCACAGAATCTGGTGGGTGGGAGACCCGGCTTCAAGTTTCTGAATTGCATCAGACTTCCTATGACATCTTGGGCAAATCCCTCAGTCTAACAGTGCCTCGGTTTCCCACAGGAACATGAAAGATAAGAGCTTTTCTCAGGCACTCAGCATTGTACATGCTTGGATGGGATAAACCTTAAATATTGAGGTGCTGGGTGCCAGGCCAAAGTGGTGGATATTTAGGTAGGCAGGCAGAACTCTAGGCAGGTGCTGCCAGGTCACCCCTTATGAAGACATCTCTAGTAGTCTCAGAAAAGATGTGATTTGAAGACCTCCCTGAAGTGTTTCACCAAACAAATCCTGATTATTTGGGCTTTGTGAAGACAAAGTGATTGTTACCCTAACTTCTTAAGGCACATAAGCATTTAAGCTGCCTTAAATCTTTGAGGTAGCACAATGTAAGCATTAGAGCCAACTTAAATCCCTACTAAGTCTTCTAGGTGCTTAAAGCATTTAAGCCATTTTCAAGTCTTTTTAGAATGACTGATGATTTCCATAGGAAGGATGCAATGTTGAAAGGTGCTTTGTATGTGATGTCGCCTTAAAGTTCATGCTGTCAGACAAGCCAGTGTCTCATATGCAGCCTTATCAGGAAAGATTTGAAAAATGTCTAGACTTTAATTTTTCTGCCATTTCAGGTTTGGTCCTGGGTTCACAATGATGCTTATAAATGTGACAGATTTTCAAGAACATAATAATTGATCCATCAGCTCATCCTGGTGGCTCATGTCATCCCATACTGGGGCTTTACCACACCAGTCTGTGGTACATGCTTCCAAGGAAGGTAGAGGAAGTTGAAAATGAGTGAATTCCCATCACATACAGGGACAATCACAGCTCACAACTAACCAAATCCTTTTGCTCTGACTTTTTAGCAGTGACCTTTGGATTGCAATCAACCTTGGAACACCCCATCTGAAAACGCAACATTTTTGGCACGCCGTGAAAGCAAGGCTTTATAGTACAAACTACTTTTGCAACTTTTACTGTATGATTTGCATTCAAGATGCCATAACAAAGTGCTGAGCACAGTGAATCTTTCTACGAGAAGAGATGCAATCCAGTAAACCTTGTCCTCTGTGCACAGTCAAAGAAACAATTTAACCCCTTGAATAAGGGGCTACATATGTGGCAAATGCTTTGAAGGACTGGGTCATCAGTGGACAGAGAGCTTTTCCAGTAACTCTGGAAAAGCTACAATTCTGACCTTTTCTGGTTCTTGGCTCGTCTTGCTGGGTCATATCCCATATACAAGTTATGACTCTAAATGGCTGATAAAGCTCTCCTTTTAGCGTCATTTTGGACTGGCAGTGGCTGGGAAGCAGCCTGCCTCCTTCAGGCCCTTAGCTGATGCTGATATTGCAGGCACCCACTGAAGCTGTTCAAAGTTGACAGAAGACCCACAACAATGGCAAGCCAGAGAGACATCTCACCTGACTGTAGACCATTGTGCTGGGACACAGGCACTCCTGCTGGAATCCTTTAAGGGCTGACACTACAGGATTCTCAAGGGACTAAGGTACTATTCATCTCTCTTCATCTTCCAGTAAAATCTATTACTGGGTGGGCCATCTCATCAAGACCCAGTCACATGTCTTAGTCAATGGGCAGGGATGGGTACTCTTAGGAAGCCATTCTCCTGGCCTGTTTCACACACCTCTCTCAGTAAAAGGCAGAGGTACCTTAAAATAAGCTCATTTCTCTGTTCTGTCTAGATTTTCCTCCTTTCACTTAATTGCAAACTGTTAGTGTGTGCCATAAAAGGTTTATGCAAGCATACCCAAGTAGGTTTGAATGCTTTCCACTTCTCTGCATTTGCACGTGAGAACTTGTTAACTCCCATTTGCAGACTCATGGCAGATCTGGGGTTTATGACTGAATGCCTCCAAGCTGGGGTATGCAAACGGAGGGCAGTGTTTGGAGTCAGTGACCGCACTCACACCCACGATAATCACAAGCATGTACAAGCCACAGGGAATTGTTAAAATTGAGACTGATTTGATCGTAACAAAAGTCTCAATTGGGTTTTGTTACGAAGTGCCTCATTAGTCTGATATTTTTTGTGACATCCCATCGGTGGTAGATATGAATAGAGGTTTCTTCCCTGTCTCACACATAAGAAATAGGCACAAATTCCCACGTCAGCCAAAACCAGGCCTGCTGTCTACACCAGAGATGTGTAATCTCTGGAACAGGTTGCCCAGAGAGGTTGCAGAGTCTCCCTTACTGGAGATATTCAAGAACTGTCTGGATGCAATTCTCTGCACTGTGCTGTAGGATGACTCTGCTTGAGCAGGGAGGTTGGACCAGATGACCTACCATGGTCCCTTCCAGCCTGACCCATTTTGTGATTCTTTGACCGTGTGTCTGAAGGACAGAGTCTGTAAGATGCTGAATGCCCCACCCCCCCCTTCCGGCCTCGCTGAGAGGAGCTAGGTAGTTAATTGCCTCAGCCTCTGGGATAAACTAGCCCAAAAAGGGAATGGAAAGTTCAAGAGCTTATTTAAGAGCTCTGTGCCCAACCTTAGCTCGTGCAAAAGGAATCTGCAGGCTGAGCAAGCACAGATTGCTGCACAGCTCTCTCTCCTTGTTACCCACTGGGATGAGTTAAGGAGTCTGATCAGACACTGCACCTGACGAAACCAGAGGGAAATTGCCACACAGAGTAGCATCTGATGGATGATGTAAATGTGTAACATGCCTGCATATGCAAACCAGCTCATGGACAGCGGGACTCCTAATCCAACACGAAGCATGAGGAGCAAAGGGAAGATGGCTGGCTGCACTCCTGCTCATGCATCCCAGGGTGATGCTGAACTTCTCTGCTGCAATGAGGTGCTCCTGGCTCATGGTCACCTTGCTAGCCACCAGGACCCCCAGGTCCTTCTTTGCAGAGCTGCTTTCCAGCTGCCTGCTCCCAGCCTCCCCTGGTGCAGAGTTATTCCCCTGGTGGGCAGGACTTCGCATTTCTTCTGCTCGACTTCATAATGTTCCTGTTGGACCACTTCTCCAGCTTCTTTAGGTCCCTGTGCACAATGGCCCTGCTCTAGAACTTACTGACTGCTCCTCCTGACTTATTACCACTGGTGACCTTGCTGATGAGGCAATCTGTTGTCAGGTCATGCTACTGAATCAAAACCTGACAAACTCCTCCAGCTGGACTGAACTACTGCCCACCACTGTCTGACTCTGGCAATAACACCAATTTTCCATCCACCTTCTATCCAAATCATGATAATTAGAGCATGCCCTATCAAGCATTAACTTTACAGACGAAGACACCATGGTCAGGAATTCAAAATATATGTTTCTTTCCCTTTGATTGCAGTTATCCCTGTTTGAAAGAATCATCCCTCTTCTCCGCTGCTATCTAGACAAGTAAAATGATTCAAACTGCTGATCCCATGAGAAACAGCAAATGTCATCACAGACATCTCAGAAATTATCCACTTGGTTCTGTAACAATACTTCTCACTAGTGAGGAGGTATAAATTTTATTTAATGGATTACAGATCAAAGGCCCTGAACCAATCCTTGGTGTCACCTTACTTATTCCTTGGCCAGAGGAAAGACAATATTCCTGGTACACATCTCTGTTTATCTGAATGACCTGAAAGTGAGATTTGTAGTTGTTCCAATTAGATTCATAAAGAATATAGTGCATGCTTGGCTATCGCAGAGATGAAAACCATGAGCAATGCACTGTTGTTAAATTACTGATCACCTGCAGAGACAACGACCTCGATTCTGTAGCACCCTCTTAATAGCTATGGCAAGCAAGTCTTAGCGATTGCAGTCAAGAGTTCATTCTGTTTGCTAAACCATTATGGTCATTATTCTAATTACCTATCAAGTCCTATTCTTGTGTGTGGTGCTGCACAAAGACAAAGGGAATATTGTTTCTGTCTCTCAAAGTTTGCACTCTTAATTAAAGAAGGAGAGCATTCAGGCATCTAACAAATTGCATAAGTTAGGGAGGGGGGAGGAATTACCCCATGAATTAGCTAGGCAACATTTGTGAGGAAAATGTCCGGGTGAAAAACTGATGTATTCCTGTCAATCCCCAGCTCCTATATTCTTGCAAAGCAGTATGCAGGAAGGCTGAGTGTCTAATAGCCTGCTTCACAGGCAGTAATTCCTCTGGAATATGGTGACTGATTTGCTTGACATTTCCTCTGGCATCAATGGTATTAGAATCATCAGGCAATTTCTGGGAAGCTAATTTGTTCCTTTCTACTATATGTTGATAAGGAACAAAGAGATGTTAAGTGCTCAAAGCTCTCAAAAATCCAATACGATTTGGGTGCAAATCTCAGGAATCTTTTCTTTAGTGTAGTGAAAGAATTTATACGATTCCTTTTTCTATTTCATTAACAAAGTTTCCTGTTGGCAGTATCCAAAATAAATCTGAGGTCTGGCATGAAATATAGAGATGACTGTACAGAAAAATTATTTTGTTAATTTAATCAATAATATTCCCTTATATGGAAACCTTACCAGAATATAATTATATATCCAAGCAAACGTATTGCTGCATACTTATTGCAGAGCAACGCTGTGAACTTAAAAGGAACTAAAAGGCTTCAGATGCCCAAAATATTCTACAATCTCTGTGCAGATGAAATTCCCAGTGCTAATGTGATAGGGCTAGGAAGTCACTGTAGCTCTTTTATTTAACAAAAGCAGTATCTGGGAATTTTTTTCCTCTTTTCTGAGTAGTGGCTGAGATCAGTCTCCACTGATATATCAGGTTCACTAGACAGCAGTTTCTTGGCTTGGGTTCAAACAAGTTTGTACTGAATTAGATGGCTTGGCCCAAGAGACTGACCTATTTGCTTTTATCTATATTCCTAACCTTCCTGTTGCTGTTTTTGTCACCTATATAGCACTTTGGAGACAGTAATTCTCCCATGATTATCACAGCTACTTAGTGATGCTTGGCTTGGCTTTTTTTCCAGTGCTTCTCCTGCACAGATAGCGACTACTTACAGCAACAGCCATTTGACAGCCCAAGGCTGTCTGTCCACAGCAGGACTGCCCCTGTCCTACCCTGCTGGACTTGGCACAAAAGCTGAGATGGAGGCTCAGCAGGAAGAAAGATCTGTGCTACTGCTACGTCCCTTCCCTTTTTCTTCTTCCACCATCTATTGCTACTCCCCACACATCTATGTCTTGGGCACAGAGTTAGTATTTCCTGTTGTTTTATCCAATGTGCAGGTTAGACACACACAGGCATAAACTCCTTCCCATGCAGCAGCCAGCTGGGCTAATTAGCTCATGTCAAAATGAGCTGAATTGCTTTCAAGGTCACCTCATATCTGAGAATTGCTTTTGTGCTACACAAAGCCCAAACCTCCCAGCAGATTCTCTCCCTCAACCGCTATTTCCTGCATTTTTTGTTGTTTGGTGAACCCAACTCCCTTGTTACTCTGGAGCATGGACAGTTGAATTCACTCATTCTTCAAGCTCATTCTTCAAGCCGGAACAAAAGATTTGGGCCTGGAGTCCGAGGTATCACCAAAACGCACATAACAGAGGTGACGAGTACATTGCCTGTTGTGCTGCTTGCTGCAGGTTGAAGATCAGCGCTCAGTGTGGGTGAGATCATCTCCTTCTGGAAACTCAGACAATAATTCAGGTCTTTTGGCTTTTAAAAGCTACTTGTCTTTCACCAGTTGTACATTTCATAGAGTGCAGCTTCCCAAGTCTTGATTTTTTTTCCCCTCTTTATTAGTTTAAAAAGAGGAAATATCCTTATAAGAACAAGTTAGTGAGAAAAGACTGAGCCCCAGGTGTAGTCTTATCTCAGACTCAGACTTTGCATGCGCTTACAGTGGTGCAATCTACTGTGCTCAAAGGAGACTGCTGTCTTGGAGTGGCACAACTTGGAGGATGTTTAAAGGAACGCACTGAGTGCTAAGAAAATCAGCAGTTCAGTGACTATGGTTCTGCTAATACGTTTATGCAAAACTTGTCCTTTGATTCTCCCAAGGCATGGGCAAACACATGCAAGAAATATTAATTATTAGTTACAGAAATATTGATGACTCTGAGCTCTTATTTTACTAAGCGTTGCATATATAGGCAGGCATAAAGCTCAACTATCTTATTTGGGAAGGCCAAAGGACTGGGATCCACACAGTTGTTTAGGCACTTACATCCCATGCAGGTGCTGGCAGACAGACCCTATACTAGGCACGTTGTAATGGTGCTTGTGTTTGGAGCTTAGTCACCCAAGTTAGTGAGAAAAACTTAGCACTTTTGGGGATGATTCAAACTTGAGCCACCCCTTAGAGCCACACATCTCCTTGGAGGAAGCCTACTTCAAACAGGCTCTCAGCTGTGATGCCATAGGTGCCCCAGGGTAGCAAGAGCAGGTTTGGTGCTTCACCAGACTCCAAAGGAAGATAACTGGAGAGTATGGTCCATGAACAAACCCAGAGAGAAAATTTGTGTGAGCACTTTTGAAAAGCACTTGTGCTAGCAGCAGAAACATGAAAAAAAAGATGGCGCTTTACTCTCTAGGAGTGGGGAATAGAGACATGAGCATGACCATTCTATAATTCTACTATTCTAACCCAAACCTGGGAGCTGGATGGTGGTTGAACCTTCATTTCAGACTATTTCCATGCCAGTGTTTAAGTGGCTTCCCAAGGATGCTGGGGTTTTTTATGCTATGAAGAAGTTTCAAGTTATGCCCATTTCTTAAAAGAGCACCTATTCCTGTGAACTGCTTGTTCAGTTTTCTGCAAACAACTCAGCATGGAGAGGAGGGAAAAAGTAATAAAGGAGTTACCTGCAGGTAATGCAAAGGAATACCCTTGATAAACTGAGTTTGTCCAGTATCTACAGTTTAATTAACTTATTTCTAGAGCTGTGCTAGCCTGTTTTAGAGCACACCGACGCAAAAATTTATTTGCAGCTGCCTGCAACAAGGTTACAAATCAACTAATGATATAATATTTTCTCTTGGAATTTATTCTATGAAGATGATTCATACAGAACAGCTAAATGCCATCAGGGTTGTGTCAGCTTTCACTGACTAAAGTGTTTTTCCATATGTGATAGTGGACTGTTCTTATTAATGGTTGAGCTGTAAAATCTTGCTTTCCCTCTTATTTATGATACTGGAAAAGATCCAATGTAGCACAGCACATGTGTAAGTCATTACCTTCCCTCTAAGCTCCCCCCTCAAGTATGGAATGTTACTGTATTTTAATATATTACAGAAATAAACAAATGTTTTACATGTGGGGGATGAATATGAATCAGACATGACTGAAAGGGCAAAAGGGGTTAACAGAGTTTGCTGGGCCTGAAAATCCCTGGAGCCCAAGGGGTATTGTGAGGGGCGGTGCTGTGCTGCTGCATTCTGCTTCCCCCTTATAGGTTTGTCCATGTCCAACTCTTCATAGTGCCAGGTTTAGAGTGCCAGGTCTTTAAAGGGCTTGGGATAACTGGTGCTTTTCAGTATTGTGTAGTCTGTGCTCCTTACTGCTGCATCCCAAAGGCCTGATGCAGGGAGCCTTTCCTTCCAGCCGACAGCACCTATGGTACCTCCTCAGCAAGCTCCTATCCTTGAAGCCTCCTCAGGACCAGTCCCAGACCCTGAGTACTCCTGTCCCAACATCAGTGGCTTCAGTGAGCCACTGCCATGGTGTCCACATCTTCTTCGAGACACGTAAAGGCTGGTGGAGGTTAAATGTAGAGGCACTCCTGAGAACAAGGACTTCCTGAGTGCCTATAAATTATGGATCTCTTCCCTTCTGGTTCTCAGAATTTTGCATCTCCCTTTTCATTAGTGGTTTAATTTGCAGAGGAGGACTATGGTGATTCGCTTTCCTAAGGAGCTGAGACTTAAATGCCCTCACCCTGGGGAGTGAGCTGTCCCTTGGCTGTTGGCTCTCACCATTGGCAGTATCACCATCAAAAGGGCTGGAATCTTTTGGAGAGCTCAGCCCCACCGGGTGCAGGACCATGGCCTGTGTGCCAGTGGTTGCCATCTGTAATGGCAGCAAGACAGGGCTGCTGAGAACTGATGACACACACAGTTTCCATCCTTCTGCCTGAGCTCTTTCACCTCACTTCCCTCTACCTGTGGACAATCCCAAGCCTGTGCCCTGGGCTTACCAGCCTAACTATAGGCAGTGAATCTGAATTCATGCCTAAACCTCCTGTGTGAGTAAGGGAATTACCTAACGTGGGCCATCAGAGGTGGTAGGTGGCCACCCAAGCATTGGTTGGACTTGATGATCTCAGAGGTCTTTTCCAACCCAGCTGATTCCATGATTCTATGATTCTATGATTTTCTATCCAGAAGGTGCCCAAGTCCTGCTTTGGATCCGGCCTTGACTTTGCCATGCCAAACTCTCCAGCTCAAGCATTTATGCTTGGATCAATTCTCTGTCACAAAGGGAGTGAGGAAAAAAAGAAATCTTCCTCCTGCAAAAGCATTTTCTTCCCTCTGGATCAATGCATACAACTTCATTTGACATCAGTGGGAGCTCTGTCACAGATCAAGAGCAGTAAATGGCCTAATGGAAAGAATAATAATGCTATCATGTGTATGTACCACTTTTCATCTGTCTTGTGGTTTTAAAGATCTTCCTCTTGGTGAGCTCGCTGGTCATAATGTTAACCCTTAGCTAATTCATATATTTTAATTATCTTTTCAAAGACACTATCAAAAATCAGGAGGAAAATGGAAAAGCACAGAATATGCAGATTGCAAGCTGACATTAGATGTTCTGAAAGTTGAGTCTTTCCTTCTTTGAGATATAATAGGCAATTAAAAGTTAAAAAATCCCACTAACTTTTATTAGAGGCTCCATAATTTAAAAACTATGACCATGAGATTTAATTTCATCCAGCTGTAATGTAATACTTTATTGACCTCAAGTTGGTCTATACAGTATTTTTTTCTACCTCTAATTATAAGAGGCACATCTTTGTAAGCCAGTGGATCATTTGCTAATGCAACACTTTCATTGTATTTCAAGTGGGAAGAAAATCTATTTGTTGTGGGATTTTATTTTTCACGGTGTTTTTTATTCCCTGGATGTTGCATCTTCATAGGTACCTTTCATCTAATACAATATTAGCCTTCATGATGGGGCTGACTGCTTCCTTGATATTCACTCGAAGTTAGATAATAAAGTAGGAAAGAATAAGAGAAAGGCAATAGAAATAGAAAAGTCTGCATATATGTGGCAGTTAATTGTCTAGCAGCAGCATCATTACGTCCCCCAAAAACTGTTCCTCTGTTTGAGATTTCACTCTTGTTTTGATGTTTTGTGGCTCAGTGGATATTTAAAATAATTATTGCTATTTTTTCCTTTTGCTTGAATAGCAAAAATATTCTGTCACTCTCACAGATTCAGTGGCCTCATTCACTTACAGTTCCAAAAGTCGAATACCAGATGATATTTTTTAGGACATTGTGCAAGGGCCCAAATAGCTCACACAGAAGGGGTGCAAGGCAAGCTAAATTATTTTCTCTTTTTATTTTGGCATCCAGCAAAAAAGAAAACATCATTTTGTTACTATAAGTGGTTGTTAAGAAGAAATTGAGAGTTTCTTGATGGCATAATTGATAAATTCTTTAAAAAAAGGATGTTAAAAGTGTGCGTTAGTGTAACAAATTGTAATGGATTAGTTTTCAAGAAATATTCTGTCAGGTATCTCCATATATTCACATTGTAGAAGACTCCCCACACAATGAATAAATAATAGCCTGTATATGAGGAATCACAATAGAAGTATTTGTGTCTAGTTTCAAAATGTACTAAAGAGCTAAAATTAAACATGTGCTTCCCCTCCCTCAGCTGATTCACCTCAGTCTTCAATGGGAAAGCAGAAGCAATTCTGTACATGACACAATAAAATACAGAAATTGAGACTATTGACAGAAAATTATTTTAGGGTAATTGCTGTTTGTATTCAGTCTGCTTCTTGGAGATGAATGAGTTCAAAACTATGGCATGTAAATCTGCCTTCCTTGCGTGGACGGAGAGATAAGTCTCAGAGAACATGAGGGGTTATGAGGAGGAAAGAGACATTTTAAAATGAAACCTGCAGCAATGTGCTGTAGAGTCCTTAAATAGAAGAGACAACTTCCTTCATGGTAGGGAAGGGCTTCATGCAGGAATTCTGAAATTTTAAGAGCAGGCAATTGGGGTTTAATCCACATTACAAAACAGCACACCAGAAGGTGCTGTTCCACCAGAACGGTTTGTGAAGAGCTTGGCTTGTCCAGCAAAGTTTTGGGACAAATGAAAACATATGAAAATGTTCTCTATTTTCCCCACCAATATTTGGGTGTTGGAGAACACAGGGCAAAAATCTGAAATGCCTTGTGAGCAGCTGCCTGCCGCTTGGGACCCTGCCAGCCACTGAGCGGTGGGGAGATGTGTGGCTCCATCAAGTTCTTCATTAGGGGCCAGAAAAGAGGCATGTCATGTAGCAGGTGCCACTACTTGATAGTCTGGAATGATTCAGACAACGGAAAGGATTATTTGAGACCATAAGCCATTTTAACTCCTCCATTTTTAACTCCTTTGAGCTCCCATTAATGAGCAAAAACAGCTCGTTTCCAGCTTCCAGAGCACTCCTTGTGTCAGGCTCTGAAGGAATTTCTCTTGCAGAGGTCAGGATTGAATCTCACAGAGGTTAAGTGCCTTTCCCAGGACTGGAGAGCGACAGCAATGAGGGCTGTGGGGACCAATGACAAAGATAGGTCATGCAGCAAAACAATTGCAAGTCAGGAAAGGAATCTGGGCCATGGGATGCTCAGACCCCCACACAGCCGGACATATGTTCACCATGGTGGGAATAAGAAAGAGGACATTGTTCATTCAAACATCTTGAGACTGAATGTTTATCAACATGGAATCATCTTCAGATTTTTTTCAAAACATAGTTGAGCCCAGAGCTTTCCCGCATGTCAGCAAAGGAGTTAATGAAAAGTAGTGAAGGCTAATGAGCCTCTGGTAGGCTTTAACTCTTTATTTCACTGTTACAGGATAGATATCCACAAATAAAAATAATTTGAATAAAAATCATGGATTACATCTTTTTGAAGAAAATTAAATCATGTAACAAAAAAAAGAAAAACCTCAGAAAACATCCACCAGAAAGACATCATTATCCAAACTCCTCTAGGAAAGTATGAAGAAAGATAAGATCAAAGGTAGCTACACCAACTGCCTTGAACCATGTTTATACATAACATCTTCCATGTGTTCTGCTTTTGAAAGCAGATTAGCATTGGAAATGATTCAAAAAATTCTTCAAAATGAGCAGTGCAGCTTTAGGAATACCAACATGAGAATAAGAAAGAGGTTCAGATGTAGATGAAGGGCTGTAAGGGAAGCTGTTTTAAAATCCTTGCAAGTTGAAAATGTTGGGGAAGGTGTCCAGACATCTGAACACAGAGAGTTGCTTGTGTCACATGAGAACCTCAGCTGTGAATAGAGGGAACCAAGCAGGGCAGACCAAGGAGAAGGAGACTTATGCTGAGCTTCTGGCAAAAAGAACTGAAAGGAATCTTAGTGTAAAATCTCTTATTCATTTTATACGATATTTTGGGTGCAAGAGAAGGACAAAATATGCTTTTGACTTGTCTTTTAGTATAGTTTTCCTTTTTTTTCCTATCATGTCACAAGAATGCTTTTATTTAATGAGCTAAGATAAGCTTAGGAAATGAGGGTACTTGCCCCTTGCATGGAGCCCAGATTCATGGAAGGAACCAAAGGGAACTTGCCAGAAGCTCCCTGAGGCTAGAATTCACTGGAATTTTCTAACTTCTACATCTGTCACAAAGGTTCATCAATGGTTTGATTTCACTAGAAAATTGTAGTGTGTGAGATTATGCACAGGGAGTGTGTAAGAGCCTCTCTGCAAACCTCACACACATAGTTTGGGTTTCTTTGTTGTGTAGGAGAGAGAAGTAGGCAACAGAGGTAGATGTCTGCTTGCATGGGGCCAATGCCTCCGCAGCTGTTTTTGACTGGTAAAGTTCTCTTTGCACCATTTGAGAAGGGTGAAGGGAATCTGTTCTTGTGCAGAACAAATCCTAAGAAATGATAAATATGTTTGCATCCAAAATACACTCGAAATACAACATGCCAGACCTACTGTTCAAAGAAGACATAGGTCCTGCCTTGCCTCACCTCCTGAGTACATGCTTTACTTTGAGTCCCACTGAAATCAATGTCCCTTTGAAGTGTACTTTTCATTGTTTTCAAGAAGCACAAGAGGGATATTGAAAGGTTAGCCTAAGGTAACTGCTCTATAAGCTATATAATTTTTAAATTAAATCTCTAGTCTTTCCATCAGCAACTGTAAAGAAGGGTAAATTCCTTTCGATGCCTACAACTGTGTTGCAGCACACCAACATTTAGAAATGGCACCTCCTGATTTGAGTGAATTTCTCTTGTTGCAATACAAGGCACAAAGAAGCTGTTGCAGACCTGGTCAGTCTGAGAACTTGTTCAGTTGAAGCACTTCTGCTGCTACCACTGTTGGGAGAGAACTGAGTCACTGTGTGACACGGCAGCAGTGGGCAGGTGGGAAGACACCTGGGTGAAGACAGGTTTACTTGGACTTCTGGAGTGTAAGTGTATAATGCTGAAAAGCTTCAGGGGAAAGCAAACTGCACCCTGCCTCCAGCATAGGGATGCCTCACCCTGCTGTGCTTTCAGCTTTATGGTCTGGCATCCTGCATGAGTGACCAGGCAGCAGGCTCCAGCATATACCACTGACATTGCCCTGTCTGCCCATGTAATATAGGGTCAAAATCACCCTGAGCAGTTCCTTTCACATCGCCTTTCTCATCCTTCACATTGTGCCACTCCCAGCTCTCCTTCAGATTTCTGACTTTCTAGGTTTCTCATCCCCTTGAATATCTGCCTTTCAGCTGGTTTTCACCCAGATGTATTATGTTTAATTTTCTGAGTCAATGTCACTTTGTTATTTTTCAGCTGGTATGTGAAGACTCCATCTATCCCCACTGGTGTTTGCAACAGTAATGTCTGTGAATCATAATAAACCAGGGTGCAGAGTATCAAAGGCAAGAACCTGGGTTTGTAGGAACTGCTGAACTAAGGAAAGGGAAAGGCAAACACCCTGCCCACAGCCGCAGAGGTGGATTCAGACCCTGGTGGCATAGAGAGCATTTGAGCTTATACCTGATCTGCAAGGATAAACTTTTCATCTGTTTGAAAAGAAAACAGCAGCAATAGTAAACCCCCAGCCCTGATGGTTTGCATAAATGTACAGCAGTAAAGACGAAAAGCGACACAGATAGAAGAGGAAAAGCCATCACTGTGAAAAGTGCAATTGGCATTTCAGAAGCTGCATTTGCTTTTAATTTGTGGGTTTTAGAGATGAATGCATTTTAGTTCATGTTACAAAAAATGCCTTGTGCTGAGTTGGTAAGTGTGGTGGTGTGCAGAGGAGCTGAGTGAGGAACAAGCACTGCCTAAAGGAGGTGAATGATCAACCTGACGTTGTTCCGGGCACCCATAATGGACCTTTAAACCAGACATGAGCCCTGGGCTTTCCCTGAGGCCACTAGAATTTTTCTAATGTGCTGGAATTTTGGAGGGAGGCTTGGAGATTGCCTGGGGCATATTTATAGGGACAGGTTCAGATTGCCCCACAGTTACCTTGTCTATCCATACTTCATGGTGTTGCCCATTGAGTCAGCCTGGGTCCAGCAGTCCTTCTGCATGGGAATCCTCTTTTCCCCATGCAGAGGACTGTTTTCCCCAACACAACGTGCATCTTCATGTCCTGACCATCCGCCTAGCCATTATAAACAGTGGGTAAAGTGGATTTTAAAACAGCACTGGTGTATCTCTTCTAAAAACGCTTCTTCCCTTCTCTCCTCACCTTTCCTATCTCTTTTTTTGCTGGCTTCAGAGTGAACGGTCAAGGGCAAACCTAATTTCACAGGCTTAGTATTATGTATTTTAGGCTGGAGAGTAACAGCTTTCCAGAGCAAGTATAAATACAGAAGCTCTTGTGGGAAAGGAAAGTGCACAAATAACAAAAAGGAGAGTTAGGATGAATGAAAAATAAAATACTGGGGTGATTTCCTTATGGCTGGTGAGTACTTGTTTAGTATAGGACAAAAGGAATTATTGTAAAATCCATTAGCTGGTGTGTGCTAACTGCTAATTCTTAACATTAATATTAAAAAATATTTTTAATTTTAATATATATTATCACATATTTAAAGGTATGACTCAGAATGAAAAGAAGGCTAATGAGGAGATAACTTTGCTCTAGCTGGCTAATCTGTGCTAAAATAGTTTCCTTTGTCTAGATTAAGGTCACAAGTCCTTGACTGAAAGCAGTTGTAGTAGCTGACCAAGTTGCCCCTCATCAGCTGACCTGCAGTACTGGTTGTGTACTTTGAGCTCATCACGACATTGAACTCAGGTTGTTTCCCAAAGGAGACCTTTGTGGCAAATCTGAGTCACAGTTTACATTAAGATGTATAAGACAAGTAGTTGCTGTGGCCTTGGTAGGCATTTTCAGCAGAGGATATGCCTAATTTTTGTGCAACAAGTGCATCTCTTCATGCCATGACGTCTGGGACCTGGATCACTCATCAGTCCTTTGATCCTTTAAGAGTCACAGAATCTACGTGAGGCACTGCTGATAGGCAGTCTGAATAAAGCCCCTTTCTCTATCTAATCTGACTGTGTTGATGTAATGCATGATACAAGCCAGCATCTTCACAAGATAGGAATCCAGGAGCTGCTTATGTGGCTAAGCCTTATACCAGACACTGCCCAGTAATGCCGATTGGATGGGGGAATTAACTAGAGGAACAGTCAAGGCTCTTTGATTTAAGGAATTGCATGAATTGTCATAAGATATGTTTGCAATAAAGATCTGTGGTTCCTGCTAGTAGATCGGTATCTGGTTGTGGCTAAGAACACTATCTTGCCATCTGCTCTTGGCAAGAATTGTACAATCCTTTCTTTCAAGTCGCAGATATTATTACACTTACTCAGCCTTTGTCAGCTCAGGACTTGACCATTATAATGCTCCCTGCAGGATGCTACTCGCTGTGACCATCTGGAAAAAGAAGCCAGATCAGTATAGAGCTGCTTGCTTATTCAGTAGCACTTCATACCACAAATGTCTTACACATCTGCCTTGTCGTCTGCCCCAGCTATTCATCTGTGGGCATGGTGGGAGGTGCTGCTTTGAATCTATATAATGCTGTGCATGCAGACAGAACTACACTGAAGGAACTCGAGGCTGCAAAGTGGGATACACCTGGGAAACAGAGGTATGGAAGTGGCCTGTGAAATTTCTAGTTTAGAAGCTTTGCAAGAAGCCTTTGGACTTCATTAAATATAGGTAAAGGAGTACTTACATCTCCTGTACAGGGACACAACCTGTCCCCACCAACTAAATTTCTAACTTCTTCCTCTGAATTACCCTAAAGCCTGATTGCTGCGATATTCTCCAGTCACTGTGATGAACGGTACAGAAAGGATGGTGTCTTTCAAGTGAACAGCTGCTCCATGTTTTGCTTCTTGTCATGATTCACTGCATAGCCCACTGCCCCACAGACCACATGTTATCTAAGCCTTTCTCAGAGGCAGATTTGCTCCTTTCCTTGTGGTCCCTTCTGCATTACTCATCATTGTGATGCGGTTATTAATAAATTTATTCTCACAGATTCATTTGTGGGAGAGATGGTGGTTTGGTCTTCATCTTGCCTGACTGTGGCTGTTAAATTCTTCTGTGGTCTCACCTGCTTTAAACATGTTTCACTTTTTCACAAGCTTTTACATACCAAAATTTCTGCAGAGCCATCATCCCTACAGGCTGGATCCAACTCAGGGCTGCAGGTCAATCCTCACTGTCCCCATGATTTGCTGCTGGTGGCCAGGGTGGCTCTAAGTGCACAAATGGAGGCCATGAGACCTGTCTATCCTGGCCTTTTGACATTCCCCTGCTTGGAGCCCAGGCTGCATGGAGAACGAGGTGGACACCTCAGAGGCAGAAGAAACAAGCACTGGCAAAAATATGGGAAGTCATGACAAAAGACTCTGAGAACCAGGAGCTTCATGAGGAGAGGAAGGGAAAGAGGAACAAAGACTGTGACTGAGGCAAGGCCACTGGGTCTGACAGCTGGGGTGCTGCAGAGACTGCACTAAGGACTGGGAGCTGAGGCTGGGTGAAGTATAGACAGCTCACAGATTGGAAAATAGGAAAAGTCAGAAAGGTTAGGAGACTAGGACAAGAAGGCAGGGATGAGAAAAGAAACAGAGCAGAGGCTGGGAGAGGCTGGAGGATGTTCTCCACCATGGTCTTGGACAAGAGCCATCCTGGCACTCCTCTGTTGACAAGCATCAGCCTTGAAACTCACCCACAAACTCTGCTATCATTCTCATCTTCTCGCTGGTCCAAAGATTAGATGGCAACCTATCACTGCTATCAATTACTCCCTCAGATCAAGTGTCTGAGTCACTTCAAGTCCTGGAGAATCAATCTACCACAGACCACATCTAACCTACTGGCTTTTCGAGGCAGATCTTACCTGTGGAGACAAGGTAGAAGTTAAAATTCAATTCACAGTTGAAAATCTTTGAAGCTACTGCCATACCACGCGTTGTATTTTCCCAGGTGGTGTTCATGTAAGTTGTAGCAGCAATGAATGCACAGCTCCTCTGTATGTAGTTGCAACTGCACGAGGAAATCACACAGTCTATTTGCACAGCCTGTTAGCTGCATAACTGGTCCTTTGTACACAAAATCTCTGATTCAGCAAGTTCTTTAATCATGTGTCCCACTTTAAGCACATCTCTGGAAATCGAGTCTTGTGTCACGTACCTCTGAAAAATCAATTTTTGTTGCAATTTGCAGCTTTTTCTGTGATTTGAGCTTTCTTGTTGGATTTGTCTGAAATTCTGTGTCTGATGCAGAATATCAAGGAAACATAAATGTTCCTATGATTATGTTTGACAAATAGTTATCTTTTTATAGCATAAAGTGACATTATCACTGTTTTCCATTTTTTCTGCATTATTACCCCACAAGAAAGGAGTACTCCTGTAAAGTACAAAAATCTGCTGCTAAAACTACCTATGGCTTGAGATGTTTTACCTCCTTCTGGTTAAATGGAAATAAAGCAGGACATCAGAAAAAGAAACATTTTATGGGATCTATTTACTTCTATGTCTACACTTAGCCTTCATAACCTGTATGGATATACCATTCAGCTTCACAAGTTTGTTTGCACTTCTCAAATACACTAAACTGGCATGATCCCATACAGTTTACCACTCACTACATCCAAACATGTGGCAAGAAATTTGCCCAAATAGCAATTTTATATCTAGTTTATGTGCACAGTTCAATGCTAGTTATTCTATGCTGCCTACTGAAAACTGGGGAAAATTATCTATATTGTTAAAATCTAGCAGTTTTCCTATGCATTAAATGACAATATTTTTTACTGGAGTGATCTAAATTGCATCTTGCCCTCCTACTCCTAGTTATGTACATGACAGCCTCTGCTGGCTTCCACAGAGATGATTGATTGTATTTTGGTATCAGAGAGCACATTTCTGGGTCTCAGGAAGTTTGTGAAGGCAGACAGCATGTGCTCCCCTAGTGACTTGCAGAGGATGTATATGCCAGTTGTGATGGAAAGAAACCATGACCTCTCTTTTTGTCTTCAGAAATGATACAGATCTGCCCATGGACAGCCAATTTCAGAATCAAATAACCTTTGTGTTTTCTAGGTTGCGGCCTGACTAGGCAGAGAAGGAGGAAACCACTGTCAATAAATGTAAAGCTAAAAATAGGCAGACCAAAAGCCTCAGCAGGGCTCTGGAAAAATCCTGAAGGTGGAAGTAAGAGTTATTTATAAGGCTGGGAGTTGAGAGGGGAGAAAGAGGTCAGTAGAAGACACTATTTACATAGTTTGGGTTCCAGAAATTACTTTCCAGTGCACACAGCATCATTAGGAGGTGTTTCTGCTCAAGTCCCAGGTCCTACCTACTTTTTACACCAACACGTCATGCCATGCCAGAAAGAAGGTTTCTGGGCGTTCCTAGGATGCAAGAGGGACAGGACTCATGCGCTGCAACTCCACTTTGTAGGGCTGAGATTCTTACTTGCAGATACGTGCTTTGCAAAAGCACTTTTTGGAGTCTGAAAGCAGGTCAAGCTGCCTCCACAGGCATGGTCCCAACTGGTAGGTAGGTTGATAGAATTATAGACAGATGCATGCCTGGGATGGAGTCATCTTCTCTAAATTGAACTGCAAAGAAGTGAGTTTTCTAAATTACTTATCCAGGATGTACCCAGACACCTCCACAATGGAAGGCAAGCTTTGATGATAGCATTGACTTAGATCATGTACAGTTGAACAAGTAGTTCAGTGCAACAGGATCAAATGCTGAAAACTTGACATTTACATGATATACACATTGGTCTCATTCTAGTCCCATCACGGTAGTGCACCAGATGTGTCCCGAAGGCACATCTTTCCATTGAGTTTTATCAACAAGGGATCCAGCTGGTGCCTCTGAGAGTACACCGTGATGCAAACCCCAGCATGGAAAGTGAAGGTGCCCGGGGGATGTATTTCAGAAACACTCTCCCAATGCAAACAAAAATTCCATTGCAGACACATCCTTAGATTAATAATTGTTATACACCTAAAATGGCTACCATGATATCTATCATTGCAAAAGTGAGGTCTGAGACAAAACCAAGAAGACTGATCTCATTTACACTTCTAAAATTTGAAAAATGTGTAGGTTTTCACCTCACATTTTCAAAGGAAATAGAGGGAATGTTTATTTTACAGGAGATCACACATTTTTTTCTATCTTTACTCTTAAAGGTAACTCAAATATTTGGCTATTAACCAGCATGAACAAATTCTGCATTATAACAACTGTTACAATTTTATTTAATAAGAAGTCTTGGGTAAGCTAAATAACAGATGGATCTTCCAGCCTAATGTAATGTAACAGAATATAAATGACCAGTAAGTGTGTATTTAAATATCTCCTCTTGGGCTTATTTTAAATTGGCTATTTACATTAATTCTGAGTTAAATTGTTAGTGAATTTAATGAGGAATTTAATCTAGTTTGCCATATATGAGAAAGAAGGACAATGGTTATGCTGCATCTGTGCCCTGCCTGGTGTTTTGATAGAACTTCCTTGGCTGCAGAAAGACACCTCTAAAAAGGTGTCTAAAAAGGCCTATGCAGAGGAACATCAGAAGGAAATGTTGGGACAACCAGCTCCTGGATGAAATAATTGATAGCATCCTCTATGGAAAAGCACTAACATTTCAGTGACCAGATTTACTGCTTTCCCTCACAAAACAACTGCACTGGCACAAGTGTGGGACAGTAGGAGGTGCGAAGGAGCAGTAATCACTTAAATCGGCTTTGCTGGATGAGGAAATGAGTGAGATAAGGAGCAACGAGGTGGAAATGTCTCTAGCTGAGGCTGGAGCTTGAAAAGCAGCAGTAGCCCTTCAGCGGCTAATTTAACAGTCATCTGGCATATCAAAGGGACCCACTGACTTTTGGAGTGCACAGAATAAATAATTGATACCTCACTAAGGGGACCATCAGGTCTCAGCCCTCAAGCTGATGGGAATTAGCCTCATTGGAGGGGATGTTTGCAAGGCCACACCATACACAATATTCGTGCTAAGTAATTTGGCTGTGACATAATGCAGAATTTAACGACATCTCAGTATTTTGTTATACCATTTTACTCTCTTCTCTCCATTAAGACACTTTCAGTGTCTGAAAAGTAATTTCTTTCCAGTCACTGCTGCACTTGTTAGAGCCCTCTGTCTCCAGCAGCCCGGTCACAAGGGTCTCACAATATTGCTGCTAGAACAAAACAGATCTCTGAAAGTGTGTAGGCAAGAGAGACCCAGCACAGGCCATTTCCACTGCAAAGCTTCCTGGATGCTTCTGCATTTGGGAATGAAATGACTGAAATTCTTTTTTAAAATAAAGGCTCAGGGGCAGAATCCTGCTAATGGTACCTCAGAAACAGGATGGTGTTCAGTGGCACCCACTGGTTTGTTCGTAAGGTAATGCTTTTGCATGGGAAGACTGGCTGTACAGCCATTGACAGAAAAGCTTCATTGGTATTGGCCTGGGGACAAACACTTTACCAAGAGAAAATCCCATTGCAGACCATTTGGTCAGAATCAGTGTCTCACCACTCACTTTAAAGTCTAGATGAGTTACGTGAAAATAATCTGGGAGTACCACACAAGCTGCAGGAAATAGCTGTGAACTAGTAAGGTGGTGAGTGAGGCTGCTCTATGAAGTGGCTACATATCTTGGTCCGAGTCTTCACTCTCATGCTCTGGATCTATCTGCAGGCACTTGGAATTTAGAAGAGAGATTTTGCCAGACACCTGAGTCAGCAGAAAAACAGACTTCCCCCTCACCCCACTTCTTTACCAGCTACGTCTGCAACGGACAAAGGAGAGAAAGTTTTTATTTCTCAGGGACAGGCTATTAGACCTGGGAGCTCCTGAGTATCACAGTGATGACTGCTGAGACCAAAACTTTTTGGTATACAGGGCAGAAGTATCTTCTATCACCAGGTCAGGGGGCTGAAAGATCGTAGCACCTCTTGCTCACATCTTGACAGTGCAAGCCCCTGGAACACAACAAGCCCCTGTTGCAGCCAGCTCCCACCTACGGCCCCAGCCTGCAGCTGTTTCTTGAAAAAAACAGCCCAGGTCATTGGCTCTACCTGGGACTGGCCAAGAGCCTGCCCCACAGCCTGGCCCTCCATGCCATGCATGCCTCAAGCCCCTTGCAATCAAAAGGGGAGGCAGCTGTGGGGGAAACAGAGTCAAGCCTGTTCCATTAACTGCTAATGGACAAGCTGGCAAGAGAGGGGGTTGTTTTTTGGCTTCCTCCTGAGAAGGAGCCTAATGTAACTAGATAGGAAGACAAAGGTGAATAGGTCATTCCTGCTTTTGGCAGCCCCAGGTCACAGCTCTTTCCACTGGCACTGGGTCACAGCCTTGTGCCGAGCGCAGAGTTGGGTGAAGCTGCTGCACTTGCCTCATGTCAATCAGAGACTGGGCAGGGAAAGGCCACGAACTCATTCATGCCATCCTCTGAAGACAGGCTGTGCTGTGCTGCACATCACCTTCAGTAACATTTGGGAAGTGCCTTAAGCTTTGAAGGCCTTAAGCCTCCTTAAGGAGGAAATAGGGAAGTTTTGGAAATAGGGAAGTCTACTTAAAAACTGGTCCCATGGCTAGAACCTGGATATGTTCCACAAGACTTAAACTTGTGGAAATTGCCACTTTGCAGTCTGCACTGCTTTCAAAATGGAGTTAAGGTCAGAGGTGGTAGCAGTGATGTAGATTACCTGACATTAGGTTGTGATAAACAAATGATTGGGAAATTGTCACCTTATTAATGAACAAGATGATTGTAACAAAGTTTCTGGGAACAAAAATGCCATCACTGAATATATCGTCCCAAAACCTCTCTGTATTTTCCTCTATACAGTGAAGAACTAAATAAAAAAAGGATATTGGGAGATAAAGTGACTTACTCAAAGTCATACAAAAGACTCACTGCTTTGCTTTTGGCATTAAAGCCAGGTACATACGTTGGGAGCTCTCTCACTCCATGTTTCTTCTGTTTTCTGAGATGAACACCCCCTAAAGGCTGAGCTCTCTGAAGGTGCTTATCTCTTCTCTTTTATTGCAGAGGGAGCCTTATCTGGGTATATGGGAGGAACTGGAGACAACTCAGTCTCTTCTGAGACACTGTCCAATACCCTTATAAAGATATTAATCACCATTCCCAACTGTGCTATTGTGTCTGGGATAAGGATTTAGCATGTTTGCATTTCATAATCTGCCTCCAAATTCTAACAATAATCCACCATAACCACTGTAATAGACTCTTCAAATTAAAATGCTGTTTAACAGGAAAATTAAGTTCTAGAAATGTATTGCAAAAATTAGAATTACCCACAAAATAAAATAATTTTGACATGACATATCTGGCTGTAAATTTGCCTTGCAACAGAAATATTCACAATTACAGTAATTTGCAGCTCAGCCTCTTACTGTAGCTATATGATCCCATAACTGCTGAGTTGTCTGCAAAGCGCTGGTCGTGCTAGCTAAACCAGTTTGCTTCTTAAAAGGAACAGACTCTTGGCCAACTCCAGTGCATCCTGAAGCCATGGAAAACTTCTTGGAGACTGCAGTGAGCAGCAGGCTGGACCTTCCACTGGAAGAGAGGATATTCAGCATCCTGCAGAACAGTGTTTCAGCAACATTTGTTCAGCTGTGTGGCATACTGAGATGGAGACAGGTATTGGTTAAAACTGTGTAAATCAACTCTACTATAAATCACTGCATCTTAACTGAGTAGTTCTGGGTTTGTACTAAAGCTAATGGAAAATACTCTGGTCAACATCATGGATAAAACTCTGGCTTGTATTTAGACTACAAAGCTGTTGATTTCCTCAAATTCAGAACTGAACGTTCACTTTCTACGAGCTAGAATTAGGAGAGGAGTAATTCAATATATACTTCTTCTATCTTAAATTAACATATGCCCAAAACCATTGAATATTGGGGCTCTATTGCAACTAATGACCTTGAGAAAATAGTCTGTTTCTGCTGATTACATAAGAAATGGCATAACTCATGGAGGTATGTTCTTAATAACACCAGTAAGCAAAGAACTTGCATAGGAAAGGAGAGCCTGAGGTTCAGGTCCTTGATCCCAGGACAGCATTGCATTTAATTTTGGGTAAAGCAAAAAAGGAGTCCTAACATCCTCTGTTCCTAAACCCCGAGCCTTTAAAGTTATCCTCATCTTGCTTCCATGAACCCATGTAGCAGAGTGGTTTATATTCAGCAAGAACAAATACTGGACCACCTATGGAGCTGTGTTGTCTTCTGTGATATGGACACTGGGGGCTTGAACTCCTCTAGATTGAGGTGCAAAGGAATTTTCCATCTACTAAGAAAATCCTCTTGGAATCAAACTGTCAGAGACAAGCTGTGCTGCATGGTCAGACAGTACATAATGCTGGTGGGACCAATGCATAACAGATAGTTTGGGGGGGGGTGGTGTTGTTTTTGTTTGTTTGCTTGTGTTTTGTTTTGTTTTGTTTCTTGGTTTTGTTGGTTTGTTTTTTGAGTAAAGAATGAAAAATGGCGGGAGGGCTTTTAATAATGAATATTATTATTTAAGCTATTTTTCTTCTGGTCTGTAAAATAAATGTTACATTCCGTCTCATAATTTACAACACTAGGTAGAAAAAGAGAAACTTGCAACAGACAGGTTTTTATATTTAGGCCAATGTTGTAGCCCTGGTTGTTCAGTCACCTTTATTGAACACAGTGTTTGAACAACAACTCCTCTACTACATAATATATGTCAGCAATGATCACCCTTTACTGCAGCAAACAGCATGAGGTTTGTTCAATAAAATTCTATGACCAAGGTTGGCCAAGTACCAACCTATTCAGCTAAGAGATGTACGCACTAAGAAATTTCTGATGTGCCTGGGGAAGAAGCAATTAAAAAGCTACTTTACCTAAAAGCTCAGGAGAGCAAAAAGGCCCTGTGACACAGAGCCTGTTAGAAGCCCTAATCCTGCTGCTGATGGGATGTCTGCTTGGAAATGACCCATCCATCCAGGCTCATACATTATAACATTTCATTATGTTCACTGTTACTTAATACCTCCTACAGCAACCAGGTTCCTGGCACATAAAAACGTAACCAGGTCACGTGGACACTCATTGCTGTGAGGAATCCTGAGTAGTGTGCCACAGTATTTTATACTACGGGTTTTATGGTAGTTGGTTACAAATACTAGTATTATTAGAGAAATAAAATATGGCTATTCAGCTTGTGTAAATCCTTCCAAAAGACTATTTAAGAACATGACCTCTGGAAGGAGATGCACATCTTGCACCTTTTCCCTTACATTGGGCCAAGCAGGGAAACTGCCAATCAGGCTTTGCCCAACAAGTTTAAGAAGTTTGTTCCTCCTTCTGACCTCCTCCCACCAGGTTTTTCTCATCACTTGTGTTTAACTAGGTTTTCTGTCACCGTAATTTGAGCAATGATGTCCATTGCTGACCTTCCTGACTAGGGAGGAGTCTGATTTCAGAAGCCAGCAGCTGGACCTGGGATTTGGGATTGTTCTTCCCCTCTCCCTCCTGAATCCATACCTGGAGCTGCTTGACCTTCTCCCCCTGCATCCCTAGCAAGCCCTCACCTTCTCCTCATCAGCCCCAGGGGTCAGGTCTGGGGTGCTGCAGGGGGGGAGGAGAAAGATGAGGTGAGATTGTGGTTGCTGCCATGCAATCAGAAACAGAGCTGCAGGGATAACGGCTGCTGCTGGAGGAGCCAGCTCCATCCTGGCCAGTCTGTCCTTTGCAATCCAGTGCCAGTTGCATCAGTCCAGCACATATGATTAGCCTACAGCGTGCACTGCGCCACTTTCCTTTCAAGAAGCAGGCCAAAGGGTAGGGACCTGCAAGCCACCTTTAATCCGCAAGCCCAAGAGCAAATGCTTCTGAATAAGTCCAATGTTTCTTCTGGAAGTAATGGATTGCAGTAGAGGAATATCAAGACCCAGAGTGTTCCTGCAAGCTGCAGCAAGCAAAATCACCCTCCCTCCTCCCTGCATGAGCACTATCCTGAAATAAATGTTGATGCCATCAGTAATCAGAGCAGCGTGCAAGCTAATGGACCAGCAACAAGAGATGCACTGCCACCACCCCAACAGAGAGACCTGTTGGAGTAGGACTTGATTCAGCTCTGTTCCTATTCTTGATTTTTTTGCTTGTTTCTGGTAGGTCTATGGGGTGGCAGGAATCCGAGTGTTTCTTTCAGGACAGTTCCTTCATCCACTGCCCCATCTCTTTTTTATTTTGTAACACTCACCATGTCTGCAGTTTTTAATTGCAAGTACCTTTCTCCCACTTGAAAAGCTGACAGTACTGATTCCTGGTGTCTAACACAGTGGTTCCTATACAGGGAGACACTGGTGCCTACAGAGAGGGAGCTAGAGCCCACAGACAAGTCTGCAATGGGTCCCACTATGACCTTCAGCATGTGATACGAAGGATCCATCTTCTCAGCAGTTTTCTTGGCTGTATTCCAGATCCTGGATCAAGTTTATACCTCTCCATGGACAACCAGCAAGCACTGCATTAAGTTATCACCTATTTTTCACCTCCTTTAAAAAAAAAAAGAAAAGAAAATCTACATGACAAGAGAGTTGTTACATCAATAAGGAAAGCAGTAAAAACATTGACTTTATGGAGTCTTCTGCCCTGGGCTGTATGTTTTGTAAAGCACTTTTTCAGTCAGTGCCAGGCTGGGATTATGAAGTGTGATAACCAGATGCAGATAATCTGCATGTACAACAAGCTGAATAGCTGGACAGTGCAAATGGTATTGATTTTTGTCATACTTAATGAAAGTTATTATTCTGACCTTAACGCTTCCTTAACTTTCAAAGCAGTATGTGGTGTTTTAGCTTGATGGCTTCCTGGTCCCATACTGCTTCTGTTCAAGACAACAGAAATTATATCACTGATTTCAAAGGGAACAAGCTCAGACCATTGGTGTCAATAGCAATTGCACCATAAGGCTATTCTCTTGGAAAAATGAGTTACCTGAACAGGAAGAACCATAGTACATGTGATGGCACCAAATATTTGCCATGTGACATCATATGGTTCTGCAGGTTTGTCAGAGTTTTCACAGCTAATGTGTTAGCAAGTAGATGCTCAGCTGGGCTCATTTTCAGGAGTCCATTTCCTCTAGACTGAAGCCAAAGTCCAGATCTGTTGGCAGTGACTCTGTAAAATGTCAGTATAGCTTATGCTTCTGTGGCCAAAGGTAAGTTGAGTCACTCTTTTTAATGAAATGACCCTTAATTGACTTTATTCCTTTGAATAGCACATTTAATAAATAGAATATACCTTTTATAAAGAGATTACAGAAAAAGAGAGTTGCCAGTATAATTACATAATCTTGCAAACTCTAAACCTGAAATTGCCTTTTGTTTGCTGTTTTACAGCACATCTTTTCCTGTGTCCTCTATAGCTGACAGAATAGTGTTTGTTTAAAAAAATATGTGACAGAAAACACCATGGGAAAAAATGTATTGTTAGATCTCAGCCAACCCGCAGGAAGGCTCAGGCCAGGACTGTCAACACACACAATCCCAATTCAACGTCTGCTCTTTGCAGCAAAAGAAGACAGTGTAGAACTAAGGAGAAATTAATTAGAAGACTGAAAGGAAAGAACAGAGCAAATTTTATTTCTTTCTATTCCCTACCCAAAATAGTTGGCAAATACCTGTCTACTGTACAGAGATATAATTTCACTTTGTAGTCCCTACCAAGTAAAAGCTATAAACTACTTTACAGTGAAGTTATTGTTTTTCTGAAAGCCCAAACAAAACTCCTACTGATTTCAGTGGAGCTAGGCTTTCATTTGATAAGCTTATCTTGTGCTATTTCAGCACTTCAAGGAACCGATATTAGTATTTTTTTTCCTAATCCTGCATTTTTTGGTCTGTGTATTTCAAGTAACTCATCATAAACACTGTGAACATACAGTGTGATGGTATATATTTCTCACAGCTATGGGATATCATTTTACTGCTTGCCCCTCACAGAGACACACTGGATAAACCAGACAGAAGACTTCTGTGCACCCCTCCCTCATAAAACAAGTCCAGCTCTTACACTGACTTTTCTGATAGCAGATGGATCTTGGAATTGATGAACTGCTCAGGGCCTGAAGGTACCCACGGGCTCTGCCTGAAAATATGTCTTTGGCTCGGTTCCATCAGAGAAAAAAAAATTATGCCACACCCCATCAGATTCACTCAAATCTGTTTCAGATGCTTTGGACACACTCTAAATGAAAGCAGTTTTGCTATTGCTAAGAAAAGGTTCTCATCTTCGATTATGAATTGGAAACATTGCTATGGAAGGAAAGCATTAAAAAAAAACCAAACAAAAAACCACCCAGGAACTTAAATTGTGTTTGACAGCTGCCTATGCCCAAGCTGTTACTTAAACTTTCTTTGAAGCGTGATGTTAACCACAGGAGTCCAGGCCAGAACTGGTGAGCAGCTGGTTTCTGAGACGTTGTTCTGTTTGGTACCGCAATCTTCCCAGATTGCTATTGCACCCCACAGTATCAGGGTTTCACTGTGTGCCAATGAACCCCAGAGTTCACAGAACTCTTTCTTCTACTAAGATACTAAGGGATAATATTACACAGTTTTTGCAAGCATTTAAGTGTACTTTAAAAACGGTCTGGACGCGGGGTGTACAGCCAGTGCCAGGCTTACCTTCCTGCTCCAGAACGAGACTGCCCTTCCCAGATGGCATGACTTGCATGGGGAACTTTCGATAGTGTCATAGCTATGTACACATTGCTTATCAGACAGAGAATTACATACAGAGCATTTTGACAGCCTCTGGGTTTGTGAATGATTGGCGCTGGCTTTCCATAGAGATGTTACAATGTTATGGTAGGTGTGAGGCTTTGTGTGTCACCTCCCCACCTACCTTACGTCAGTATTATAAAATCATCATCACATATGCTGTTGTACTAGTAATTGCTATAGAACCTCCCTCTGCAGCTGCTGCCATGCAGGGTGACAAGCTGCTCTGCAGCAGGACTAGGAGAGCCTGGCTCCCTGTGGCTGTGTGTCTGTGAAATTCAGGAGAGTTATGACTGTAGGTCTTTTATGCAATATAGCTTCCCACCCTTTCTCTTACGCACTTCTCTCCATCCTCATGTCATATCAGGAGTAAAAGTTACACTACAATGTTTTTTCTCTACTCCACCACGTAGGTACAAACTAAAGGTGCTTGAGATCTCTATCTTTTTGTCAAATACACTAAAAATCCCCTATTGCTCAGAAATATATATAATTGCTGGGGTCTGGAGTAAAAAATGGAAGAAATATACACTCACGGATATTTAAAATCTTTTGGAAAGTAGGTTTAAAAAATAGTACATTAGATGTAGGCATTCACTTTCTACCATGCTGCTCAGCAAGAGGAGTAAAATGGTCACAGCACATTATTTATAGGAACAGTGCTAGGGTAGTGCTCCTGAACATCCCGCTGGCAGGGGCGCTTCTGCTCTGTAATAAAAGCCTTTCATCAGTAGGATGCCAGTCATCATTGCTTCCCTATAGTAAGATTTCTCGGTACTGGGCTCACTGGAAACCAGAGGCACAGGATTAAATGCTGTCTATGGTATATTACAACCAAAAGCTGGGCATAGTTATAGTCACCTTATTAGCTCCCTGAAGCTTTCTTTCCTTTCTGAAAGATGGGGTTTTGCACAAGACAGAATGGAGTACTGCTGGGATATGATTTCATAGAGTCATAGAATGGTTTGGGTTGGAAGGCACCATAAAGATTATCCAGTTCCAACCCCCCCACCTTGGCAGGGACACCTTCCACTAGACCAGGTGGCTCAAAGTCCCATCCAACCTCACCCTGAACGCTGCCAGGGATGTGGCATCCACAACTTCTCTGGGCAACCCTGTGCTAGTGCCTTACCACCCTCACAGTAAAGAATCTTTTCCTAGTACCTAATCTAAATTGACACTATTTCCATTTAAATTCTTTATGTTTCCTTAGATCAGCTGAGGCAGAGGCTGTAAGATTTTTGGTATTCCTGCAAAACTGAACATCCTGGGATTTGTTGTCCACACCCTTTGTTTATGCTGTCTTTTCTAGCAGCTTCTCAGGTGAGCAGGTAGTAGGGATAGAGTTTGCTGCCTTTGAACAAACAGAACCGCTCTCACAACACAGAATAGGGACATGGTTTGGGTTTAAAAAATTTATTTATTTTATAAAGATGCACTTTTTTCTGTACACCAGCAATTTAACAGCTGATTATGTGACTTTCTAACCAATCAATCACTTGCTTAAAGCATTTTGAAAGAACTAACAATAGAGTGCAGACTCTTAACTCCTGTAAGACTCTTGTGGAGATCTCTGCCAAAGTAGGTCAATGTGTTTGCACATCAGTTTTAGCAGAATTGCTGTAAGATTTCTGAGAGAGGTAAAAATCTGAAACTGCTTAATTTGTTGCTGGCTTTGCAATCTGTTTGGACTTATTTTAAAAAGTGGTTAAAAATATATTGAAACAATTATTATGGAAACTGAGACAATAGCAGTCACGTTGAGAAAAGAAGCAACACGTTCATATCATTATGCAAAGCTCTAAATGATTCCTTCAGTATGCTGCAAATGTTTCTGATTTAATCCCAGATGTTTCTCATACTCATTATAATTTTTAGCCTTAAGAATTAACAAATTATGAGAACTTTCAGAAACATACAGCAACATTAATCTTCTTAGAAAAAACAGTTTACCTGGGATTCCCTCAGGAAATCAGGAGAAAAAAATAAAAAATTTCTGGGCAGTTTAGTGAAATATGTGCCAATCCAATTCCTGGTCTGTATCTAGAAGCCATAGCACTTTCCACATCCTAAATATGCATGTGGCTGGATGTACAGGTTTTGATAAAATATTATTATACTTTTACTAACATACCATGCAAATGCTTTGGTGCCCTTCCATCTTTCTCTCAAACCAGTATGTTTTCTACAAAGATTCCCAAATTTACTTCTCCTTTCCCAGTCTCCTGCAGCTAAATTTAATTCCTGCTTTTTCAGCTTTGCTAAACAGCTACAACTGATAGCCAATTATCATTTTTGAGCTGTGTTTTCAGCCAAAAAGGTGGATTTAGAGCTCTGAAATGTAAAAACGCAACCATGGCATTTGTATCACATGCAATTGCAACCCTTTCCTAAAAATAGCTGGGTCAGGAGAGCACCTGTGTTTTTTCGCTCCCAGCATTTGATGGATAGCTTTGCTGGCATCTCTGCAATAGACACTACACTAAATTCAAAAGAGAGGCTTAGTCAGTTCTAAGTAATGGAAAGTGTCCAAATTCTCCTTGGCTTTGATTCTAACAGAGAAAGACATAATTTTCTTGTCTCCTTCCAGATTAAACTCCATTCCATTTTCTGCTGCCCTCAATGTGCACTCCTGAAAAGCCCACAAATGCATTAACATTCAGTCAATGAGATATTTCTAGCAGCTAGACTACTATAATGTTTAGGTTCTTCTGCAGTTGCAAGGCCTTGATTTTAGCCTGCCCTTACAATGCATAAATTGTCTTTAATTTTGACAGCTCTGAACAATACCATCTTGACAGCCTGTAATGTCTTGTACCCTTGCTAGCTGTACCACGCTGTCTTTAAGGCTGCCACTTTGGTCTTCTGCTGATTGCTGATAAGTGAGAAAAAATTCATAATCACCATCTAAATCATTAAAGCCTGGATTTTTATTAGTCCTTGTGGAAATTCATGAGAAAATATTTCTTTTTCAGCGCGTATTGTTTGGAAATTCCTCAGAATCCAGGTATAAAAACAACGTGCACATGTTTTTTCTTTTCCTTGTTCAGGATAAATAAACCACCCCCAGCTGATAGCATATCAACAATTCCACATTCAGGCATTGGGGGAATAGGATGAAGGGAGGGATAGCATATCAAGGGAAGCATGAGCAGCAGTTTCAGGCTGTGAATGTAAACTATATCTACTGAAGAGACTAGATGTAACCTGCTAATGTTGACCTCTTAAACCCTTCTTTGGAAGATTTCATGCTACAGAAAGTACAAGCTATTTTCTTGCTGCTTGCAACCTTTGGTTCAGTTGCTTGCCGACTCAGGAGGATTTGCTACCCAAGTTTAGCACAGATCATATTTTCAAGGTTTTCTTTGCAACTTCAAAGGGCAGAAGGGTATTTCAGGCTGGAAATGAACAGCAACAGCACACAAGTTTTAGACTGTGCCGAGTGCTGGCACTGTCTGGGTGGGCCAGCCTAACATACTGCAATGTCCTTGATCCAACCTTGTATGAGTCACCTTGTATATGCTAACATAAGCACTAGCTCAGGGCAAGCTCACCAATCAAGAATATACCCCATCACTCAAGTGGCTTCTACTATGTGTCGAGCTTCGAGTTACTACACTGATGAGGGACCCCAAGCTGGTTTAATGGTAGCTCATGCACATCTCTGCACAGCCACAGTTGTAGATTGCTTGCTATGCAATGTAGTCAAATGTGTTCAAAAAGCATGCATTAGTTCTTAGTGGCCTTTTTCTGCATAAAATTCAGTTCCATTGAAGTCATTCCAGGGGCCAGAGCAATGCAGAGCGCCAAAAGGCCAGGTTTCCAGGTTACAGTTTACCCTATTTATTTACTTACTTACTATCCCATCAAAACCACCGAGATGGGTTACAGAGCACGCTCCACCAGATTTGACCAGTTTGTTTGTCCACCACATTTCTAGTCTGATTTCCTTAGGAAAGATTTGTGATTGCAGCCTTTATGCAAGCACATGTACATGCACAAATGTGTGTGTACATTTGCACGTCTATGAATTCCCCTTCTCATCACCGTCCATCACCTACTAGTAACTTTGAAGTTCTTAGCCACTTCCAGCCAAATCTAACAGCAGAGAAGGGATTTCTAATATGCTTATTTTCTATGGGTCTGTATAAACAGGTAGTTAGTTAATGGATAAAAGCTCTATTAGTGTATCAGTAGTCCAGAGGAAAAGCTGTAATTCCTATAGATAGCAGAGACTATGTCTACACCCCTACACAAAATTTTCGAGGACCATTTTCTGCTGTTAAGGGCAGCAGGCAGTGAACAACCCATGTCATGTAGTACTAAATGCTCTTGCCCTCCAAAACAGGGTGGCAAAATGCAAACTACCTGCTGGAAATCGCCTTGGCCAAACCTTGCTCCCACACTGTTCCTGTGGTTCAGGAACCATTTGGGAAACTGCTACAGGCACAGGTCAGCATGATGCCAAGCACCATTTGGAGAATTTGACACTACAGAGTATTGAATTCAAGTGGCCAGAAGTGTTCCCTAAGACTGTTTGATTTAGTACAGCCATGGGCAGAGAAACTCAAAAGGAAAGAGTTTAAGAATGTCCCATCCTCAAGGAAAGCTTGGATCAAGATCACTACCATATTAGACAATGGAGAATCCAAGTATGAGGTGCAACTCCCCAGAAATAGGGCTCGCTAAATCTGTTGCTGGCAGAATGATTTATTTAGCTGATGGCACCTTATTTAGAATTCACTCCCACCAGCCACCCATTTCAAATATGATACAGCAACTCTCATCCCTGGATGCCAGATGCATGAGTACTTTTTTCAGCATTTTAAGACCCCAACTCTTGAGCTACAAGCTCACCAAGCAGTTTCTAAAAATATAGAAGGTGGTTTCACTTTAAAAATATAGAAGGCTCTAACAGTATCCACCCTCCAGACGTATTTGAAGAACCTTCAGTCCTTTTAACACCGTAAGACAGAGAGCAAAGGAGAAATGCTGCATATGTTTTCTCAGAGGGTACTTTACTGGTAAACTTTAAAAAAAATGAGACCTTGGCAAAAGTTTAAAGGCTAACAAAGTAGAGGATAAAGAGGCAAGAATATGAGGAATCATGTAGCGGGCAATTGCTATTTCAATAAGCAAAAACAGGAGTTCAGTCAATATAGAAACTCCACTCTATGCAAGTCATCATTTCCCACCCCCTGAGTCCCAAATTGCAGGCAAGATGTAAAGCAGGATGTGAGGGGGGCAAGTTCATGGAATCAAGCTGTTCATGGAATCAAGCTGTCCCCCAAAAATTCTATTGGGGTAGCCCAGCAGACTGGTCAGTGATTTCTTTCACTTTCGCTCATGGCTCTTAATATAGCATTCTTCTCTGGTGAGATCCAGCACTTCATATATTCCTTGCTTATTTAATAACAGCATATCAAGCATTACACTTGGACTTGTAAGGTGAACTCTCAAAATAGCATGGTGAATTCAAGATTCTCTATTGCCCATTGATATTGCAGTGTTATTGTACCCCTTGTACAAACCTTAATGACAGGCCCATTTTCAGTAGTTAGGCCACCTTGCATTTTAGAGCTGGTAATCTTACAGGCCCAGGTATCATAATCTAAACAAAAATACATAACCCAGATTATCACCCTAATCCCTCCCACCAACCAGGTTTCTGGGGGGTCCTTTTTGCAATGCTAGGGATCCGAATGCCAGGGTAAGGGGGAATGTCAGGGTATACCACGGGAAAATGACATGCAGTAAAAATTTTGCTACATAATAGTCTCATTGCCTCAGGGGAATCAAAGATACAGCAGAACTCAAACCATTCCTACCTACTCACCATATTATTCTATTCGGGGTCCTGGATTTGGACCAAATACTTTCCCAACCTACCAAAAACCTTCACTGGTTTCCAACTCGAAATCCTTTCTTGTCCTCCTTTGTCTTCAGCTGGAGAACACCTTCCAGCTGCCACCGAGGGGTGGCCACAGGGGAGCCAGAGCAATAAAACCAGCAACATGTACTCTCTATCTTCACTTGCGCCCTACCATCTGGCCATGTGGAAGCTGGATTTGCACAGGACTGTCCAGTGGTAGTTATATAATTTTATCTTTTTCTCTGATTTAATGGGTTGGACTTTGCTAAGTTGTATGGGTTAGCATGTGCTAAGTCAACACTTTGTGGAATACTTTATTTTGGTTGTATGTTACCCTTTAAACTAAAGTCGCAGGCAATCAGAGGCTGGGTTAAGGGTTCCAGGTGGCATGGTGTGGGTGTGCTCCCGGGCTGTCTTATACTGACAGCTGCTCCAGTGCTGCCCCAGGACACTAGCAGGGGCTGCCACGTGGGACAAGGCACTACCTCACTTCTGTGATATTCAACCTGTCCCTTCCCCCACATCCGTCTCCACACTTGAGTTGGTCTGAGCCAATAATTAATATAATAATGCAGTGTCTCACAAGCATTCATTTAGCTTTTCAGATTTTGTTCTCTAGTTTGTTTGTAGTAGCTGCCACCATGATTGTTTTTCCAAGACACTGTAATTATAGGCACCTTTATTGCTTAACACGTGAATCAGATGATTTACCTTATTTGCCGTCAGTAGTGACAACTGACAATTCAGACCATGACCTCCACGGCTAAAGCATGAAGATGTTAAAATCTTAAGAGTATGAAGTCTGCTAACCAGCAGCTGCAGAATCTCATATTCCACAGCACAAAGTGAGACATAGGACAAATACTGAGTATCTGCATACTGGATATCTGAAGAACAGCCTCCTGCAAGGATTAACAGCTGAAAATTGTAGCAATGCTGAGAAGAAGATTAAGACTCTGAGGAGCTGGAAACTTGAATGCCCAGGAGGACTCTGAAAATTGCAAGCTCTAGGCTCCATCTCTTGGGTACCAAAGAACGAAGTCTAACATTCCTGCTGGAATATTATTAACATCTGTTTGTATTTCAGTGGCACCTAGTGACCCAAACCCAAGCCTGAGCCAACCAACTGAAAAATGAATACACATGCACCATGAGTCTTTGATGTGCATACATGTGAAGAGAGAGAGTCCTGTGAAGGAAACTCTTTTTGCATGCTGTCTCCTTTGTCATAAATGCACTTGTTCCACAAACAACCGCTATAACAAAACTTGGTTGCCTATATACTTTTTCCCCCGTATGGAGCAGGCCTCCAGCCTTCCCAATTCATCAACGGTTTTCTCCTCACCAGAACATCCCCCTTCTTCAAGGTCTTTTTGCCCCCAGAGAGTGCCATGTGGTGGCTGGCCAGACCCTGCAGGTTGGACTCTGATGCCGTGGTCACTGCCACCCCAAATGGCCATGGGGGTTGCCTGTTGTCCCATGGGAGCCATGTGTTAGGACTTCATCCTTTCCCAAACTGTAGAAATGTATGAACTTCAGTGCCAGCACACCTTTGTGATCTCTATTCCACTCTGAAATCAACAAACAGGTTCAGAGTTATTGAAGAGGGGCTGACAGACAAGCAGACAGACAGCCAGGCAGAACAGTTGTGTAAGCTTTGTTTCCTTAGGAAAGCAGCCTAAAAAAAGAAACAAAATGCAGTATTCACTCATCATTGTCTACAAAAACACTGAAATCAGCTATTTAACACTTTGCAATGAGTGTAATGGCTCAGCAGAGTTATTTATTCTGCTTGAAAAACCTGTTTCTAGGCCTCAGAGGATTAGCTGAGAAGCAGCATAACCTCTCTGTGACCCTACCCGAGAAGCTGGTCTAACTGGAAGCCTGGAAGCAGTATTTTGAAAGTGGTGGCAGCTATGTATAGCTGTGCTAGAGCTGATCACAGCAAAGGGGAAGCTTTGCAGAGAAAGAAAATACTCTAGGCATCAGAAAGTAGAAAGACTTACAGAAAAGGAGAAGTGAAAAGTAGGATAGGAAGATAAATGAAGAAAAAAAAGCCAGAATCAGCACCTCAACAAATGCATTTAAGTGTGCTAAGGAACATAGTATATAATTTAAATGACAGGTTAAGAGTATGTTAAGATAGTCAGTAGAAGCTGAACAGTGAAGAAATTTGTACAATACAGATTTGGTGTTCTTAAACGCTTTTTAAATGATCAGGAAGTATCACTGCCTCCAAATGCAGTAGATGCCAGAGCAGAGAAGAACAAGCAACATCAGCAACATGAAGCCAGGGCTGAACCCACAAATCTGTTTTCCTCTATTCATCAGTGTTAGGTTTGAGAGGTCATGTTTACGTGGAATGTAGTAAGCTGTCCACTTTTGTGAGAATGAGGACATGAAACATGGGAAGAAGATCTCAGCTGCCCAGGCCAGGCCGAACAAGGTTCAGAATACCCTCAGCTAATAGTATCTGACAGCAGGAGGATGAAGAAGTGTCAATTAGCAGACAATGAAAGCACTACAAAGCTTCAGTTGGGAAAAATATATTAAGATTATATGTATAAAGCAATACAATGTATATTTTCACGTATAAAACCACAGATACGTATATTTACACACATATGCATATGTTTATATGCACTCATATATTTATCTATATAAAGAATGAGATTTTATTCCCCAGCATAATGCTGGGGAATAAAATCACGTTCTTTCCTGCACTGGATAATCATCTGTCACTTTAATCCTGGTATCAGGTACGAGCCTTTAATTATTGATTATTGTCCTTTGCCAGATAAAAGTAGTGTATATAATAAGAGTAGGAATAATCTTACAAATTATGTGAGCCCTCTCCTGATCAGCATAGGATTACCCAGTACAGGCAATTCTTTAGTGATCTATCCTGGCTAAATTTGAGTGTCACTCTAATTGATTTTTTTCTACCACTTTCTCACAGGCTGTATTTCACTGTTGGTGTCCAACATGCCTTCCAAACTGTTTGCTCTGATGTTCAGCCTAAATATTCCTTTTTTATGCCATGGGCTCACATATCTCCCACCTTACTCTAGGTCCCTACTGACAGACACATGCTAGACATCTAATTACCCTGGGCTCTCCTAGCAGACAATGAGACGGCTCCAGAGGATGTAGAGGTTGTAGCTGAAAGTTCCTGCTCTCTACAAGCAGTGTTACAGCAACACTTCTAATTCAGGTACCTCACTGGGGGTGAGCGGAATCTGGGTCTGAAATATCACCCCCCTCCTTTAAATAGTCACAGATTATTATCTTGTGATTTAATGCCTCAGCCTGCGGACACTCGCAAAACAAACACATCTTATGACTGAAACTCCATCTTTTTACAACATCACTCTTGTTGCATTTCTCTGGGCTATTTCCTGTTTTCCAATATACTTCTAGTATCACAGTGTCCTTAAATTATTACAATTCATAGGGTATACCAGAAACACCATCTTTACAAATGTCACCAAACATTAAAAATGTTACTTTGCATGCATTTTATATTCCAGAATCAGATATAATTTTTTGTTTACTAACTATGTGAACTAAGCAAATATACTTCTTCTGGAAATGCTAAGTCTGCACGTTATTTCCTGGACCTGCCTGGTTTACACAGCACCTCTCATCTTCATGTCTGTGAATTTCATTTGTATCCTATTAACTTCCTCCTCTAGGCACCAAGTAAAAAAGTACCATCTCCTGCAGCCCACGCCAACAGGGAGTTGTCAGAAGTCCTCTCACCAAGGATTCCCCTTTGGCCATCCTCTCTAGCTGCTAAGGAAGCACCTGTCAATTTGAGAGCAAGTGTTCTGCATGTTTTGGAGCTCGATTTAGGATGTGCGTTGACCATGATTTGTCTTTTGCTTCCCACAGATGGTTTAAACAAGACAACTGGGAGACACTGGGGAGGGGGTGTTTGCTGCAGAAAGCAATTCCTTCTCTTATCATGTCACCGTATTTTGTGTCACAGGACAGACACACTGACATACTGCCCCTTATTCAAGTAGGACAGGCTTCTTCATCAGCACAGTTTGAGGTGTGTTTTGACACTATTTCTGCCTTTCCTCACGTATTATCTAGGAATTCATTTTGCAGTGAGATGCAGCAAGTAACCCCAGTGGGTTTTAAACTCTCATCAGTGCTTCCGTGCTGAAAGTACTAATATAGGTATTAAGACTGAGCAGAAATAAAACACTTTCTAATCAATAGAAGCATGCATTTTTATTTGATGCCTTATTTAAAATAGGGAATTTTCTAGTTTCTTACTAACAGCAGTTAAAATGCCTTAATAACAGGTAAAACTGGAAATGAGGTAATGTAGCTTGATCCTCAAGCAGTGAAATATTGCAGGGCTGGCTTTTAAGCTAAGACACAAAGCTCCTATTAGACAAAATGTCGGCATCTTTCAAAAAAATACTGGCAGCATATGGAGTAACTTTCTTCTTGATAAGGACTCAACAGTGTTACCAACTAAAGGTCAACATAATCTTAAACCACACCTTAAACCACATACCTCATCTTTTTGTCTGCTGAGCCTACAAATATTGACACATTTAATGTTAAGTTTTTAGGGGTTTAGTGACTAAAAGTTAATAGTCAAAGGGACTATTCACATGACTGAAGTTAAGCCTCTGACTATGTGTTTGAACTGTCAGGACTTTGCACATCTTTTGTTCTACTAGAAGTGATAAAGGCAAATTTTTTTCTCATGCTTGAGCTGGAAATCCTAAACCTGTTTCCCACTGAATTTTGTCACAAGGACATTTTTAATGTGACTTTCCCGGGCTTGTCAGTGTATGTGTGCAGAACCAAAAATGTCATATACAGTATTTAAAATGCAGAGATAATTGAAAAGAAGGTGTCTGAAAAATCATTAAGTAGGGAAACAAAACAAAGACCTCATAGAAATGGAAGAATTAAATTTACTGTTATTGTGAATGAGTTTGTATGTTCTTTAGTAGAGAAATAATATAGTATAGATGATTTTTTGTTTCTGGAGTTTCATACCAAGTGACTATTCATAAAAATTGTGTTTACTTCTGCTGTGCTCATGACCAGTCTGTGCTTGCTTTCAGTAAGCAGTTCAGTTACAGTAGGACTAATGCATCTAAAAAACAAAGTTGAAGTTTGCTCAAATACTGTCCAATAGAAAATTCTGGATTTCTGCAAATGCTTGCTTCCCCAGAATACGTTTTAGATGGGCAGAAATAGTGTTGACACAGCCAAAAGGGAGATAAAAATTAGATACACAAAATTCAGACAAATAAGTTCAAGAAGAATTTCTCTGCACCCTTCACAATTAGGACACCCTATCTGCCTCCAGTTACTGTGCAATAATATGACAAAACTGGTATGGCTGTGCTAAATACCAACTAGGCACACATCCTACTTTTCCAAAGAACTTGGCATTAAAGAAGCCTGTCTCTTCGGAGGAAAAAAATTAAAATTATTTATTCCTAGCTTGAGATTTTAAAAATTTGTGCCTTATCACAACAGACACATTCACCTCGATCATTCAAGAAAATCACACATAAATTGCAGAATTTTTAGACATCACAGAATTCCCAGTGTAGTCAGGGAACACAAAGCATGTTCTTAAACAAAGCATTTTCCTAAATGCTGTTACAGTTAGGATCAGTCAAAAGAAAATAATTCCACACAGTCTTTGCGACTGAGAACTACAAACTAAGAGCTCACATTTCCAACTTTATTAAACAGTCTTATGCAAATGTTTATGATTAAATCATAAAAACTAAAACTAATCTAAAAAATGGTTGACTTGCTACTTTGCTCATTGGTTTTTCAGAGGGGAAAAAAAAGGGAGGGTCTAGTTAACTGCTGCACCATTTTCCATTGATTTGATCATCTGTTTTATTTAATCTTCAGGATAATTATATATACACCATTTGGCTGACTAATCAAAGATTAAATAGTTCACAATCTAAGACCAGTACTCTACAAACACTTAATTAAATAAAATGATATCACACTACAATGGTGCTGTATTCATTACAGTTGTAGGTAGAGGTATCCGAGAAATACTTTCCAGAACTTGATGCTTCTGTAAGATGCAAGTTCATCAGTTGACTGCGAACGCAAGTGAAAATGGAGAAGTAAAGGAGAGTAAGATGATAACTGCGATAAAATCACGGTGGTCTTTTCACTGTTAACTCATTAGTCATGGGAGGGTGAAGGGTTTACTTTTAACCCTCGCTCTGCAATATAGTCTATATAGTCCTGCACATAGTCTATGCACTTATAGTCTATAAAATTTAACATGATGATAAAGCTTCTAGAAGTCTTTCATAAAAATGGAATTTGAATGCAATCTCCATTAAAAACAAGACTACCTACTCGGCCACAATCCCCAAGTGCAGGTAAAATGAACATTTTAAAGGAACTTTTCCAGATGATCTAGAAAAATAGGATTTTGAGTATATTGGCATTGGAGTAGACATGACTAGTCTAAAGAGAGCTGATATTTTCAAAAAGATTGCTAGGTTTGTTGACTTCTACAAGCATTTATTTTATAAAAACCTGTGAGAAAATTTCCTTTTCCAAACGTTCAACATTATTTAATAAGAATTAAAATACGGCATGAAAAATGTCTCAATAGGCGTTTTGGAATAAGTAAACTCAATCAACTCAACCAACCAGCCAACTAAAAACAAAACAAGAAAGGAAGATCAAGACTTGGCTTGAACTTTCTAAGAAAATGCAGAAGCAGAATTACCACATTTTCAGAGCTGAAAGGTGAGAATTTTCTTATGAGCACTTCTCTAAGAAAGAAGAAAAATCTGCATACATCTTTGCAAATCAACTTAGGGACTACAGTCAGCAATATTAATGAACACAGAAAAGCCTTCTGTCTAAACCAACAATGGCAGCTTTTTAAGAAAAAATTTCTTTTCATTAAAGTTTAAAAAAATTATTTATGAAGCAGTCACATAGGATTTAAAGCAGACTGATTTGTCATAATTCTGACTGTCTTGAGTAAAAACCCCATAGTATTCCTGTTTGTTGGCTTTAAAATTTCTCTGTGCAAAGACATAAACTACTGCATATATGAATGCATACAACTGTGTAAAATAGTAAAGGAGCCAAACAAAGAAAATATTAAAATACTGCTTTTTTTGGTATCCTTGGAGAATCTGTGGTAGTAACAAGGCTTGTTGTTTCCTGTCTGAAGAAATATTACATATATGGGAGACAGATCTCTAAATATTTACACTGTGAAGATCTTATTCTCTTGCACTAGCCTGAATCATAAGATTTTGAAGTTGAAATAAGTGTTATTTCAGATATTCACTCTCTCTGCCTGGCAGCAAGGACTGCATCAATCTCATCTGTGCTTGCTCATTTGGGAAGCGTGTATTCAGGAGATGCAATCCAAAGGGATTCCTCTATCCTGGCAACACTGCAGCAGTCTACCGTCTCCGACCTAGGTAAGGATGGGATTGCAGGACTGTCTGCCCTGTAGTCATGAGCAGTGACCATGGTCAGCAAGATGCTGAATCCATCCAGTGATGACACAAGAACCTCTGGCTCTAGCTAGCTGATCAATATGGTTAATTAAAAAATAGCAGGTGGACCTGTTTGGAATAACTATTGGGTAATTTTACTTACTGTCCACCTGTGATCAGTTGTGTGGTGGCTGAATTTTTAAATATTTGGTGTTTGTAAATCAGGTATATGATGAAATTTCTTTCCCTACTTTGAAAAACTAGAGAACACAATCCATAACAATTATAAATTTCAGTGGTTTAATTTTAATTTCGTAAACCTTAATGAGTATGAAAAAAATTAAAATAATTAATCTGAGAATCCCATTTGCATGCTTAGACTGAGGTTTACAAAAAATGAAAGCATGAGAAGTAAGAGTATACCTGAAGAAAACAGATAAACAAAGACAAAGGGTGTAACAGGGAAATGTTCATATTTACAGCATTAAAAATTAATTTCAAACATACCACTTCAGATGTGCTATGTCTAGTCTAGACCGTCATTTGGATTGTTAACCGGTCAGTGACCACTTTATGCAGAAAAAAATAACACTGTTATCTAAATTTCATTTTTTCTTCAGTTTCTCTTGTATAAGAAGAAAACTATATACACCAAATTGAAAGAAACTGTTTCATATGCTGTACTAAAAAGCAGCCCCAAAGACTACCAACTGTTTAAAATGAACGCAAGTTAGTTAGTGTGGGCAAAACAACCAATTCAGCAATAACAATACTACTATTTTAATTTTTTTTCAGGCTTGCTGATGTCGATTAGGTGCATTTGAACTTTGCAGCTCAATCCTTTTTGACTTGCTTTTGCACAAATTTTTAAGGCTAGAAAGCAACTAATCTGTATTCATAGCCTATGTGTTTTAAAAGCAGTTGGACTCTGTTCAAACATTCAAAAAATCATCTTTGAGCTGCAGCTCATCATAGAAGACTTAATTCCTCAAGGAAATTGTTCTGGGAAAGTTATAAGCAGATAGAACAAGAATTTATAATGGAAGTTGGCTTGCAATATCAAGCTCTTATCTCAAAAATGTTTACACATGTGAGTATCTCATTGAAGACAATCTAAGACTTCAGTAGTGCACCAAGCACCAAGATACAGACAGACTGTGGGCACCTTTCTGATGCTGTCCTGAAATCTGGGAGAGTTACACAAAGAGCTGGAGGGAGCTCACATTCAGGCAGTATTACCTTAAAATATGGTCTTCTATCTGATTATCAGTTTTAAAAAAATAACATTTTCTGGCTCTCAGAAAAGGTAGAATCTTATTTAATTTTGTGTCAATTGCTCTGTAGTGCCTGTCAAAGGTAGTACAGCCATGGAAGAAGCCAGGGCTGCAAGTCTACCTTTCAGGTACCTGGAGAGTTGAGCTGAAAGTCTGCATTCCAGATAAAAGGAATTAGGCTGCAAAAGGCAGGGTTTTCTCAAAAGCCACCCCTATCCCCCCACCAACTGAGAGCTAGATAAGCCAGGTTAGGAGGGAGAGGCAAGATGGTAGGGTGAAATTCAGTAACAGGCAGCAAAAGCTCCCACTGTGTGTGTGACCTTGAATCCTCGCCCTTTTCACAAAATGGAGCAAGAAAAACAGCTTTTTAGTTCCTCAGTGATTAAACGCCACACACTAAACATGGGAGACTCAAATCTCCTCTCTGCCTGAAGGAACTAACATTTACATCTCCCACAAGAACTCTCTAATGACTCAGCTATATGATATAATACCTTGGATTCTCACAACTTTTTTCTTGTTAAAGCTCTACTACTCTTCCTTATGTGCTTAAATATTCACTGCAGCAAAAGCCAAGCCCTGTGCCCTGTTGACTGTCCTAATCAGCAGACTTCATAGTCAGATTACAACCTTAGCCAGAGCCCATCAAGTCCTGCAAACACTTTAGCACTCCATGCAACCTAGGGCAGTTTCAAAGCAGTGATTTAAGACATCTCCACCAGCTTATGGCTGCCTCTGTTTGGAGACAAGGCCATGTTGCCAGGAGGTCGGAAAAGGAGCTGCTCTCCAGGTACAATGCATACCCTACTACCAGGCTGCTGGAGCAACAGGGGAGAGGATGCAAATCTGTCCCACTCTCTATAAAAACTCGGGACACCCAAGCTATCGTGCTCTGAAAGCACACCTGGAGAGAGTTCTGCTGATAAGAGAGGGTTCCACTGATGGGAGAGGCAGAGTGATGCTGATGGTGCAGATCCATCAGGCTTGTGTGGCCATGAGATATCTGCCAGGTATCTCTGCAAGCCAACAGGCATAAGGATGCAAAGGAAAATCTCCTGGCAGATATATGTGCATCGAGTGTCTCCAGAGATCAGATGGTTGTCACTCTACAGAGAGGACAAACTCCATTTGGGATGGGATGAGGGCAGCCCCACAATGGCAGGTGTGCCAAGCTTTGCTGCCTGACTCTGAGGATGCCTACACTGAGACATCGAGGGAAGGTCGGCTGATTTCACCTCAATCCCATTTAGCAACTTAAAAATACTTTTGAACAGCACTTTTTTTTTTGGATCAGTGCTTCGGAGTGGTTCCTCTCGAGCTTTCATCAGAAGCTCCTGCACACACACACACACACACACACACACACACACACACACACACACGTAGACACGCCGCTTGTGGATGCAGATGAATGATTCCACCTGACCCGGCCGCCTCCGGGCATCGCCCTCCTCAGCACCGGCGGTGCCGAGAACGCCTGCGGGGTGGGCGGCGGCCATTTCGGAGCGTGAGGGGAGTCACCGGCAGCGACCCCCGCCAGGCTGGATGGAGAGGGGGCACGGAGCGAGCCGCCCGAGGCACAAAGGGGAGGGCCGCCCCGAGCAAGGGAGGTGCACGCGCACTCCGCTTTCCTCCCCGTGCGCGGGGGGAAGGAGCGGGCAGGAATATTCTGGACCGAGGGAGGGGAGGAAGGAGAAGGGGGCTGAGTAACTTGAATAAATCTGCAGCGGAGCTGAGGAGAGGGGGAGGGAGGCGGCGGCAGGTCATGTGAGGCACAGTCATGCTGCAGGCAGTGAAGGGGCATCTGGGGAGGGAAAGGACACGAGGCAGCCTTGGGTGGCGGCTGCCCGCCATGGCCAGGGCCGCAACCTCGCCCCTTCCCCAGCCGGGGCACCCCCTCCTTGCCCGCATTCGGCGCCGCTCGCCCATTTCCGCCACGCGAGCCGAACCCCATTTCCGCCGGCCCCGGCCAGACGGGCTTTATGTCTGCTGGCGCGGCGCGCGTGCGCGGCGGCCGCCGCCATCTTACGTTGTCTCTCGCCCGCCCTCCCCTTTGGCGAGCTCTCCCCTCCTCCCCCCCCGCGGCGCCTCCTCCAGCGCTCCGTGAGGAGACGGGGCCGGCACGGCGAGGGAGAGACCCGCGGCGGCGGGGAAGCTGGGAGTAGACCCCGAGGGAAGAAAGGACGGGGCGGACGCGCACGCGGCAGGAGGAGGATAGATTCCAGGCGCGGTTCTGCGGAGGACCAGTGGGTGCCGCCTGTTATAAAGGGGGAGGAGGCGGCGGAGGGGGAAGGAAGAGCGTGCGGAGCGGAGCCTCCTCCAGAGACAGCCAGACACAGAGGGAGGAGAGAGAGAGGCTGCCTGGCTGGCTCCCCCTTCCTCCCTCCCTCCTTCCTTTTCATGGACTCTCTTGTCGGGTTGCTGCTGCTTTTCTTCCGTCCTTATTCCATCTGTCTAATGCCCAAAATGATTCAGCTCCATGGCTGCCACTGACGGGGATGTCCCTGCCCGGCTCAGCCTGCCGCTGCCGCCCTGCTGTGCGCCAGTCCTGTACGTATCCGCGCCTTCCTCCTCCTCCTACTTAGCAGCGGTGATGGCGAGGGGCGCCGGCCGCCTCGCCGGGCTATCCTGAGGGCCCGCCGGCTGCCCTCGCCCCGCCAAGCCGGGGAGGGAGGGAGGCAAGGAGGGCGGTGCTGCCGGCGAGCCGCGGCGCCCGGCGGAGCCTCCGCGGCGAGGAGGAAGGGGCTCGCCCTTGGGGTGGCCGGCTGGCTGCTCCCCGGGAGAGGCGAGTCGGGGGGCTGGGGAAGTGTGTGTATGGGGGGGGGGGGAGTAGGGGGCGGCCGAGGAGGGAGGTGGTGGTGGAAATCAAAGGAAGGGGGGGCGGGTAGGAAGAAAGAAAGTGAATGGCGGAGGATAGAAAGTGTCACATTCAGAGGCGGCGGAGGACCGGTGCTCGCCCCCTCCCTGTCTCGGAAGGGAGGAGGAGGAGGAGGGGAGGGGGGTGGTGGTTGGCGGTGCCGAGCCGCCTCAGCCCGTGCGCTGCGGGAGCCGGGGGGGGGTGGTTGTGCGTGGTGGTGTCTCTCTGCCCTGCCTTAAGCGGAAAGCTAACTGTGTGTGTGTGTATCTGTGTGTGTGTCTGTCTCTTTCCATACCGGGGGATTGCACTCTTAAAATACACCCGATACAATGCACCAGCCTGACTCAGCCGCAGACATTAGTGCTAGGAAGATGGCGCACCCGGCGATGTTTCCTAGAAGGGGCAGCAGCAGTAGCAGCGGCAGCAGCTGCGTTACTGCTCCCACTGCACCAGGTACTGGCGTTGGGAGCGCTGCCCTCTCTGCCGAGGATTATCAGCCGCCTTTGCTGGTCCAGCCACCGCCTCCATCTCCTGCAGCAGCTTCATCAGCGGGTCCACAGCCGATACCCCCTCCTCCACAAAGCCTGAACCTCCTCTCACAGTCTCAGCTCCAACCGCAGCCTCTTACACAGACTGGAGCTCAGATGAAAAAGAAAAGTGGCTTCCAAATTACCAGTGTGACCCCTGCTCAAATATCAGCTAGTATGAGCTCTAATAACAGCATAGCTGAGGATACAGAAAGCTATGATGATCTGGATGAGTCTCACACTGAAGACCTTTCGTCTTCAGAGATCTTGGATGTGTCTTTATCCAGGGCCACTGACTTGGGAGAACCTGAAAGGAGCTCCTCAGAAGAGACTCTAAATAACTTCCAAGAGGCAGAGACTCCTGGGGCTGTTTCTCCAAATCAGCCTCATCTTCCTCAGCAGCATGCTCCTCTTCCTCATCACCCACAGCAGAGTGTTGTGATCAATGGAAGTGTTCACCCCCACCACGTTCATCATCACCACCATCTTCACCACCACCATCATGGACACCATCATCCATCACATCCTGGCGTAGGTAGTGCCCCTATTTCTGGAGGACCACCGCCCAGTCCATCATTTAGAAAACTATCAACAACTGGAAGCTCTGACAATGTTATATCAACTGCACCAGTTTCTGCTGCATCATCCACTGGTTCCCCGGCATCTGCTGTGTCTAATATACGCACTACAAGTACTCCTGGCAATTTAGGTGTAAGTCCTGCTACTGGAACTAGTACCTTAAATAATATGGGTGGTGGTAGTTCTAGTGTGGCAAGCAATGTGCTTGGTACTATAAATTTAAGCAACATCACGAGTACTGGTAATGTAAATGCTTTGTCTGGAACAAGCAGCAATGCTAATGTGAATATCTTGAGTGGTGTTGGCAATGGTACGAGTGCTTCCTCTAGTGTCATTAACAATGTTACTAATCCAACGGCAGGAATGGCAATGGGATCAAGCCCACAGCCGGCTGCATCTGGCACCTCAAGGTTTAGGGTTGTAAAATTAGATTCTAGTTCTGAACCTTTCAAAAAAGGTAGATGGACATGCACTGAATTCTATGATAAAGAAAATACTGTTGCAGTTTCAGAAGGAGTAGCAGTAAACAAAGCAGTAGAGACGATAAAACAAAACCCGCTTGAAGTGACTTCTGAAAGGGAGAGCACCAGTGGGAGTTCTGTTAGCAGCAATGTAAGCACACTGAGTCACTATACAGAAAGTGTGGGAAGTGGAGAAATGGGAGCACCTACTGTGGTACAGCAGCAAGCGTTTCAAGGTGTGGGTCCACAGCAGATGGATTTTAGCAGTGCTGCTCCTCCAGCAATTCCAGCATCTAGTATACCACAGAGTGTTTCTCAATCACAGCTTGCACAAGTCCAGCTGCATTCTCAAGAAGTAAACTATCCACAGCAGAAGCCAGGGGTCCAACCCCCTGCACAGGCCAGTCTAACCACTGTTACTGGGGTTCAGCCAGCCCCGGTTAATATACTAGGTGTATCCCCATCCCTGGGCCACCAGCAACCTGCCATTCAGAGTATGGCTCAACAGCAGCTGCCATACTCACAGCCAGCGCAGCCTGTGCAGACTTTGCCAGTGGTGCAGCAGCAGCAGTTGCAGTACGGACAACAGCAACAGCAGCAGCAGCAACAGCCGGTTCCTACGCAGATGGCCGCAGGTCACGTTAAGCCGGTGAACCAAAACTCTGTCACGGGGGCTATGCCGGACTACATTCAACATCAACAGATCCTTCAGACTCCAGCTCCTGCCATGCAGCCAAGTTCTACAGGAGTAGGAGCTGGGCAGCCAGTTCCTGTTGCCCAGGCACAGGGCATGCAGCCTTCAGTGCAAGCACATCCAGCCGCTGCCCCAGCTCAGCCTGTTGCTCATGCTCCAGCAGCAATACCAGGTGTAGCTGCCAGTGGTCAAATGCTGAATGTTGGGCAGCAGGGAAGCGTAGCTGCTGTGGTGCAACCACCCTCTGCTGCAAACCAAATTCCACCTCCAGTTATGCCGTCAACTGCTGCTCCTCCATCTTCCCAAGTAGTGCAGCCTGTGCAGACAGGAATAATGCAGCAGGGATTACAGGCTAGTGCTTCAGGCCTTCCTCAGCAAATGGTCATTGCTCAGCAAAATACCTTGTTACCTGTACAGCCGCAGGCACAAGGAGTGGAATCTGTAGTCCAAGGGATGGCTGGCCAGCAGCTGTCTGCGGTTAGCCCTATACCCTCAGCTAGTACTGTTCCTGCAGCAAGTCAAGCTGGTTCAGCTGTGCCTCCTGGCATACCTTCTGCTTCTGTAGGTTTGGGACAGCCCCAGAATATAGCACAGGCTTCGGCTGTGCAGAATGGCAGTTTGGCTCAAAGTGTTAATCAGCCTCCCTTGATATCAACAAGTATAGGTATGCCAGTGGCACAGAGTATGCCACAGCAAATGCCACTAAGCTCTACCCAGTTCCCTGCACAATCACTAGCTCAGTCCATTGTAAGCCAAATTGAAGATGGCAGACGCCCTACAGAACCTTCATTGGTGGGTTTACCTCAAGCTGCCAATGTGGAGAGTGGCGTTGGAGCATCAGCTGTTTCGGATGGGGGTAGCAGCAACATGCCATCTTCTGCATCCCTCTTTCCACTGAAGGTGCTGCCGTTGACAACGCCTCTCGTAGATGGTGAGGATGAGAGGTAAGACTGCCTGTAACTTTATTAAAATATGGACTGTCTGATAGTTTGATTTGCAGTAACTTGGAGGTTTTGTTACAGCCATTCGGTGAAATGAAGCAGAGAGATGTTTCTGTCTAATTAGAAATATTGTTTCTCAGGTCCCAGCATATGCAGGTATTATATTAAAGAACTAGTTTTTCTCTTGAGGGGGTGGGTTGTATTGATTATGCTTTGAAATTACTGCGTGGGTAAATGGTGTTTAACAGTCTGTGACAATGTGTATATTCCCACTGTACAGGGCAAGACAGAAGATTACTGTGGAATATGGGTATGCTAGTGGTGATTATAGTTTAGATTTTTTTATTATACTGAAATAATATTTATTCTTAGGTAGATTTTTTTTCTTTCCACAAGACTAGAGTCCATCCTGCCTCAGCTTCTCTTTTTTTAAGTATTGACTTTACGAAGGTTGAACCAGTTGTGAGTCTGTGGTGTAAGTAAAGCCTTCTCTTTGACAGCCAGGAGATGCTTTAGGCAAATGAGTATGGTGGGGAAAAGGAAGTTCAGCAACACTGTTGTGGCTCTTTAAATTGAACTTAGGCCACTTTTGGTCTTGATGGTTTTGCTTCAAAGCATTAATCCCTGGTGAGAGCTGCTCAGGCCTGCAGAGGGATGGTGAGCCTTTGAATCTGGTGCACCAATTCTGTGCAGTCAGAGTATGAAAACTGCTTTCTTTCTCCCACCCTCACCTATTCAAACTGTGGGTGTTCTCCCACCTTCACATTTTCAAGTAAATGACCACTGGCTGGTCTTAATAGTACGTACATGTGAATAGTCTAATTTCTTTGACAGTGTGTGCAGAGAAGTTGTATCAGTTGTGAAAGGCTATTTTGTGTGCAGCCTGAAGGAATCCAAAGATCAGTTTTGAAGTGTGATTTTTTGATATTAATTATGTGTGGAAATTCCTCAATGTATTGAGGACGTCTTATGATATGGGTTTGCAAGTGGACAGGAAGACTGGTGCTTCTCCCAAAGAACTTCTTATGTAAGAAACTACAATAAGGGGAGAAGTAACTGTTAAGATAAATAAGCAGCCTTTGGAATGTGTGGGAGAACAGAAAAGAATATTAGAAAAACCACGCCTCCAGTAAGGAGACAAAATAAGACACTAAACACAAGGTGGGAAAAATGCCTTAGCAATGGGAGGTGAAGTACTTCTTAAATGTCTTCTTGGTGCCATTACTTAGGAGTATTGTCATTGGCCAAACTTTATTTTGAAAAAATAATAAAATAGGTTGCTGAGAAGGGCTGGATTATTTCCTAATATTGAAGATCCTAACTCTATCAGCAGTCTCTGATTATGTTGATCATGAGGTGTTGACTGCCTTAGTGACTTTCATCACGTCTATCTAAGATACCAGAGAACTATAATGAGTAGCAGCTTGTCTTCCAGGAGTGCTAGGAGACAAGTTCCAACAGTTTCATTCTGATTATGTTTTTTTTAGTCAATAAGTACTTGAAGGTGGTAGAAGACAGACTGAGGTGTTAAAGCCGACAGTATCACCATTGTGCTGCTAGCAGTTAGTTTTCTCAGAAATGTGTTTTGGTTTTCTTTCATTTGAACTTTCTAAACCAAGACTCTAATCCATTTGTTCATGGGTCCCACTTGTCTTTGGTGGTGTGATTTGGTTTTGTTGTTGTGTGGTGTTTGTTTTAGTATTTTTTTACCAAGTTAAAAAGCCCCCTTAGCTTTCAGGGGGATCCCAGCTGAGTAAGGGAATCATAAGCTCATTGATACTCAGCATTTTGGAAAATGACAGCTAGCATGTGTCTGTACCCTGATTTTAAGAGCATATGTTAGCAGTTTGTCATGATTGGTAGTTTTTCCAGAATGTTTAAATCCCTCAGGGTAACAATAGCCAGAAATACCTTCTTCCTCTGTTATTTGGCTAGCCAAAGATCATATCCTTTCTTCTCCCATGCACATTGCCTCTTTGTTCAATCTGTCATCTCCAGGTACACTACACTTTTGTTTAGCTGCAGTTGGAAAATCATTTAGATTCTTTACACAGAGCAGGATATGACTCTGTTAAATGGAGACCAAAAATAATTGTGGTTTTTTTGCATTACCGTAGTGGCCAGGTCACTTTTGTGGACTGTCAGACAATTTACAGCAGCACTTCTCCCTGCATATCTGTATGTAGCATTAAAAACATAGTGAGATCGCCTCTGTTTCCGCTTCCAGGGGATCTCAGGGCAAGGTACTTACATTGTCATCTCAACTGGAATTTTGATCTGCAGCTTAGGTTTCGTTACTAACTAAAGGTAGTGTAAGATACGTTATTTTGCTTCTTTGGCCATCAGATATCTCTAATTAGAGGGTTTTTTCTGGTTTGTTGGATTATACTCTCTTTTACAGGAGGTAAATGGTAACGTGTTTCAGAAGTACGTAAACATTTAAGAAACAGACATATTGTAAATACTTGTGTTTAAAATCCCAATTTCTCTCTGTCTCATCTGCGCACACACGTCCATCACTGAAGATTTCTATCAATACATCCCAAGTGATTCTAAACCTGGCAAGGGAAAAGGTAGAAGAAAGAAGTGAGTGATGACATAATTGGGCCAGCAAAGAAGCTGTAAAATTCCATTTAGTGTGCCTTTGAAAAAACATCTGACCCCTGTAATGCCTTGTATAGATTAACTCCCAGCTTTTCTTAAACCTGTATATAATTGCGTTTAAGGACGCACCAGTATCTTTAAGTCTTTAGTCTGTTCAGTTTTTAGAACACCATTTGCATCTCTTTCTATGTTTGTTATCAGGGCATGGCCTTTTAAATATAGACAGTGTGGAGCGTATCTGCTTTGAGAACCATAACCATTTATTTCCCCAGTGTGAATAACTTTTATTTCAAGTCATAGTGAAGATCAGAAAAAAGAGATACTAAAAATGAACTGCTTGGCAGAATGCTGTGTGGAAAATTAATTTGGAAACTTTATTTATTAAAGAGAGGATACAAATAATACTCTGTATTTTCTGTATTTAAAGAGAAACAAAACCAAAACAAACCACCAAGCAAGAAACCCCAAACCCCACCAAACACTGGTAATTCTTCTGGTTAGTCTTTCTTCGACCTATTGGGTATACCATAGGTGTTTAGATGTTGGTAGATTCGTCATCTCTTTTAATTCTTCAGTCTACAAAAATGAAGGCCAGGTTTTTGGTTGTTAAGTATCTTTTTTTTTTTTTTCTTAGCTTGAAGCATGATATGACCTCAGTGCGTGATTCTCGTAATTTCTTGGATTCGCAGCAGTTACCTTGATTTCTTCAGTTCAGTTATTAAATTCTGTCAATTTTAGACATGGTCTTTTGAGCTTAGTATTTCATCTCTAGAAGTGTAGAAGAGGATTTCTTTTATTTTTATGCTTTTGAAACTTAAGCATGAAAAGTGCATGTTTATATCACAATGAATTTTTTTATGTATTTATACTTAGTGTTTCAAAATAAGTTTTATGTCTTTGTAGACAATGCTCTATGCTTTACTATGCTATAGATGCTTGCAGTAAGATTTTGTACAGACATATTATTCTTAAATTATCTATAAAGTGAAAACGTAAAAAGTCAGTTTATTTTACAGCATTTATAAAGGCTGCTGTAAGTGAATTTAAAAATAACTTAATCTGAAATGTTGTTTACCATTACTAAAAAGCAGATTTTGTGAATGAAGGATAAGAGAACTAATAACTGCCTCCCTGTCCTTGATGGCATTTCCTGTAGAGTTGTTTGCATTCTTTAGGCTGGTGCAAGTTGTGTTCAGCTGTTTTTTCATTTCGTCCAACAGCGAAGCAAAAGAGAAAGGAGGAAAAGGCCATGCTAAACACATAAAAAGTATTCTTTATTATGTGACAATCTTGTAATTTTTTAAGAGAAATTTTTATTAAAAGATCCCTTTAGAAATGTTTTCTGTGTGGGACATATGTTTTGGCTTGTTATCAAGTCTGTGTAGAGGCTGGAAGATTAAAGTTGAACGTGAGAACTGAATGACCTGTGAACAGCCTTTGAGAATCTCTGGTAGTAGCAACTAGTCCTAGATTGTAAAGCAAGAGTAAAGTCAGGAAACTGGATTAATTTTCATCATGTATGCAACTGTGTAGTGGGAAGGCTGATCAGGTACAAGTGAGATTTTTACAGATATAATTGAATACTTTTTGAAGATTTTAATAAGTAGCGGTGAATGAAAATATTAAAATAGAACTGGAAATTTCAGTTATATTTTTGATGTGGAACTTTTGCATACTTATTTTGATTTTGTAAGCAGTTTTAGAGTTTATATGGGCTTTTTCATTTACTGAAAGTTTTGCTGCTCTGTGTTTGAGAAAGGGAAAAGATACTTTATGACAAAGGATTTAGGGTGGATTAGCATAGATTTATGGTGGTATTTTTTTTTTTAGTTGCATCCTAGGGGCAGTGTTATTTTCTGCTTTGCAGATTTTAAACTTGCTTCATAGTCTTGTCACCATTTTGAAAACTGCATGATTTGAATTCTAGGAGATTGACTGTTAAAAAAGTCTGTTCATATCTTCAATGTAGCTTTTATGGAACTTAAGAAAATTGTTAACCTCAGTAATGGCAAGTCAAGTGAGTAAAAAAAGAGCACTTTGGTGAAGAAAATGTGCTTGCTGTTGTCATGCTGACAAGTCCAGTTTCTCATTTCATCTGATTAAATAAAATACCTACTGTTGGTGGAATTGACTTTGTTAGCTCTCTGCTCTGAGTAAAGAACAATAAGGAATTTAGGGTCTGCACCTTGTATGTCTGCTGACCATCTGTATGTGGTAGTACCTGTTTTGATGGACCTTTTCCTGATGTCTTTTATAGATGCATTTTCTGCATGCCAGGATATCCTTTGAACTAAGGACTGCTACAGTGCTTGGCATTGAGTTGTCTTTCAAGACAGGAAGGACCAAAAGATACCAGAGGGTTGTAAAAGCAGTAATTTAGCACTTAAGATAATTTCTCAGCATCTGCCTTATCTCTCCAACTGATAACCTAATTTCCAGAAAACGTTCCTTAACACTACAGTTTTGGCTACTCTTTGGAGCAGTGCATAAGTAATAAGTCATCTATATATGCATATGTCAAACAAACAAGGTTTTAAAATATTTAATGTTGAAAAGCAATCTTTGTTACTGTCTCAGGATTTGCATTCTTCACAGGCTAATCTGGAAATTAGAATTAAAAATACTGACAAATGGATCGGTAGTGAAATGTTTCAGTCTTCAGTAGTTACTGTGATCTAAATAATGCAAACAGAGTTATGACTATAACTGTTTGTGATAATCTGGCAAAGACAGGAGAATAGGAGGGGAAAATAATAAAAAACCAAGCACCACCACCCATCCAAAAAAACCCCCAACCCAACATAGCAAACCCCAATATGTTAACATACCTTGCTTAAGCATAAAGACCCCCTATAACTTGTTCAGTTTACAGAGGGTAATAAAGTAAATAAGCCTTTTCAGACCTGTCTCTAACAGCTTGAAGTAGATCAAATTGTAAACAGTAGTATTGCTAGTATAGGATTTTAAACAAGAAGCTATACAAACATCAATATCACTGATAATAGCAAGTGTATTCTCAATATGACCTTTTGAGGAATAATTTGTGATATGGGCTTGCAGTTTGATGTAGGTGAAACCTAAAAATGACTAGAAAAGAATAGTGTGTCTTTGTTCTCATTGATTAAATGCACTGGTTCTTTTGCTGTTCTCTTGATTAATTTATGAGACTAAAATGTACTGTATGTAATAGATATTACACTTCAACAAATGATTGAAAACTTCTAAAAGTGGGCCTATCCCTTTCATTTAGTGCACTTAGGGCACCAAAGACAGTGCTATTAAGCAAAAACATTCTTCAACAACATGTTAAGAGGGACTAAGGGTAAGATTATTCAGTAAATTATGTCATGGTAAAGATCACCGTAAATAACAAACTAGTTTATTCTCAGCATGGTTGTACAGGAAACCATAGCCTAAAGCTAAGATGGAAAGAGCTCCTGAGTGACTGGGGATACCACTTTATTTATTTAAGCCTGTTTTAAAGCATTCAGAATTAGGAATTGCATGATTGAAGTGCAGCATAATTATGGTATCAAATTGGAGCACCTGATCATCCTTCTGGCTTTAATTTCTGGGAACACTTTAACTCTTGTTCTGCCTTTGGAATTTGCTAACAAAGACAGTAATTTTGCTACAGTCAGTGGTGTAAAAATCCTTATCAGCTCATTTTGTACAAGCCTCCAAATGCCTGTTGTGCATTGTCAGTGTTGGAAGCAGGATTTGGTTTGTGGTTGCAGTTATATGCAAATTCTCCATCTTCCACTGAAGCTGGAGATCAGTTTTCCCAAGAGAGAGATTTAGAGGTTATAAATGCTTGGCAGTCAGGGATTGTAATGACCCCATACTTGCCAATGGTGGAGCCAGGGATAGTTTAGGTATTTTATCATTGTTGGTTACCTTATGGACTAAATGACTTACCAGTACTAAATGAGGACTTCTGACTTGGGTGCTGTGCAGAGGTGAAGAATGATACTCACTGTGGTTCAAACAGAACATTATGCTTTAATAATGGGAACTTGTTCAATTTTATGAAATGTTTTACACTTGCAAAGTAAGATCCTTAACACGTGTTTTGGTAGAGTAAAAAAGTTACAGTAAAGTTGTTCACCATTTTTCTTTGAGCAAGCAATTAATTCCTTTAAATTATTTGGGCATTATTGTGTGCCAGAAATAACTCATGATTTTTTTTTTCCTACTTCACTCTGTGTTATGTGAATTTTGTTAATTGTTTGTCCTTTGTGTTTAATGTTATATGATACTATTTTGAGGTGTTGGTGAGGCTTCATATATTTAAGAACTGTAGGCATTCAGGCTTGAAGTTCTTGTCCCAGTTTCTGTTTCTTCTTGCAGTACAGAGTTGGGGATGGTCCAGAACAGTAAAAGTAGCTTTCCTTTGTTCAACAGAGAATGGACACCTAAACAAACTACTCTTTATAATTAACCTTCCTTGCTGGGGGTTGTAGGTGTTGTACAAACTGAAATGAGTACAGAATTTTGCAAGTACATTAGAAGAACAGAGTAGGAAGTAAAGTAGTTGGAGGTTTTGGTTATTGTTATGGTTTAGAAATTTAACACACTTTTGAAGCTTACTGTAGTCCTTGAAGAGCAACAAATGCAGGTACCACTGATGTTTGGTTTTTGCCTCAAGGAAACTTTCTGAAGACAGCTTTGTATTTGTTTTAATTAAACTTAAGGGGTATCTTGATCATCTCTTTACATACTTTGGAATAACTGATTCTTCTGAGTATAGTGGAGAAGTGCCATTTTATAAATGGCTAAAACAGGCAGCAGAGGATCTTCTCTAAGTTTACACTTGATGAACTTACTACTAGATGAATGGGACCACAGGCTTAAAAATGTAGGCAGTATTTCTAGTAAGGTATAGATTGGATATCAACTAAAAGTTGGTTGTAGAGTGTTTTATAACCTTCTGCTTAAGTGTGTTAAACAAATTGGCCAGCCAAATTGATTGAGGTCCTGTGTGACTTAAGTATTTTTCCAGCCTTCTGTTTGTATGGTTTTGTTTTGTTTGTTTGTTTGTTTGTTTGTTATGGTTGTGTGTGTTTGGTTGTTTTAATTAGCATCAGGAAGTTTTCGGGGCTCTGATTTTTTGGTATGTAATTAATTGAGATTTGAACTTTTCCAACAGCTGTTTAAGCAACAGTGTCTAAGTACTATGCTAAGTATTAGGGACAGTGTTGAAAGCTGCTGAAAATGTGGATCCACATTCAACAATAGTCTTAGTGTCTTAATGCATTTAATAATAGGATGTTGGGTTTTTTACTACTGTACTGTAGTGTGGTTCTTAATGATGAGTTACACGAGTAACAGTAACAGGACTGTGTGCTGAAATTATATGCTTATTTCTGTATCCCCAGTGTTACACTTGTTTCATTTTTTCTGGTAGCATCCGAAGGTGCAAATCAAGTATAAGATACACTATCTTTTTGCAGATATTGTTGGTTTTTTATTTGTAGTCTGCTGTCTTGCGGGTCAATAACAGACCTAGTTATTGGTAACTGAGTGATAATCTTCTTTGGTGCTTACATATCTAGTCAGCAGTCCTTTTAATTGTGTAAGTGTTAACTTTCTGAATTTAGTATCTATTGAGACTTGCTTGTGCTTGGTTTAGAAGTGGTATTTTTCCTTTAAATTTTTGTAGAGAAATGTAAGTTATAGAAATAACTCTGAATGCTTTTCCAGTAACTTTGAACTCTGTGCAATGTAGAGGGATGAAATCCCTGTCAATATAAGAGAAAACTTAAATGGCTTTTGAGCTTCCTCTGGCCTTCATTTCACCTAATTCTGTAACAGTTGTGTATAGATGACAGAGATGATGACTGACAGTCATAACTTGCATACAAGAAACTGTGGAAATAAAAAAAATCAGAATGTAACCATACTAAATTTGTGTTTCTATATATTTAGTGCTTTTGTAGCTTTAAAGGAAGATTGTGACTAAAAATTAACCCAGTAACTCATGTATGATCGCTTTGCTGTCTATTGTGGCTGCAGTTTTGAAATACTTCTCTCTTTAAAGAAAAACAAGCAAAAACTCAGGTGGAGGCTGAATAATGAGTGACTTGTTTGGCATATATTGCTACTGAGCTGGGATAAGCAAAGGAAAAAAAAAATGTAAAAGACTGCTGTAGATTTCCTGGAATATTATTTTCAGCTTGGTAATTTTACTGGATGTATGCGTGTTGAAGTATCATAATGTGTTTTTGTACCATATGAAAGATTCCATATTTTTCTGAGGATGTCTGTCTGTGGACTATAAACAGCATTTTAATTCGTACTTCCAGATTGAGTCTGACAGACGTGGAATGCTATTTTTTCCCTTTAGGATTTCATGAGGGTTCGTGCTGCAATGCCTGCTGTGTAGGGGAAGCAGAACGACCTGGGATGTTTCGTGGTTGTCGTGTGTGTCCGTGCGTGTCAACTTGTGTGTGGTATTAATTGTCATTGTCCCTTGATGTCACTTGCAGTAGAGGATTCTTGGACTCTGAGCATCTCCAAAATCTGACAAGGATGGATTTTGTAGTAATAGTTTATATTTAGCATTATGGTTTATGTTATAATCTGTTCAGTGAAAAATCTTGGCCTGACCTTAACTTGAAATGTCTACTAAACATCTTGATTAATTTTTTTTAAATCCTTTGGTCTAAAATCCTTAACGCTGTTTATCTGTATATATGCATATAAGAACATATAAAGTTTTTTTTTATAAAACAACCCTAAACAAACCTCCTGGTGAGAAAATGAGCAATTGCTGCTCCTACAGCTTCATTTTTTTGCAGTCTTACAAAATAAGACCAAGTGAAAATAAAATGAAAGGAACCGTGAGTTAATGACTATGTGCTTTAAGTACTTGTTAAGTAATTTACTGTTGCACTCAAATGAATTCAAGGTATAAATGTACCTCTTTAATCTGTTGAATGAGGTTATTATGTTAAGAATGGATCAGCATATTGCACTGCCAAGTGTTTCTTTAGTAGTCCTAATGTCCCAAATTGGGTGAAATGTCAAATTACTCATAAATGCTCAGGGATTGGTGTAGGATGTGTGTGTGCCTCCATGTTATTTTCTTTCTTTCCAAGTGTATGAGACTATTTCCAGTTCTGTAATTGCTTGTGAAAAAGAGGAGTTTCTGAGCCTGTATTTGATTGGAGAGGGAGGAGGGAGGGAAGCTCTGAAATGTTCATGATGCTTGTTTTGGTTTTCTTTCTCTTTTTCAGTGAGAAAAGGGATTTTAATTTTTGAAATACTGTCCACGTGTCAGTCAAGCATATACAGTTGTTGGCAATACAGCCTCTTATTTTTGGGATAGTAGCTAAAACACTTAATTGTGTATTGGTGCTCTGCTTTGCTGACTGCTTTATAACGAGGAGAAGAGATGGTCCTGAAGGACTTGGTGTCTGATGTTCAGGTAATGTCTGAACTGATTTTAAGACAGTGATGCTTTGAAACAGGCAAAATCATAAATGTTTTTAGTAGTTTATGGAAAAACAGAGCACCAATTCCGTATAGTGATCTGTGTGTTCCTGTAGAGATGTACACTGCTAATAGTGAAGTACATCATCTCTGGAATACCACTGCATGGAAAATTGAGTCACCGTGTCATCCTGAGAGCTTGGGTCAACCTCTTTGTGGGGTCTCACTGGCTGCCCTTGGGACATCTGGATTCTTAGTGCTGCTTGGTGTTGGAGCACGGTGAAGTAATTGAGCAGTCTTGTTATTTCATTGGGAATTAACATGTAAATAATGATTTGCATGAAAGCATCTCCAACTTCTAGAGAGTAGTGTGATCTGTGGAAGGGGAAAAAGAAATACTAACATATTATAGCACTCATTTGTGGTTATCTTTGCTTTTTGCATTTGTCTGACCATCAGAATCCAATCTCTGGTAATCTTTAACATGTATGTTTACTGTCGAAATACTTAAAATATTTAGAACATGTTTTTTTAGTTCCTTTGAGTTTGTGAGATAGGTGTTTTCTCTGAAAGCATCACAAACAGTTCTGCAAAGAATTTTGTAAAGGACATTGAAATTGTATGAAGTATTCATAGGTATTTTCAAACAGAGGACTGTATTGATATTTACTAATATTTAAGTGGTTAAGCATGTGATCCTCCCTCTTAATACTTTTTAATTAGGGAGACATTTAAGGAAACTTTTTTTAAATTTTATTTTAAAAATGTTTTTTCCTATTCCAACCTCTGAACGTGATAGACTGAACCATTCTTAATGTTTCAGGAACATGTAAATTTTATGAATATCTAAAATGTTCTATTTATTTTTATATTGCAAGAACAACAAGGAAAAACCTCAAACCCCAAAATATTGGGATATCTTTTTGTTAAATGATGGAGTTATCATGATGTGTTAGATGGAAGATCAGGTCAGATCAGTGTCAGGTCCATGCAGTTATCCTAAATGCCAAACACCCATCCTTCTAGTTTGGCTTTAAAAATCCTATGATTTAGTGAATTTACAGGTACTCTTTAGAAATACTTTCTCAAAGTTGCTGTCAGATAGCTCTGGAACAGAAGTACTTTGTGATAGTAATAGACCTGCTATCTGTGACTTAAGAAGAAAGTTGATGCCTGCTGGATTAGGTCTGTAGCCTAATCAGGGAAGTTACAAAATCTTCCCATGCTTTTGTAACTGTAATCATTGGAGTCACACAGATTGCATTCATCAAATGGTATTGCCATGTAGCTGTCACAAATTGGCACAGGCAACTTGGCACTCTGAGGTCTGTGTTCAGAAATGGTCAAGGGTAAGTTTTGGTTGTCTGTAGTAAATTGGAATATGTGTATCTAGAGCTTTTATAAATTATACGCTAGAATTTCTTAATGCCTTTTCTACTAAAAACTTTCTTGGACACCATTCTTAAAAAATGTAACTGTAATATGAAAAACCACATGATATGAAACAAATAGATTCTGTAGCATGTTATATCCTAAATTATATACTCTAACCTAAGATGTAAGTTATTAAAATGGTTTGTTCTGGTACAGAATCTGTTCCTGTGCAGAATTCTTCAAGCGTGATGGGTAAACACTAGGGGTTTTTTATTTTTGCTCATCAGTTGCATGTTTTCCACCATTGATTTATGTTGTCTGCTTCTAATGAAGAGACAAGATTTAAAAAACAAAGCCCCTTCAGAAATCATGAGGTTGCTGGAAAGATCTGCATTTCGTTTCAGAAATAAGAATTGAAGCTACTTGTGGTAGTCTCATCTGCCTAAAGTGACCACAAGAGAAATGTACCAAAAATGATTGCCAGTAAAAATAGGCTCTTTTCTTCATGAAAAAAGATCCAACCATGTTTAAATATTATTTAATTATAGTGCCTGTCAGTGAATGTGACTAGTTTCTGTGAGATTGTTCTTAAGTGACAAACAAAGGTTGTTTTTAATCTCCGACTAGTAAGAAATGGTTTGGAATGCTGTGTCTAAAGAGACTTGCAATTTTTTTTCGTGAAATAAGCAGTTTTTCTCTCACTGAGTATTGATGTGGTGGGTTGAATTAAGATTGGACAGATAGGATACATTAAAGTTAGGACTATTCAGTTCTGGCTCTTCTGAAAATTAAAACTGAATACAAGTTGTGTTTGAAACATGGCAATGAACACTTAAAATGCCAGCATGGCTACTGTTGACTTGGCAACTTTGTTTTCTTGAAGGAAGATCGAGTTAATTCATCTAATCAAGTAATTGATAATAGTAATAGAAAGAGCTGCTGAAGAGGAAGCTCTATAAGAGCCCTATGAAGTGGAGAACTTGAAAATCCTGAATAGAGGTTTACATTTTGGAGCACTTTGCAATAGAGATTCCAAATCTTTACCTACAAGAGCCTTCTGAACCTTTACCTACAAGAAAGGTGACTAGAAATATATGCGTCTCTGTTTCCTTCAATGTAATTTCTTGGGAAGTGGTGGAAGAGTTTACTCTCTCTTAATGATTCATGGCCAGAGGCCCACTTCCATAGGAAGAAGTGACTAGTAGAGAAGCATTTGGCCTGCTAGACTGGGTTTTGTGGAGTCTGACTAGTATGACCAGGTGTTGTAGGGATGCCATATATCTTTGGAAGTGACTGTTTTAATTGGTACTTAACTGTTGAGGCCAGGACTGTCCAGATTTATAAGCAGTAGACCCAATTGTTGGATGCTAATAGTAGATTACCAGGTTAGCATGTTTTATGTGTGTGCAAATTGCATTTTAAGATTTCCTAGTGTATGTTCTTTTCTTGGTGTGAAGTGTTTGTATTGTATCATCACTATATTGCTCTGCTTATATACGTAAGTACAGGCTTCAGAAATTTGTTCTCTTCCTTTCCTGATAATGTTGGCAAAATGAAGGTAACACTGCGTGAACTAATGCATCCTGTTTCTAAGTCTGGAATGGTGTCTTACAGTTCTTCTGCTTCAGCATTGCATCCTGTGCTTTTTCAGTTGTCCAGTTTGGTTCAGCATGCATCTCTCTCAGCATTTGCTGCTCTTTGCTTGAGAACCATTTCTGATGAATGATAAATACTTGGGAAAATGAGGCTCTCTCTTGGTGAGTCTTAAGAGCAGAAACAATAAAAGGGGTTAAGAAAAAGAATGGTATGAGCGATTAACTAAAGTTGGTGCGCTGCTAATTCCTCTTGTCAGACTGTGGGAAGACCTCCATTTGTATTATTTTTCCTTCTTTGTTTTCCTAGAGAGTCAGTCCTTACTGAACCATAAGCCCTTTCTTTGTCCTTGTAGACTAGTTTTGCTCGCTCCTAACATTTGGTGTTAGTAGGAGGTGGAACCACTGTCAGGGTCAATGGCTTTCCTTTTCTCTTACATCACAGATACATTCCCCAAGTACAATGGAGTGTCTTACCCTGGTCATATTTGCCTTCCTAAGGATTTTTCACACTTACCCACTATTACTGTGGTGAATTAATGTGTTTAAGAGTTCCAGATCTCTTGCCAAATGTACCAAAAGGCTAATTTGTTTTTGGTGTAGACAGATGTAAGCCCAGACCATCTTGTAAATTAAGAAGGTACTTTAACTTGAGTCTTAGAAAACAAAAAGCTAATGAGTTAAGGCCTGCTGTGACACTGGAGCCTGTCCTGCAAGATCTCAAAATTCAGTTGTGGTGGTGTATTTTTTTTTAAATGACAAAAGATAATCTACAGGGATTAGAAGGAATTCAAAATGAAATGACCAAGTAATACCTAAACCAAGAAATAAATCTCTAAAGCTGAATGATAAACCTACATCAGACTTGTGATTGAGACCATGACTCACAAGGAGCCTTAAAGCTATGATAACATATTCACTTTTTTGTACTTTACATCCTGATCTAAGCTAGATTTGTAGTTTAGACCTTATGTGCCCTCAAATAATTTGGGAACAAGAGACCATGGGTAAAATTGCCTTGGCTAATATTAAAAATGATTTTGTCTGTGGAGCTCATTGCCACAAGAGTCTGTGGAGGCCTAGAGAAAAAAAAATGTAGTCTGTGTATTGTTATGTAGGAAACGACATAGAATTATAGTAGCACATGGAAAATGAAGATACTTTTGGCTTCAGCTTTTAGGATGAATTCTAGGTAATTCAGGGGAATCAAGTGCATCTTTTGAGATAGATCTTCTGTAACTTCTACTGTGACCTTTTCAGTGACTTTTGGAGTACCTGGTGCTGGCAACTATTGAAGACAGGATACTGCTCCATACTGTCTTTATACTAACTAAAACTTAAAATTCTTTTTATTTGAACTTCGTTGAAAATATCATTGAAGTATGAAGGCAGGAGAGAAAACTCAGAGTCAGATGAAAAAACTGAGGTGGAATGTATGGAAGGAGGCCTTATGACTGCTGATTATAGAAATGTGAATGATCACAAATGATGGCGATTGATACCATGGCTGCTAAAAGCGAGCTGGGATGCAGTGGTGTGTTCTTGAATTTACAGAGTAGCAAAAGTTCAGAGGTTGTTGCACATTTAAAGTAGGGAAAGGTGTAACAACTGCCCTGCTCTATCTAAGTGTAGGTCAGAAATTAAGATGTCATGTAAGCAGAAGCAAGATACTGTTTCATTAAGAACAAAACCACTTATTCACAATCCTTATTTTTCAGGAAGCTGTTCTTGTGCTTGAAAAATGTAATGGTCAGCACAGCAATGGCTTAAAATAGCATTTTGGATGCTATAGCACTGGCATTAGAGCCTCATTGGCAAACGTCCAGGAGGCCTGTAAAAGAAGATGCCTTAAATGTTAAAGCTTCAAATGTTTCTGTTTAAATTTTAAATTTAAATTTTCATTTCTTTTTAAATTTTCTTAAATTTTAAAATTATATGCCTATTTAACAAAATATTTGAGATTAAGCTTAAAGTTCTTTAAAAACACACTAGATAGCAAGAATTCTTATTGGCAACACAAAATAATTGAATTGGTTATAAGAGTGCATGTAGGGTAGGTAGCTGCAAAGAATTACTCAAGTTGTACAGAGTAAAGTGGTAGCTGCACCAGTGAGGTAAAGAAATAATTTCAGCAATCAGATTTTTCAGTTCTCCCTGCTTGTGTATTGTTCAAATTCTTAGTTATATGTCAGGTTGCAGTGCAGGGCTTTCTTTGTAGGCTAGTTCTTTCTAAACATGTAAGTTTGTTTGATGTTATATGTTTCTAAACATATCAGTATGTTTAGTGGTTACATGATGGAATTGTACTGTGTTGTTTGTTCTTTTGTAGGACACTGCAGGTACCACAGAAAGGGGACGGCCTTTAGCAGCCTCCTTCCCTGTTTCTCCCAGTCATTCTTAGTAGTTACATCCCGCCTCAGGGAAGGAAAGATGCCTTCTGTTGTAAAAACCTCTCTCAGTGTATCTGGATAACTCTGTTAGCTGTTGCTAATGAGTAAATAGTCAAATAGCAAGCACTTAATATTATCAGGTTCTCACTTTTACTGCTGCCTGGAAAGGACTGTGAATAAAAGATGTTAAATGTTTCCTGTGCTTCCACTTGTAATTCTGTCGGGTAAATACTGTTACCAAAATTGCTCTGAACTGTCCTCAAAATAAAAAAAGAATGGGACAATTCAGCTTGATTCATGCCTGTATGGTCATGTTTGCAACTGGGGCACTAAGAGTTGTTTTTTAAAAGGAGTGCTACCAGGACTCTTGAGATCTCACATGACTTTTTCAAAACACACCCTCATCACAGTGCTCGTTTTTCAAATGTTTTTAGTAATACTAAGGAGGAATTAGACTTTATGCTAAATTCTGGAGCCATTTTCTAGACCTTCCAGAGTTACCGGCATATCAGATGCTCTGCAGATCAGCAAGCACGTCAGAGGTCACTAAACCCTAAAGGAGACAAGTAATCTACTTAGGGATTTTTTTTTCTGACTTTATTTAGAACTTCTAGGTTGTAATATATTAAAAATAACTTTCTTTTCGTTGTGTCATTTTTCTACTTTAATCCATCCAACAGCAGAGGAGCATGTTTTTATCTTGTCCAGTGCGTAAATCAGTGTTTTGGGGTTAATGAATTTGTGCTTGGACAAGACCTGAATGTGCTCCCCAAAAGAGTACCATTGTGGGAAGGACTTAGGTGAAAACCTAAGTTAAGACAAGCCCCAGGTACTGGATCTGCCTGTTTCTCTCCTTGTTATGTGGCTGTCAGCTAAATATTAGTATTGTGTTTGATCTACAGCACCTCCTCCAGGAATCTTAATTCAGAAGCTGGAGGAGTCTGCAGATTTTTCAGGGATTGTAACTGGTGTTTGTAGAGGATATTTGATTAGGTTTTAAAGTGGATGTACTGTGGATTATACAGAAATAATGCAGTTATCCTGCAAGTTAACAGTAAAATGAGTAATAAATTTAGAAATGCAGGAAGCTTGTTGATCTCATTTTAAATATAAAAATATTTGGCAAAACGAATGCTTCTTTGTAAAAATAATTGTAGTTACCGAAGTCAATAAATTACCCTGGTTTGTATCTGCTGTATAAAAAATGTTATCTCAGATGTTCCCAGTTTGCTACCACACCAGGTAATATTGGAGGGATTTACTCTGAAAATACAAAATTCAAAAATCTTGATGTGTAATATGTTCCAAGTCTTCACATGGCGTATATCTAACATGTGAGACCCTTTAGAATATGTGGGTTTGCTTTGTGTTAGTGTCTTGGCATTAATTTCTTAATCCATTTTTTCCTTCTTTAACCTGTTTTATGTAGTAATTTCTTCTATACTGTCTTTCCATAGTCTTAGTGAAGCGTCTTGAATATGAAATTAGAATATGCTAAATAGGATTAGGCAAGTCCTGAGCTTTGCCATTCAGGAAATTTATCTTCCTCATGCTGGATAGTCTGTTTTTGAACTTTGCATCATCATTGTCTGGGTGATATTGTAATATGCTGTGTTTATGGGAATGCTAAGATGATGAATTAATTGTTCAGTTAGTTTTGAATATCTTAAACTTCTCAGAAAATAGGTGCAGAATTGTTGGAAATGAAATAAAATACCTATAAAGAAATAATGACTGAAATTCTTATTATTTGAGTCCTTACCATGTGGCACATCTTGCTCATGTCTACTGGAAGAGGGGCAAACACGAGCATTTTGTGTTCTTGGAAGACAAACTGCTAAAGGTTGAGGAGGGGGGCAAAACTACGTGTGTAAACTACTTATGTGCAGCTTTACTCTTAAGAAAACGTACCTGACTCTCTCTAATACAAAAGCTTCTATTATGCAATGAGTTAGGACTTCAGTGTGTTTCAAGTATGCAGTATTGGTTAATAGGCTGTAGGGAGAGATGGAATTTTTTTTCTGCTGGATGAGGACTTAAGGTAAGGTGCTCCTGATACTCTTCTTTTTAATTACTTAGAACCGAGAAGTGTGTTGACTCTGTTTTGCCTTTGAAAAGAATTGTCCCTGCTGTTTGTGCTTTAGAAACAATCATACTCTTGTAATTAGAGGTTTGAGACTAATGGAAAAAAATGATGAAAAGGATTGCTGAATTCTAAGTATTTAGATACTTTGGTTTGATTAATTGATGTGCCTTAAATAGTTTTAAAAACTGTATACCAAGATGGTACTGAAGTTCTTTTAAGCAAAAAAACCCAAAAGACAAAACCAAAAAAATCATGTAAGTAGAGTGAGGATGAAAACAAAGCTCAGAGGAAAAATAAGGAAGCCAGAACAACTAAGTGCATAATTTGTAATGTGTAAATTGCTTTGAAATTTGTGACTCCTGATGTCAGTGCTCTTAAAAAATGCAAAAGGGTATAAAAAGGCTTCCATATTATGTATGTCTCTTCTGAAAAGCTTGTTACTCTTATCAGTATGTTTCTTATTTTAAAATAATACGAACTGCTACAGTCCAGAAGCTTTGGGAGATATCAGATGGCAAAGAACAGCTGTAGAACTTCAGTAATTGTATTTACCAATAAATGTATTACTCATATGAGTCTGAAAAGCAAGTTCTTTTGCATTATTTTAAACTCGTATGGAAAATATGAACTGTCCTGAAGGCTTTGGGATCTGATTCAGATACTCGTGTAATGCTTATTTTCTCTTCTGTTTTGGATGGTCTGATCCCTCCTGTAATTTAAGCTTTCCAGTTGTTGCACTAAAGAACCTTCCATTGCGTTCCCGCATCAAAACAAGCTGTTAAGTTCTTTTATTTGTTCTAATAGTTTTTGTCCTCTAAAGGTTAATGTAATCAGTTGAAATAATTAGCTGTGTTATAGAAAGCCTACTTATTAATTAATAAACTCCCATTAAACCTGAGGTTTAATGGAAGTCCAGCTGAAGGGAGATGAACAAATATTTTCCTTAACTTTTTAATTGATACTTGATAATTCTTGCAATCCTGCATAGATCTAGGAAAAGGATTCTTAAGGTATTTGGATGTGATAGTTATTTCTGTGCTGTATTCAGGCAGGATTAATTTCAAAGCCTTTGACAAATGCTTATTATTTCTAGATATCTGGTGCCCATTTTTCCCTGTAGGAAAAGGAAGAGTGATGTAACCAGAGAAGAATTTTCTATTACAATTTACTCATAGTTGTCTAAAAATCCATTGAGATTTTATACTGCAACAGCTTATTAAAAGTGTTTTGGTGTTTTGTTTTTTGGTTTTTTTTGTCAGAATGGCTCTCTAAGGGAACATTAACAAGAGAGAAGGAAGTGTGAATTGCTGTGGTTTTGACACAGAGTTGATTATATTCTTTGAACTTTTCATCTATCTCTTGTAAAAAATGAAACTCAAAAATAGGAATCTGGATGTCTTCCTTGAGAATTTTATTTCTCACAACTTTAACTTTTGAGTAGCTTTTGAAACTATTTATATACTTAAGGTTTTTATTAATGTAACTTTAGTTGAAAGCATATATGTAATTCAGGAGTTTTTATTGAAGCCACTGAAATTATTAATGAGTTGTGTTACATCTCTTCTAGTGTATTTGCAGTATAGTGTTTTCTTTATCATTAATGTGGCCATTAGTTTATGAAAACTAGAAGAGATGTCTTAACTTAAAAAAAATTCTTTGATGTTTAAAACCTTATTTTATAATACATAATATAGAAATGTAATGTGAAATGCCCATGACAATTTCAGTCTTTGATCCGGTTTAAATGAATCACTGTCTTTAATAGGTCCCATATGACTGACAGTGTTTACTTGACAACTAGGGAGGAGCAATTTTGTCTCCTTAATTCTTCTTATGGATTTGAGTTAGTATAACTCAACACTAAATGTCACAATAACAGGAAAAAACAACCAAAAAACCTCATGTTAATATTCATGCTTCAAGACTGGTTACATTATTTGCTTTCTTGATCTTTTGGTTTATTTAGTAGTCTTGGCATGTACTCTCTTCAGTCCCATGTGTCCCGAAGCGTAATCTCTTGAAGTCAATCAGAATAGTGTCCCTGAATATTATTTGCTGTCTTTGCTCTTTTTGGAACTTGCTCTTTGAAGCTTCTGTATCTGATCACACTTTTTTCCATGTCTTTTGGTGTTTCCTGGGTTAAGTCATGCAGATAGAAGAAAATTCATGTTTCCTGTAGCTGTCTCTTGGCTCTTCAGTTTCAAAACAAGTAGTTGGAAATAAATAATACAGCTATTGGACTGTATCAGTTGGAGAACAATTTAACATCTTCACAAAACGTTTTACTCTTGAAATTAAAACTTTAAGATGTCAGGCTTTTGATGTGATGCCCTAATTTTGTTGTATGTAGATTTTTAGTTACAAATCAATAATAGATATTTCCTGCCAGTGAAAGAATGATGTATGGCCTGGAAGAGGCTCTTGACAAAGAGAAAGGTTTCCCCTAAATTGGGAAATATCAAATTGTGACAGATGTGTGAACAAGAGAGTTTACTGATTTGATAATCAGGTGTCAGAATGATATGTTAAATATAGTTGCCTTGTGGCACATTGTGCTTCACATTGTGATAGTTTCTGTAAAGAAAAAGTCTGGTTTTTTTCAAAAAATAGTACACTGGTCTCTAAAATGCAGCTTCTGTTTCCCATAATGAAGTACAAGTACCATTACTACCCACTTTTTAAAAAATAGCCTGGAGGAGAAGAGACTGATCTGTTAGTTGCTAGCCCTGTTTGTTTCCAAGTCTCAGAAGTTGGTACACTGGAACATCTCGCAGCTTGCTCTTCTTTTGTAGCTTCTTTTTCCTTTCTGCTAGCTGACTCTGCTGTGAGCAGTGGGATTTGGACCAGGGGGTCTCCAGAGACCCCTTCCAGCCTCAGCTAGTTGGTGATCCTGTGCAAAATTCGATATACGTCTATAAAATTGGGACCAATGATTGTAAAACAGGAACTGAAGGTGGTGCTTCACTAAAACGGATAACATTCTTCCTCCATCACAGAACTGAAACCAAAGACCTTAAATATCTTAGGTTGATGTGCAGACAGCAAGCCTGAGTTTTATTAGTCCTCTTAAGCTTGCAGTTAAGTCTTGGTTTTCTAGAGCACTTTTAACTAATTTGTGACACACACCTGCATTTTATTTAATTTTTTTCCCCTAAGAACATTTTGCAAGAAACTTGATGTTGATGCTGCTGTAAATTCCAGTGTCTGTCTTATTTCAAACATCTTGCTTCCTTCCTAATGTCCTTTTACCTTTCTCTGTTTGCTGTCTGTATCTTTGCCTTTCTCCCTGACTTGTTGGTTTGCTTTATTTTAAGGCTTCAGATGGGATGTTTTGGAAAGGTGAAAGGAAAGGCAGTGTGGGGAATTCACAGTAGTATTTTATCTCTGCTAAGCCCACAGTTTTGGCATTGTTTGTTATCCATATTTAGTTTATTCTAATACATTATACGATTGTAAGTTTGACTTAAACATAACAAGTTTTCAGAAGCTGTAGAATTTGTGTACAATTTTATATTCCAAGTGTTGCTATGGTGAATTTATTTTTAATGAATTTAATTTACTATACTGTAATTTGAGAGAGAGAACATTTAGCTTTCTGTAAAATTTCCGTAAGGACCTTGAGAACTTACTGTTCCTTCTGCAATCTGTTACTAATGCTTGCCTGTTTTACGCTTTGTTGTGTGATAGCCATATCATATCCCTTTTTCTGGCTCCTCCAGTCTTGGAATCCACAGTGCTATCAGCAAAGCTGCCATGAGTTGAACCCTTTAGGATTGAGGGATTTTTAATTTTGTTATGCGAATTTAGTGGGAGACACCCAAGGAAAGAAAAAGTCTTAGTTTTGTTCCCGTGTTTGAATTTCTTTTCATTGGTACTTGTACAGGGGGGCATAAACTTGAAGTAAAGAACTTTAAAGTTTGGCAGAGTATTGCAGGAGAACCTGCTGTTGTCTATCAGCTCTTCCATTTTTTGTAGTATACTGTGAACCTGTTGCTTTGGGCAGCAACCTACAAGCTTCTGGACAGCTGTCACCTTGTGCAGGCTCTGATACTCCTCCCAGAAAAAGCAGCAGCTGGATAGGGAGATCATCACACAAGGGGAGGGACATCGATTGGACTTGCTACCTTCATCTCTAGCTCTCAAGGGTTCACTAGGCCTAATGAGGTACTTCAGACTTAACTGTTTCTGGATGTTCTAGCTTGGGGAAGTTTCTGTTCATCACTTTCCTTTCCTCATTTTGTGTCTTCTGACCTAGTAGAGAATGTGGCATAAGTGCATGATGGAGTGCAAATAACATGCTTAGAGTATCGTTATTGTAGTAATTCAGAACTTGTTAGGTTTTTGTGTGGTTTTACTTTGGCCAGTAAGCAGACTGGAGTGGATGTATTGGAGCCAAGGAAATGGAATATGCTTTTGAATCATGGTTCAGATTTATTCAAACCATTCTTTTTCCTGTTTGTTGAATTGCTAAATGGCTTTGGTAGATAACTTGAGGCAAAACAAAGGTGGAGGAATTGCAACTGCATGTCCCTCTTCAAACACCCGGTCGTGTGCCTGATGATTACCTTTTCATGAACTTCTGTGAAACTTTTTCAAAACACTTGGGCGTTAAGAATTAAAAGAAACAGGAGAGGTGGGTATTTGTAAGTCTGTCTGTCTTCCCTTTGCCAGGTTCTCTGTTTTGGGGACTGATGGTTTCATGACATCAGAAGTTTCACAAATGATAAACCTGTTTTCCCATCATGTGTTTTTAAGATATATTAGTGTTATGGCTGAGAAATTGCCAATATTTCAGATATCGTCCCGAGTGTGCCTTGATGAAAATGAAAGCAAGTCTAAGGATCAAGTTAGCATGAGAAATAAACCAATGATTCTAACTTCCTAATTGAGTTAAGTTACCTGACAAATCAGACTCTAAAATGTTTTCTGAGATTGTAAACTATCTGAAAACTGTATGAAGACACTTCTTTAGATACACAGTATAGGAACTGGGGAAAGGTCAGCAAAACTGCCTAAGACATTCTGTTGCATTTCTTCTGCAGTGTTAAGTTGAGAATTCCAAAATTCTTCTTTTTTTTAACTAGCCTTTTAGCTGAGCTTGTTGAGTTCTGAGAGAGTATTGCACTACCTTTCATAAATGTCTCATAAATGTGGTTTTGCTTCTTTGAAAGTATTTCAGACTTTGGTTTGTGTTAGGTGAACCAAAACCAAGGCATTCCATTTTCTTTTTTTTTTTTTTTTTTTACAGGATTGCATTCTAATAAAACCACTTTGATTTTAGTTGATCCTTTATTTCATGCTGTTTCTTGAGTGATCCTTATTCTAGCACAGGCTAGGTCTCACTTCATATTTTTCTAAAACACACTCATACTGGTGGTCTCAAAGGAGGAATGCTCCTGAAACTGGGGCAAGGATACTTCAAACTGGGCACTCAAAACTATTTGCAGTCGGTGAACACATTCAAAATGTTTGTGCTTTGGTTGGTTAAAGAGGAAGGGATTTCTAAAATGTTGGGTACTTAAGAACTGGGAACCTAATGTTCTTTCCCCCAGTATGTGCAATTAAAACAAATGTGAGGAAGAACAATTATATCTGTTGCAAAATATTCTTGACAGAGCCTAATTTGTTCTAAATGCTTGATGTCCAGCTCTGGTAAGTGCTGATGTGTTCATTGATCATCCAAAAAAAGTGCATGTGCAAATTCAGAGTTAAAATTACATTAAAACTTTGAGCTGTAAATTCAACTATCAGGCTCTTTAAAAAACAGCATAAAAAAGCATGTAGTTGTTTTAAGTTTTAAGACTGAAAACTCTTTAATTGTTTTAAACCTAGATATAATCTGATTTTTCAAAATGTTCATTGTAAATTCTTGTGCCTTTTTTATGTTTGTTTTATTGTGTATCTCTGTTAGAAAAGTTTTGGTTTCAAGGTTTAGTACCTGTGATGCCTTTTCAATATTTTGCACAGTGATGTCAAACATTTTTATACTGTCCTTCATATGACCTACAAGTAGTAAAATGGAAGTAATGGCAAAAAATGTTTTTGCCAGCTTTACATATTATTTAGAAGGATAGATTTTAATATTAGCAGGTCTCTTGTCAAGCATAGTAATCCTTGCTGTTAATGAATGTTCCCACTGGTAGATGTATGATATTGGAAGGACTCTTAAATATTTGGCAAATAAGGTAGCATTGAACAAAATTGCATTGGAACAGTGTTTAAAAACAAACTAAAAACTATATAGGCTTGCATCAGATTGTGAAAGAGAAGCTGAATTGTACTTAAAAATAGCATGGCTGATGCAATAGTCAGGCTAATGTTGAAGCCTAAGTGTTATACCCATAACATTGGCTCCAGTCCTGCCAATGGCTTCATAAATGAATAAAGTTAATGCTTCAAGAGCATTGAAGTCAGTGGAGTTCAGTCCTGTCAGTGGTTCTGCTACAAAGGGGAGTGTAGGATGTAGGAACTAACCTTAAAAGATTTTACTTTAAATTTGTTTGCCCCCTGGGTATTTTCGTTTAATATTTGAGAAACAAACAAAAAGTTCCCTGAATACTGGAGTTAAAAAAACAAAACAAAAAAAAAAAAACAACAAAAAACCCACTGTGTGTAGGACTTGCAGAGATTTCTATCAGAAGTCTCTATGACTGTGGCACTGCGGTTACCCTTTTCTTATTGCCATATTGCTCTTCCCTTTGTCCCCAATAATTTAATTTCTCCTTGTATCTCTTCTGTGTTCCCCACTGAAGTTTCCCTTTGTGCATTTTGGCTTGCTGAGTGGCTGAAAAAAACCCAAACCCTGCCTGGGCTACTGCTCTCTCCACTTGAGGTGTGCTACCTGGAGCTGGTTGTTGTCCATCAGAATGAGTAATGTTGGGGATGCCTCTTGCTGTCCCTTCCCTTGTACTTGTGGAGGCAAATGCAGGGCCATACTGATCTACTCCATTCTTCCATTCTCCTGTTTTTGGAGGTGTCAAGCTGGGTTTAAGTTGAATAGGGGCTTCAGAAGTTGTTTTGTAGGGAACATGCACCAGAGATACTTGTTGGTGTTTTTGTTTTTGTTATTTTGGTTTTTGTTTTGTTCTTGGAGACCCAGTCAAAATTGAGATTAAATTATGTGTAGTGGGCAGTAATCTTATTGAGTGTGAGAGATTTATCATTGCAAAATGTTTAAATGTAATAACTAAAAATTGGTAAGTTTATGGAGTTCCAAACTGTTTATGTAAACGAAATAGATTTCTATTAACTTTTAGTAATTTTCTGAACAAAATTAATAATTCTAATAAAACGTAGAGACAAGTTAATTGTTATGATAGCTTTGAGCCCTCTTTTCCTGTAACTTGTAGGTTTTTGCATTTAATGCTAACTCCAGTTCTGAAACAGATTGCAAAGTTTGTGTGAATTCTGCTTCCTCATAGTAACTCTGGTTCCTCCCATTGGATTGTGTACTTTATGACTAGGCTGCGTGGAGATGGGTTACTGACGTCCTTGTCCATAGTATCATGTTTTTATTTCAGACTAACTTTGTGTACGCTACATATACATAGTGCAAATGAATGGGTAGTGGTAGTTTAAATCTCACTACCCTGTTTTCCAATTATCCTAAGGCAGATGACAGTGACTTCACTGACTGCAAGCTGCTACACAGGCATAATTTTTTAAAATTATTATCTAGGACACTGCTCAGAATAACCATTTGCTCTGATATCAGTGATGAAGAAGAGGGAAGGAATATGTGTTAATGCATGCTGGGGAATGGGTGGGGAAAGAGAAGATGGATTGGTAGTGTGTAGTGAGAAGAATGTTAAGGTTTACATTTTGTCTCTTTCCCTTTAAAATACTTAAACTTTCTCAATAATGTCTTTTACCACTGCTTATTAAGTTGCAGTTAGATTCATAGAACTGTAGAATGGTTTGGATTGCAAGAGACCTCGAAGATCATCAGTTCCAATGCCTGTCATATATTTGCATACTTCTTTTTAATCTGTACTCAGTATTGTTTTGCTGCAGTTGAAAACTCTAGATACAGTGGAGTTCAAAAATCTGTACTGTGCAGTTAATGATTCATTTTCTTAAAGGCCAGGATTATTATGGTTAAATTATTGGCTCTTTTAGAACAATCTGCCAATGTACATACTTCTGACAGTGATCAAGGGATTCCCCTGAAGCTGTGGAGTTATACCCTTTCTCATGTCCTCCTCCTCAGCCCCCTCAAGTACTGTCTGCCCCCACTTTGGAGTTGGGAGGCATCGTCCAAGTAATTTTCTCTAATGCAGAGTATATGTCTCATTGCACTTTATTGTAGTGAGCCATATTAAGTATGAAACCAAATTATTATTTGATTGTGGTACTTAATGAATCAGTATTTTGTTAGTGCTTTTGTCTTTTCTATGGCACCCCTTTTTCTGTCTGTGTATTTTACATGTACAAGAGAGAGAAAAAAAAATTAAAAGATTGAGTCATAATAATGAGTCAAGATACATTGCCAGAAAAGCATAAGTTGAATATGCTGTAATTCTGAAATCTGCATTTAATTCATCTGGGGGGAAAAAAAAGCTTAATGCTGTACTGAAGTGTGACATTGTGTGCTCACCCAAATACTTCTATAGCTTCTCTTCAACAAAGTTGTGCAGTTGCCTATTCCAAGTACCATTAGAATGCATATTTTTGGGTACCATATATGATTCTTCTATTATGAAGGCTGCTTAGATATGTATGCATGCTTTATTTTATAAAATAGAATGAAAGAACTTGACTGGTAAATGGAAATTCTCTGATGACTTGGAAGAAGGATATTCAAACATCGCCCAGCTAGGAGTAGCAGGCTGTTACAGTAAGTCACATCTTGATGGCAGTTGTGTTTCTGTTGGACTAAAGTCTACAATAAAAACAATTAAGAAATAAAAGAGTAGAAAATGACTTGATGTGCATGTGTAAAATTATATGTATGAAGTAATAATATGCTTGACCATCAAAAAAAGGAGGAGCAAAAACGCAGCTAAGCAATATTAAACTCTGGCCTAGTTTGCTAAATGCTTGTGGGGATTTCAGTTATGCAGATACTAAACTATGAATTAAGAATCATTTTAAACTTGGGGAAATAGCTGTTTGGAAGAGTAACTACACTTAAAAAATACGGACTCATTCTCAGTTGCAATCTATAGAATGTAATGCTTAACTACAACCTCTAGAGAATGGATTTTGAACATGTGCCGACAATTAAGGACTTTACTAGGCATCTCTGCAGTTTTCTTTATGTTGACTGTGTCAACCTTTGTCACATGCACTGTGGTTTCCTTTTTGTACATTTTGGTAAACTGGAAGATGGAGTTTGACTTAATTTAAGAGTATATAGAAGTAACAGCAGCATGGAATGTTTGTGAGGTTTTTTTTAATTTTTTTTTAGGTGGCTAAAAAGCTATTTAGTAGAAAATACAATACTTTGCATATAATATACAGCTAAAACCGGATAACTTTAGGTACAGATCTCTTCAGTCCTGCTGCAAACTAATTTTAGAATCTTACCTTTAAAAGAAAATGGAAGGAAAGGAGACATGTTAGACTTTAATAAGAGAGTTGATCTTAGGAATTTACAGGCAGAAAGGTTTTATTAAATATAACAACTCTTCTGAGGAAACACTGACCTTTACATTTATTTGGTGCAGAAATCAGATCAGGCAACTAATTTCATGGTAAAAGAGTCATGTCAAGAATATCTCTGTTGTATGTTGTCTTCAAAATAAACTATGCACGTTGTAGATACCAATCATATAGAGAAATGTTCAGTAATGATCCAAATGGTGGTGGTTTTTTTCAAGAGAATTCATAAGTCTTTTCCAACCGTAATGATTCTATGGTAGTGTCTTGTGTGTTTGCCTGAGTGTGTGGGAAGCTATTTTTTATCTGCCCTGGATTGTGGTTATTTTTGTCAATGAAATCTTGACTCAAGTGAAGGAAAGAGGGTCCTGTGACATTCAGTGTATGGTTAGACACTCTCCAACACAGATCAGTCAGTGGGGTAAGTTTCTATTTTGGTACAGATGTTTGATGTCTTGTCTTTTTCCCTGTTCTGAATAATTTTGTGAAAATAGTAAACCTAGGCTAGGAATAGTCTTTTTGTGGTTTTGTATGTATTCTTTTATGTGTGACTTGATACTGTTTTTTTGTTCTTGCACACAACCTAAACCAAATACTAATATTTCAACAGGTACAGAATGACAGTCAAACACTGCACACGGGTATGCCTGTGAAGAGGCACTGCCAAAGTTAATCGTGTCTAGTGCAGAAGCTGGGAGTTCTGGCTGATCAAAGCACGTAGGTGTGAAGGTGCTTGCATGGAGGGAAGATAAAGGGACAACTCAAGGCAAACAGTTTTTACTTAAGCAGAGCAAAATGATACATTTCAAAAAGCCTTTACCTCAGCTGACTGATAAACATTTTTAAGATAAAACTTGTGGCAGTCTTATTTAATACTGAAATTTGGGTGAATTTGAAGCGCTAGTCCAATAAGGAAAGTTAAGTCAGCAATTCTTCAGAAAACATTTAATCAGCTAATGAAAGACAGCATGTTTTGTATGGTGGTAGCAGTACAAGATGATCTAGAATGCTTTTTTTGTGTACTGTTAACACATACTAGGTAAAAATAAAAAGTGTAATTCTGATCTAAAACATCGCTGACTGCACTGAGACTTTTTAAACTTGTATCTTGAACCTAAGAGTCAGACTATATATTGCAGAGCTGTTATGGTGTGCTTGCACATCACTTGCAAGTCATAACTAAATCAGTTTGTCTCCACTCTCAACAACTCATGCTAGACAAAAATAAGCCTCAGTTGCATCACAAACTTCTTAATGCTGAAGAACTAACACAGCTTACAATAGCATTTGACATCACTCTGTCTTAGCAGTTAACAGTTTTGTCTGTAGAGTTCTTCCTGCTACTGAAAATGAGGAAAGGATCAAGCCTGTTGGTCAGAGTGCATACTAAATTTATAAACTCTAGACCTTTTGTAGAAATTAGGATTTGGTATGGAAAGTAACCTGGTAAGTGCTCAAATCTGAAATGCAAGTTTTGAGTACTTTCCAAAATAAAACTTTGTGAAACTAGTGACTTTAAAAAAAGTAGGTCCTTTGTTTAGCTTTTATTTACCAGTGTGTCCATATTGCCCTTTGTTAATATTAATCTATTAAATATATATATTAGAGTAAATAATTGCATGAGAGGGGCTTTTTTGCTGTATTTGAGTTCTCCAGAGGTCCCAAACACCAGAGGAAAGTCATGGAGGAGATGATCAAGGGTCAACAGCTACAGGGAAAAGCCTTGAGCTATTCTCATCTGAAGATTCAGATTAGACCTCACCCTACCTCCACTCCAAAACCCCATAAAATTAGGGCATCTGGTGTGGTGTGGCTGTTGAACAGTTCTGGAATAACTCCTCTTAACATTCCTTATGTGTGGTATTTCCACTTCCAGGTTCTGCAGATACGCAGTCTGAAAGACTTTGACCAGAGAAGTGTAGGAATTATGTGAAGATTGAGAACTCAGTAAGAAAAGTGGTGCTTAAAAAAAAAAAAATTTTTTTAAGAAATTTGTGTAACCTAATTGCTTGTAATTGGAATCAAATTAAATTAAACTAACCATGTATTAAGAACTACAAAGTAAAAGTACAAAGGCACTGTTCATACAAGAAACTACAGGTTTTATGTGATTTTTTTTTTTTCCAAGTTCAAGGTATACATAAATACTGTAACCTTTACTGCTACAGTTAGCTTTCTTAAGCAGAAAAAGTGAACAAATAGGCATCATATGATGTCTTAAAAAAAAGTTGTCTGGGTTTTTTTTATTTTTTTTAAATATTGGCTCATGCACTCTACCCAGAAGCACAGAATTTCTCTAAGACTGAAAGAAGGTCTGTTTTTATGACAGAAATGTATGTTGGTGCCAGTGAAGTCTGTTAATCTGATTTAAAACATGGCTTAGTTAGGCCAAAAAAGGTTTTCTCTCGACTGTACTTGGCAAAAAAGCTGACAAGAAATAAAAAGCTTGTTAATGAAGATATTTAAAAATATTCTTGCAATCTAAACAGCTTTTAAAAGGGCAGAATAATTATAACATTGTTTAGCAAATACCCATTTCTTTAATAGTATAAAATTGATGCATCTATTAATGGGAATTATTTTTACAAGGTAGTATTTTCTATAATCAACTAATCATTCAATTTTATACCTCTAGTGTTTTCCTGCTGTTGTATATGTGCCAAGAAATACTGGCTGTGTTTCTCAAATATGTGTTGCTGTGATAGCTATATATAATTTCAGAATTCTTTGTCATGCTGAGTTCAGAAAAGCCATAGCTTTTTGCCTTTCCTAAACTGGCAGTAGGAAGGGTCTTTGAGGGATTGGTACCTATGCCAGTCTTGAGTAGGTATTGTCTGATGCCTTGTCTGATAAAATAGACAGTGCTGTGGCCCTCTGGCTTTTAGTAGGCCTTTAAAGAAGTTGAGCATGAAACATTTATGGAGAGAGGCCTGATGCTTTAAAACACATTCTGAAATTTAGAAAGTCAAGATTCCTACCATTCTGTTTGTTGGCACGTTTAGCTTTGAGTGAAGGGTTGCATGACAATCTTTCAAAATCAACACTTTGACCAATGGTTTTGCTGCCTTTTCTCCATCTTGGGACTGGATAACATTATCCAGTATAGTTGTTATTATGCTCAATGACTTCTACCCCTCTCTCCAATCAAATCTTCTCCCCCCAAAAAAACCCTCAAAACGAAACAACAACAACCCAGAAGTTTTGGAAAACTAGCGGTTTTTCTTAGTGTCAGTAGATTGCAATTTAAACAACCTTATATCACTCATGTTGATACTTTAATACACATGGTATGTTGGTGCTAGTTTCCAGGTGAAAGATGTTTTACTAAAATTTGCTGTTCTTCTAATATTTATTTTGAATAACAGTTCAACTGGATGGTGGCGCATAGATTCTGCGGTGTGTTTGCAGTCTGCACATATTTCTAGAGGTATGATTAATGGCAGCAGGACAATAACTACTTAACCTAGACTAAGTTTTATTTTAAGAATTGCAAGAAGTCCATGTGGCTAGTTGCACCTTAAATCTAAAAAAATTGCATCTTGCTTTAAAATTTTGATTTGAAGGTTGAGAAGTATTTGATCTGACTGCAGGTAACTTGAATCAGGTATGTCAATTTGTGTTTTGTTTCCGTGTTATTTCACTTGGATACTGCAGTTGTTGGAGCGGCAGTATTAGAAATAAAAAAGTATTGTTGCTTATATTCTATACCATTTACCAAATATGGAGATTCAATTTTTTGCTTGTTTTGCAGATGGTATTCTGTAGAATTTACTCACAATTGTTTAAACTTTTCCTTTCTTGGCTATTGAGCTTCTGCTCACTGATGCGGAAAAACAGAGATTAGTCTTCACTCACGAATTGGCCGTGAAACATGCCCTGTAGAGAAAGAAGGTGGAAGAAAGCACTAAAGGGAGTTTTCATCCCAGGAGTGTTTATCAACAGTCAAGTCACTATGGAAGGGCATTGCAGAGATTCCTTTCTTTGCCCAGAGGAGATGAGAATATTGATTATAGGATTCCTTACTGTCTTCCACATGCTCACAAACAGAACTACCATTACCTTTCCTGACTTTATCTGTATCTGAACATCATTGGCATGTTGTTCTTGTATCATCACAACCATAAATTCTTCCTGCTCCAGCTAAAAGGATCCCATCAGAGCCTGCTCTTGACGTAAATCAGCAAACTTGACAATACGGTGACTGAGAAGAACTGTTGGATATTCAACTGCTTAATATTAACATCTCAACTTGGTAGCATGAATTGCTTCTGGTGATTGATGTGAGGCAACAAAAAAACTTTCCCCAAAATTCCTGTAGGAGGGGTTCAGGTACTTTCTATGCTCTTTTCCAGACCTCTTTTTTTTGTTCTTTTAAATCTTCAGAAGACCAAAGGAGTATTCATTAACATTTCTTATCTCAAAATACAGGAGGATTTTGTTTCAACCTGAAATACGTACATGTATGTAAGAATCAATCAGGCTACTGGTTTTGATAGCTAGAACACAGAAGTTACCAGCCTTGTTTATTCTTTACAGTTCAAGACAAGTCTGTTCAAAGGAAAAATTACGTACAAAAGGTTAAAAATTAAAATATTCTCCTTTTCTTGGAGAGATACCATGACCTTGATGTAAGAAGAGGAATTTAAAAACAAGTCATTCCTAATAGCATGCTTCAGATTGATCTTCAGAAACTGTTAATCTGTTTCTGTAAGGAAAACACCAATAGACGAAATCCTCATAATGCCTTTTTTTTTTCCTTATATTTCACATTGGATCTTTGTCTCTTTTGCTTATGAAGAGACATGACTCAAATAAGACCAAGTACTCCTCTCTTCTACGCTCCTGATCTCATACAGTTTAGTATATTGAAGGCTATCCGCGGTCTTTTTCCAGCGAGCAACATCTTCCACTGTGAAGGAGGTTTTCTCACAGGGGCCCTAGGCAGATTCTTGTTTGAAAGAAACCATGCTGCTTCATCTGAACTGATTTGCTCTGATACCTTCTGTTGCTTTGAACTGGAAAGGAGTATTGACTTCAGAAGTATTAGTAAGCTTCAATGCATCGTCAGAAATTGAGCCTGTAGTGCTGTGTATGGCATTGTAACTATGACTTGTAAGTAATTAGTATTAGCGACTTGCAATACCTTGAATCTCAGGGACTTTTCAAGTTATCTGGTTAAAAAGAACATTCTATTCACAAGAGTCTTTTAGAAGAAATGTGCTTTTACTGCTATTGTCCTTTCATGACATTTTTCTTAGCCAGCAAATACAGAGCAGTAAAAACTTGGATTCAACATGTTCTGTTTATTGTATTTTCTCTTTCATTTTTATCTTGTGTCCTCTCCTTTACTGGAAGAAGGGAGTACAAACATCAACCTGGAGACATCTCTTGGCCAAGTACATTTATGTGTGTGTTCATCAGTTATTCCTTCCAAGCAGGAAGACCTCCTTTAACAAAAACATGCATATGAGATGAAAAGACTGAACCTGACTCTCTAATCTTTGCAAGATGGTCTGAAATAATCAAAAAAGCAATGGCTTGTCAAATGAAAAGGTATAGGAACACATCTTGGTCTCATGTTGTTGAGAAGTCATGAAATTCCACTCAGAAACAACTAATCCTATTATTTATGTGAAGCACTCTATTTAGAATAAAACCTCTTACCTTAGATTGAGATACCATCACCATATTCAGTGTCCTCGGAGGAACCAAGAAGCAGAGTATCCTTCTGCATGCACAAGCAGTTTCTCTGGAAGCAGTTTGCTGATTTTTCTGTTTTAATTATTGTAGCATATCAGGGTCTGTCCTTGATGGCTTTATCTGTCACTTTAAAAGAAAAAAAAAAATCCTCTATGCTCCTCAAACTGCAAAAATTGCTGTGGTTTTAATGACAAAACCTAGCATTTCTTTCCCCATCTTCTTGTATTATTTTAAGCACAATGAAAGAAAGCTTCTTTGAACAGGGGAAACTTGTAATTGAAGAACATGTGAGGTACCTAACCATATGAAACTATTTTGTTTAGGTGTGTGCTCTAAAGGAGAGGATCAAGAAACACCACCAATTGCCCCAAAATGAATTAAGTGAAATTGCATCAAACATGATGAGTAATGTACCTTCTTGGTTAACTATTGGATCATACTCTACCTGGTGTCTTAAGAGCAAAGAAGAGCACTCTAGGTAAAATGATGGTGCCTCATCTGAGGCACAGAGCTCAGTGGCTGCCCTACATGCAAATGCCATACGCTGTGCTGTTGTGCAGAAGGTACTGTAATGGATAACAACCAGTAAATGCATACGTGAGCAACTGTGCTTATAACTGTTTTCAGTCCAGTGACTTCTGGTTCTATTTTGTTGTATACTGGCTCCATGATACTGATAAAATTTCACTGGAGTCTTAGCAGCTTTCAGTATTTGTGAAGAAAATTTCAACTCTCCTATGCATTATATTTTTGTTGTTCAAGTAATGACAGTTAAGTCCTAGGACATCTAGGTTTTCAGGGGGAAAAGAGGAATATTTTAGAAATCCAGAACTTGGGTAGGTTCTTAGCTTCCACAGCAATCATCACATGCCTGGGTTAAATATGAGTTTGTCTTAACAGCATTAAAATGCTGTCAGTGTTAGATCAATCTGATTTTGCAAATAAAGTAGAAGACCTGAGATTGGAGTAAGGCCTTTACAGAGGAGTTGGGAGTGGTGTTAGGAAGTCATTGGTGAGGGAAACATTCAGGTAAGTATGATGATTTTTTTCTTGAAGAGATTATGGGGAGACGTTCACTGCATTGCAATAGATGCCATTTTTAATTCATTTGAGAGCAAGTGAACAGAGGAGAGATTTGGATTTTTTTCCAAGAAATGAGCACTTAAATTTTTTTTCACCCCCACCTACATCTACTTGCAACAAACTGAGAGAACTTTCTGGACAAAACATCTTATGATTGATCTCATCTATTGGTAGATGTCTTAAAAGTCTTGAAAGTTCACAGCTCAACACTATGGGTTTGGGGTTTTTTTGGCATCAGAGCATGAAAACACTGCATGTCTAGTACCCATCTCTTGTCATCCTCCCCTATTGCAGTGACTATGTGTATGTCTCTGTGTGGCAGAAAATGAGGAAATGCAGGTCATTATCCAAGAAGTTACCAACTAGCACTTTTCCTTCCCCTCCAGTCCTTCTGCCTCCCTATCCTGGAAGTATGGAGTCCCTGCCTCAGCCTACGGCTTCATTCTTTTTCCAGCTGCCCACAAAAGTAAAGAACCAGTGTGAGAGTTTGAAGAAAGAATCCGCTCAGAGGACTGAGTCTCAAGCAAAATCTCCAGGTTGCAGACTCAGAAAGAAACTTCCTTTGGGGAAGGATCTGCTTCCAGGATTTGCTCGTCTCTTTTTCCTTGGGCAAACAGAGTTCTTGAAGCAAACAACAGGGTTGCAGGTAGGTAGGGCCCCTTTGAACTGCCATCCACTCAGGTGTGAAGGATGGACTTTATGGTGTTTCTCTGTGCATTTTTTTGTTGATGTTGCCTTCCACTTCTCTAGGCTGAGAGAGGGAAAGAATGCGAGCAGCTTAAAGAAAAAGTGTGGGGGAGAGAGAGAGGAGAAAAAATGCTCTGAGCACTTGGAAAGAATGTTCTTTATGCCTCTGTATAAGCTTCCTGTCCATGGGTCATATTTGTGCTTCAGTTCTGTGAAGCACTAATGACATTCTTGGTGTGACCCTTCTCTAGACAGGAAACTACATCAAGTAGAAACTGGTGGCTGGGGCCGAGATAAGGCCAGTGATTGTGTATGGCCCCATAGCCACGCAATTTTCGTCTCCTCCCTGTCTCTTTACACTAGTGCTAGGTTTGAATGTGCTGTAAGGTGGAAGCTGCCCAATCAGTTTGAAATCTGACTGAATTCCCAGCACTGAAGAAGTTCCCCAGTTCTAAACGTGTAAATACGTTCTTCCTTTTGAGGAGCCTGTGGCTGCTGGGTTTGTAAAATCCTGTTCCTTTGTCCATGGGAAGGAAAGAGACTGGAATACTCTGATTTAAGGGGATATGCTGCTAACCCACATGATCAGCAATCCCTCAGGCCCAAAGAAAGGGAATCAGCTCAGGTAAATTCTGCTTTTCTCGCTTCATGCTGTGCCGAGCGACAGCCTCTTCCTTGCAAACATCAGTAGCCCACAGTCAGACCTTTTTTTTTCCAGCTATGTCGTTGCTGGCACAGGAAGTTTATTCTAAATTCCCTTTTGATTTTTAGCAAAAGGAATCACTTGAAAACTGGCAATGAAATTCGAAGGAGATTTTACCAGTTCCTCTTTGGTGCTGAGTTGAAGTCATTTGGAACTATGTTACGTGCATTATTACTTTGGTACATCTTGTGACTCTTCTCTCCCTCTTCATTCCCTCCAAATTGCTTCAGGACACCTTCTAACCTTTATACTGCATCACAAGCCTTCAGCAGAAGATCTTGACAGCCATTTATGTTGCTGGAAGATGACTGGGTTTGGATCTTGGCCTTCCTTAAGCAGGATCTCCTGACAAAAATGGGAAATGACTCCTTTTTCCATCACACAGAACCACCCTAGAAATGGAGGCCTAGGCAGAAAGTTACTTCTAATGCATTGTTCTTTAGGAAACGTTCCTTTTGTTACAGTGTCATATAGATGACTTTTATAAAACCTAAACCTGGCATCTTCCTATCTGAAGATAAGTCAGTAAATCCAAGATTAAGAGTTTACAGGTCTAATAATGTGATCGGATCTTGCTGTCCCTTCCATAGGAGATGCCACGTGAATCTGTGAAACAGGGTTCTGCTGTGGTTAAGACTGTTATATTTGTAAAGCTTTTTCTACTTACATTAAAATGATTAGAAATAATATTAATAAAGCTTCTTTTGAAAATGCTGTTTAATTAGGCTTCTACCTCTCCAGGTCTACTTAAAAATAAATTTAAACCAAAATGTCACAATGGGCAAAATGGGAAGTAGTGCATCTTTTGAGGTTTCCTGTGGGTTTATGTTGCAAAAAGGTATGTTGGAAGTGTTGAGAGCTATGAAAGTGGAAAAAACTTAACTTTTGCTTTAAGAGTGAGAAGTTATTTGTTAGAAAGCAGAAAGCTTTCAGTTGTTTTCTCCCTAAGGTATTCTGTAGCTGAACTTAATTAAATATCTTGGGAGATCTCAAATAAAAACCTTATGTTTGGCGGTAGTGAACAACACATGCACATGCCCATGTACTTTTGTTGTTCTCACTATAGGAAATTAGTTTTGAAGAATAGGACTGACTTTTAATGTTTAGATTAGGAAAGGGGAAAGTTTTATTCTTGAGCTGAGTGTGAGAATGGGTGGCAGGAGTGTGAACTAGACCCTCTGGCAGTAGGTAAAGAACACTTTTATTTTTCTGTTTTCTGCTTCTGGCAATTGGAGTAAACTAGTCAGACGCTTGTGCTTGAATCCAATTAATTTCTTAAATCAGTTACCACAAAACATTGCTTTCTAACTAATGCCTAGATCTTTTGTTATATTCACTAGCTTATTTAAATTGTTGAATAGTCTTAATATAGCCCTGAGGCTACTGCTTCATGGCAGTTGTGACTTCTTACTATGCTGGAATGCATTGCAGTCCTAGTACATTCTAAAAATAATTGTTCAGATGGTGCTGTTTAAGTACATACTTATGTAGTGAGCCATTTTCACTGAACTTTCTGAAATTTAGCTCTCTGTTGGATGGCTTTTTAGTATTTTTTTTTTATTGTGAATATCCAACTTCTTTGTCTTGCTGCTTCTGTGGTTATCAAGTAAAGTGCTGAATTTATAACATGGTATTTTTAGAAGCTGATAGTCTGATGCATGTGTTTAACTATGCAACCACAGTAACACTTGTGAACTTTGAAGTTTAAAAAGAAATCAGTTTAATGTATCAAATTCAATTCTATTTTCTTATAATATGTGGAAATGTGTATGTGATGAAATTAAAATTGAGTAGTTGTTACAGGTACAGACATGAATTGTATGCTGAACAGGAGTAATCTAGAAGTCAAAAGCTGAACATCTGTGAGTCTCAGAAATGAATACTAACATCTGTGGCTAGAGATCTGTGCCAGCAGTGCTTTTAGTTGAAAATACCTGTTTTTCTAACTTCTAGTCCAATTAAGGTCTGATACCTTTTATGCTTAAGAGGTGTACTTGCCTCAGCCACAGTTCTTGGTCATTTTGTTCTGTAGCAGAAGATAAATTGAAGACCATCAAATACTTACGAATGCTGAATACCTACAGTAAAGTAAAACAGGGGCACTGAGAACTGTTTCTCACGTTACTGTCTCAGTTGCTAAAATGACTTTACTCTTTCCCATCACAGTTAGGGGGAAAAAACCCAACAAACACGCCAAAACAAAAGCAAAAACCAAACAAAAAAGCCTCTTGCTATTCTACAGTTAGTATTTTGATATTTCCTGTCTATCACCATTGTGTTAGTATGTTACTGTCATGCTCTGAGTTTTACAGCTGGAATCCTGGATTCTTGATACATCTTTAGAGCAATAACTCCTGCCTTTGTGTTATTAAATAATAAAGATGTCTAAAACAATTTTCTTGTTTATATTGTACTTAACATAATTGTATGAGTATTAAGTGACTCTTTGGATAAACTCCAGAATGCCAGCAAACATGGAAAAACACTGTACAGTTTTAGAGGTTTTTAATCCCCAGGACTAACAGAATTTCACAAAATAATCTTGTAGTGTTTCTGGTTTTCCTCTTTCTTTTCTCTTTAAGATTTCCTTCAGCATTTGAGCTACCTAACTCACTTCATGTGATCCTTAATATCTTCTTGACCAGATGCCAGCTCCTCCTCAGATTCAGTCAATAAAATCCTGGTTTTTGACAGCTCTTTTTTTCTTATCCTAGAAGACCTATCTTGTTTAACCTGAAAGTTTTGCTTTCCTCTTTTCACCTTCTGTCCACCCTCTGTGGCTGATGCTGCAGCTCTTTCTCTGTTACAGGATGCTGTGAGAGTGAGGAATTATTTTGTAAAGATCAGGAAATTTGGGGGGAAATCTCACTGATGTTGCTACTTCAGCCAGAGCTGAACTTGTCATTTGTGTGAGAGATGCTTTGTGAGTTTAGTTTCAGGAAGGGACATGTATCAAAAAGTATTCCTTTTGTAAACCAGCAAATTATGTTGATTTTTATAAACAAAAAAAACGAGACTAAGGAGTGTAGGTTCTAGGTGTTGCTGTCCCCTTGCTTTATAGGAAGAGAGGTGGTAACAAAATATCAACAATTTTCTATGAGTTTCTGAAAGCCAGGCTGGTTTCATTAGCAGTGGTATGCTCTAAGTTGGATTTTATTCTCTCAGTCCTGTTTGTAGGACACTGGGATTTGAGCAGGTAGCAGTGATAAAAATTTTTTTTTTGATCTTATTTTTAATTGAGGAAAGGAGATTCATACCTTGGTTTACCACACCTGAGAGAATCCCTGATCCTTGAAAGAATGACTGTGATTTAGGGGTCAGTTCAGAAAAAATGTTTCTGATAGAAAGCTGGAAAAAAGGCATTTTCTGAAAGCAGTGGTAAGAAATGATTGAACCCTTCCAGTTTTGTTTGTTGCATGGACTTTATGAAGAATTGGCGGCTACACGGCTCCTAAGACAGGTCTGTAAGTTGATGTCAGCAACATGAGGTGAGTTGATGGGTTGTTGCAGGAATTGTTGGGTTTTGCCAATCAAGGGTTGTCTAAATGTCATGGAAGGCATGATGAATTAACTGTTCAAAAAATAGTTTTGAAGACCATATTAAGTTTGTGATTCTTTTGCTGATGACAGTGACACTACCTGATCACTTGTGAATTTTTTCAAAAGAATATAAATGTACTGTTCTCCTGAACTGTGCTGTATCGTGTTGTTTCATTTCCTTGATCTGCACTCAGATGAGGGGCTTTCCTTTGCTCTCTCCCTGGTAGAAACTGAAGTTTCTTGCTTTTTCTGTGTACTGATGAAATGGAGGTCAGGAATATGCATGGGTTTTAGGCTACTGTTACAGAACAGTAAGTGAAGAAATCATACCTTGCACAAATGGGTATCACTTTTACAGGGGCAAAATAACGTTTTTTATCCTGATGGAGGATTGTAGCAGACTGCACAAACAGTTAGAGGGGCATGTGGCTTGGGATGATTTTCTTATCAGTAACTACTTCAACAATTTCAACGTTAACAGTATCTGACCTCCTCTTACCAAATTCAGATAAATTCTGTAATTCTGAAGTAAATGGCTTTTGAATAAATAACAAAACTTTTATGGTTATAATTAATGTGATCATAATTGACTTTCAAAAATAGAAATGTGATTTATACAGATTTCCCCAAAATTTAGCTTTGTCCTGACTTGAATTGAGGTTTATTCACCAAATGGAATTCCTTTAGAGCCCATATTAAAGCACACTTGTCTGTTTGAGTGTTTCAGAGGAATTTTCGCACACCTGCTGCTGGCATGCATTTGTAACTTTTCAGAATAGTAAAATTTGGTATATTTTTTAAAAAATGTTTTCCTGGTGTCTGGAAGTACTTTCTGTTAGATGAGAAAGCATGAAAAATTAATTTGCAAAATCTTTGTGTGTATAAGCGATGGAGAGATGAAATCAGACTGAAGCATGTAACAGTAAATGAAGAACAACTGACATCAGCATAGCTCCTGTGTACAGATGGAATGTTCCTCGGTGACTTCACGATTACAGTGAAATTGAGGCTTAGATAGATACTGGAGTAGTGCTGGAATTGGACTAGCAAGCAACCAGCTAATGTAGGTTCTCTCCCTTATCGGGCAGTAGACTTGACAGAAAGCCATCTGAAGCAGCTAAGCCTTTTCCCCCTGCTCTAAGCAATGATGGTAGTAAAGTCTGGACTCACAGATTTATAGCTTGTGGTTAGGTTCTCTGGTGTATAATAAAGTACTTTTATTATGCCTTGTGCACTAGTTATGTTTATCACCTGATGGTGTCTAAAACCTGAATTAATGCTACAGCTTTTTTTGAGGGGAAAGTAGGGACAAGTTAGAAGGGCTCCTGGACTTGTCCATTTATTTGTATGTAACTTTTTAAGAGCTTGTATATCTTTGGCAACTGATTGAAATTAGAAACAGATTAAAAAAATTGATAGGAGTAGGGACATTCAAAGAAAGAACGAACTTACATTAGTTTCTTTCTTAATAAAGAGTAGTTATAAAAATGAGAACATGCTACAATGAACTTTTTACTTTTCTTGTGTTAATCACTGATCAGTTTTACCTTTATAGTATCCTAGAATACAATTAATATTTTTCATAAATTGCTTAATTGATGTCTGAACTTTGTAAAGCCATATTTACAAAGCACACAAAGTAATTATTTGATTTTTTTTTTTTATTTTGTTTGGAACAATGGTGCTTTGTTCTGTTATGTATTATGCTGAGGTTGTTCCAAGAAGTGATTTCTGTGTTGTTATTTTTGTTCCCTTTATACTTGTACAGGTGATATCTTTTAGGAATCCGTTCCCTTGTATTAGTGTTAAATATTATCAAACTTTTTTAGCTCTTCTTCCATATACTTGCATCTGCTTTGGAGAGTTTTCCCATCTATCTCTTTTGAACAAGTACACTAGTCAGGTCTCTCTGATACTTCCTTTTTAACTAGCTCAGAACTGGTGTTTTTAATAAAGCAGCTTTGCAAATGAGAATGGCGAACAGTAATGCTACATTGGTTCAGACAATAAATGTTTAAGAAAAAGTCAAGGAAACTTTCGTCCCCATGTCAGCCCCGTCGTTGTTCTCCAAAGATACACGTTACTTGGAAGACTTGACGATATCTCCATGGCTTGCAGTCAAACCAGTGCTTCCAGTGTGGCAGTACTTCAGCTACAGGGCATTTTGCTTATCTATCCAGGTAATGTTAACACCTAAATTCCTTCTGTAGTTGAACTCAAGTTATTGTTTCAGATTAATCTTCTGCCTCCTTCAAAGACTTTTTAAAAACTGTAATCTTGGTAACAATGCAATAATGATGCAAAAGGCTGGCTATGCTCCTTGCCCATTCCTTAAGAGTTTGCAAGTTCAACATTTTTCTATAGGCTTTAACGCTATGTATGAATGGATTTATCCGAGATAAATCTCAGATCTTCACTTCCTGTTACACTTAAGCAGTGAATGGTTTGTATTGCCACATTTTGTCACCCTGAATTACCATCTGGTTTGTGTCCCTCTTCAAGCGCCTACTGTTTCAAAATCTGGCTTGCTTTATAGAGTCAATGTACTTTCTAAAGAAACTCTCCTTTCTGCCTTTCTGTAGATACCAAATTATACACAAGATTTTATGACTTGACTAGCTGTTCACATTTGGCTCTTGGCACAGAATGCAGACTTATAGATTGGAGATATTTGAGAACCACATTGTGTAAGCCCTTGGTAAAGTAAATAGCCCCGTCAGACATGGGCATGTGATACTCAGTTATTCTCAGGTCATTCCTTCTTAGAGCTTTGTTTTTATGTGGATTTCACTGGAGTAAATCATGTAGTGACTGGCTTTCTGCAAGGCAGATGTTCTTGTTGTCTGCAGGACCTTTTCTTTTTCTATACCAACTAAAAGAAAATACAGTAAAACTGCCAGAGTTCCATATTTGTTTCCCCCTTCTTCACTCCTGTATTTTCTCATTAACTTCTGGTACAATTAAGGGACTTTATTTACTTAGCAAACTCCCTCCACCATTTGGAGAATCCTTGCAGGTTAGATAAACCTGGAAAATTCACTGCTTTCAGTATGATCCATAACCTGATTTACAAAGTACACTAATCTCAATGCTTAATAAAGCCTTGACCTGTATCAAATATAGGAATTTGTCTTTTAACCTAAAATTACAGCAACTGAAATGTGCTATGAATGCTGGTTTAACCTTCCTCCTCAAACCTAAACATCAGCTTAGTCTGTATAAAATTCAGGATGTAATTATTTTCTCCTTTTTCTCTCTGTGCCAAGAAGGAGACTTGGCTTATTAAATGAGACCCATGGATGATGTTTCAGTACAAACATAATTAATTTGGTTTATAAGGCAAGGGTTTTTATCTTCACCCCAAATGAACCTGAATTCCCTCAATTGCACCTAAAGTTAAAAATTTTTCCCTCAAAATTCTGACTTAAGCATAGCCTGTCATACAAAGATTTTGTTATGACAAAAGTCCCACTGATGTAGAGTTTTGGGACTAAAATACAGTATAATATGTGATACAACATTTCTTTTTAACATGACACAAAAATAATTATCTTCAGAGACTGGGGATTGTACCCTGTTGGCTTTTTTTTCCTCACAGCTTGAGGTGTTTTAGAAAGGAATAATTTGTACTTGTGAAGACCACCTATTTTTAATAAGCCCTCTTCCCCTGTTGCCTAGTTCCTGTCTTATTTAGTGCACTGAGCTTATTTTTTTTGACTGGGTTTTTAGTAGTGTCCTCCTTCTCTAAAGGCAGTAGGAAGATTTGTGTGTGTTAAATATTTAATTGCTTATATGGTGTTTTTTTACTATGCCATTAGCAACAGCTTCAGCTGTGAGTTTGTTAGCCTTTTGGTAAATGAAACTCTTCTTACACGTAAGGGAACTAGATACAAATTTTTAATGTTTTATATAAAATGTTATGCTTTTGTATATAGAAGTGGTGAATTAAATACAGATGTCTTAAAGAACTGCTTCATAGCGCTAGGCACTCATACTGACCTTTAAAATGAAAGCTAAAACAAAAAAAAAAGCTCAAACTAAAGCAACTAACATGACTGCCTGCAGATAACAGACTAAAATAACAAGTTCTGCAAGGATTCCAGGGGAAACTATTCCAATGGTTATAAGGAGGTCGGGTTGAGGATGCAGATGACTACTTTTAAAGTGAGGTCATTCAGTGAGAGAGGATACTGTTTTTTGTAGCTTCAAAACCATTACTCTTGGTATCTTTTAAAATGTTCATGAAGTTAAAAGCATGGACTTGTGTCAGCTCCAGACTCCTGCAGCCTGCAAGAGCATAGGGTCTAGTTTTCTGTGGTGCAAATGAGATTATATGTCTATGTCTGTCTGTATATTAGCAGATACATATCTGTGTCTATATTTCTACAGATAGAGCATGTTGGTGTGGAATATGACTTTTGTAAACAGCTTTGGGGAGTCAAAACTTCCATTTCTTCTGACTTTAAAGAGCATCAAGCCCAGCATCTACTCATTAATTAGATAACGGCTTTAAAATAACTTTTTCCCTTTTAAAACTGTATTACTATATCACATTTATCTAGTTTTTGATGGTTCTGCACTAATGTGTAATGAATGGTTTTGTCCTCACAAGGAGCAGTGATCAGTTCCTGCAGCAATGGTGCCCCTCTGTCATTAGATAGGGCCGTAGGAATCTCTTTTTCTTTTTTGCCATTTGTTACTCTTATGTGCTGCTTTTTTGACTTGACCTGAATGCTGTTGGTCTGTAAGGGCAGTGAGGTTTAAATGCTGAGCACAGACTGATTAACGAGGTATTAAGTCAGTTAATTCGTTCATTTTTAAATAAAGTATTAGCATGGTTTTGGTGGTCACTGATGTGCACTATAAGTTAAAGAGATGGCTTATGTAAGCAGTGTGGATTTCTAAACCATTTGTGGTGTTTGGTAGTTTTAGTTCTCAATCTTAAATTGTGGAATTTAAAGAAATAAGTTGCTGAATCTGCTTGCTTGTGGTAGCTGTTGCAGTAATGAACAGGTATCTTACTACCTTGTTTAAAGATGAAGGTTGTAAATGAATTTAAGGGTGTGCAAGCCTAGTTCAGAACAAGTATTTGTAAATGTGGTTTCTAGAAGGCATTTCTTTGTTTTACAAAACAACACTAGGTTTACTTAGCAAGAGGTGGCTTTGCCACTCCCATGGCTTAGTACTTGAATGCTAGCTCAGAGGAATCTGCAATAAAGTGGTTTAGGGCTGGAGGAAGGTGGGAATCGTGTCCTCTGGAAATGGTACTGAACTAACATGACCAACTTAATTTTTCAGTACTTTTGAAACTTCAGAATGGTGGACTTTGAGTATTTCTTAGTCACAACTGTAACAGTATATAAGATAAAGATCAAAGGTCCCACTGGAGGGGAAAAAAAATTGGAAATCCTTTTTACTGTAGAAGTAGATTCAAATACTGACTTGTTTCTCTTTGTGTTGTATTTACAAGAGCATCAACTGAAGATTTGTATTTTGAGAAGTTACTTTTGAGTTCTGAGGCCATCTATAAAAAGATTTTTCATAAAAAAAGACCTTTCAATACCACTCTCAATTTCATAAAATTGTAGAATATCCTGAGTTGGAAGACACTCACAAGGATAGAGTCCTCTGTGGAGAAGGTATAAGAATTCTGTATGGCATTAACAGAGGACGTGTCTCTGCAGTGCAGCCTCCTCGAGAGGCGGCTACTGAATTTTCATGGAGAGGTTGTAGTCCTTTTGGATAGGCAGGTACTATGTAACACTGTTACCAACTTGTGGTATCTTAACCTTTCAAGAATCTTTGTTTTGGTTTATGAGCTGTGAGCTGATGTGCCTTTGAAGGGCATGCTGGTGTTTCTGGTAGACATAGTCCTCTATTGTATTTGTCTTGCAAATTACAGGATATCTTCCAACTCTAAACGTGCTTATTTGATATCTTTCTTGCTTGGAATGATGACAGTGCATAGGGCGCTGCTTTTTCCCCAAATGCTGTGTTAAGCAGTTGTGCTAGTGCTGTTAAGAGGGTCTGTTCTAATATCTTACCTGGAGATCTGGGGCATATTAACAGCTTTTGGATTATGCTAAACCTATTTGTTACAGCATGTTAGAATAGATGATGTAGTTTGGGGCATGTGTAGGGAGAAGCGAGATACAGACTTTCAGGAGAGGCTAAGAGTTCCTGGGAGCTCTTAATGATTATGTAGGACTTGGTACAATAAATACAAGTACTCCAGGTTTGTCTTGGCACCCCCTTCAACTGTGTATGAAAGGCCATTCAACTTTGTGTGAAAGGCCATTAGTCACATATCTGGAGGCCAGAATAAGAGAGAGAAGTTTATTGCTTGCAGACGGTGCTTCACATGCAGAAATAAGTACTTTCTGCTCGTGTAGTTACATGACATAACATCTTATGCAGCCTGACTGTAACTTTTGAATTGTGCTAATGCAAATCTGAGGCTGGGGTTCTTGTTTTCTACCAATCCTTTTCCTAGAGCTTACTTTGATGTTACATAGACCAATTAAAAGTTCTTAGCAGGTTAGTTTTTACAGTAAAGGGATCACAATTTGCTGAAGTCATTCACTGCAATCCTGTTTGACTGCCTTTTAAAATAGGACTGAAAGTGTAAGTAAGTATAGGAAATGATATTTGAGCTGTAAAGACTTTGTTTTCCTTTCATCATATATATACTTTGAACTTAGTATCGCACTCGTGATTTTGCATGAGGGTGCACAAAGAATAGTTAAAATAATGTTGATGTAACAGAGACTTGGTGATGTTAGAAACCTTAACAGTTCGAGGATTTTAAAATTTGGGTTTCTCTGATCATCAACACAGAAATTGATAAAATTCTCTTATTATTTCCGTAATATTTCCTCTGAGAATTTTAGGCCATGTGTAACTATTACATGTATCTAACGATAACTTCTTGAAAGGGCTCTTTTCATGCCTTCATGTTATGGTGATATCCCAAGTTCTAGCATAATTGGATGTGTCAGGACTTAGTGTTAAATTTGGTCCATCTTGTTATTTTGGTAATGACATTAAAATAGTACAAATTTGACACTATCACATTCTAATATTAAAATTATCCTAATCTATTAGTACATCAGTAGTTATCCATTGACACTAATGGTGAGTGCTTTGTTTCCATTCACTTTATTTTTAATATATTGAAAAATAATGTGGTTTTATGATACAATTTAAAAATCCATGACTGACACGAGTAAGCATGTATTATATACTCAGAAGGGTCTGTCTGTCTTGTACCATTTCCTTCTGTATTCCCTGACTCTCCCTGGAAAAATTCAGAGTTATAGTCTCTAGAACACTGTAATTTTAACCCAGAGACAGAACTGATGTGTAGTCCATTATCCACAAAGACTTCAGGCCTGTGTGATGCCAGTTACTGTCATTGTATAAATATTAAATGTGCATTGTTTTATAAAACTATTTGACCTGAAGAAGCTATTATTTAATTATTCTACTGGGAATGTGTTTTTCCTAATGCAGCGCATGTTAAATAGACATTGTAGGGCTGGAGAGGTCAGGAGTTATGTCCTTTCTCTTCAGCCTTATTCTTTCTACTTCTAATTCTTGCTGTTAGCCAAAATTTTTTAAGAGTATTGCCTTGGAAGTTTTTTTTCCTTTTTAAAAGGGTAGCAATATTCTTCTGTTTTGGAAACCCGCTTTGTGGGTAGGACATCCTTCTTGCCATTTCTTCCTCCCTTTGCCCCAACTGTTGTCATGTTGACATTACAAGCAAACTGAAACTTCCTCTCTCATGTTAAATACAGGAAAGAGATTCTCTGTCCTAGAACCTTCACAAGCTAAGCTAAGAGGTCAGTGTTTATGTAAAAGCAGTTTAAATCCATTGTCTATCTTCTTGTGCGTGATTTTTTGCACTTACGTCCATGTTGAGCTTTAGGCTGCAAACAGCGATGCCACAGCTTCCTCAGTAATAGCACAGGTGAGAAATCAATAATGATGAAGGAAGGATCAAACCAAAAAATACAGCAGTTTGTTAGGAATGTCTGGTATAACCTAAGCATATGGCAGTGTGGGTGGCCATAGACTTTCTGAAGCTCCATGCCTAGAAAACCTGCCTAACAAATATTCAGATGATTCTGTAGCTAGTAGACCATTGAATTCCAGACACTTGGTAATGAGAATTTTTGTAGTCTCACCCACCACTCCAAATTCCTGTCATTCATCTGTCTATTTTAAATGTGTTTCTTGTGGAGTATTTCTAAAATTACCCACTGTTTTGACCTGATGAATGGGAATATGTGAGTTCTTCCTGCTTCTGTTCAGCTGGCGTATGGCTGCTTACACCATTCAAGTAGGGTGGTGCTGTCTTGCATGGAGGAATGGGGGGGCATTCAAAGTGATGTGCTGACTCTTAGTGAATGTTTGAGCTTTCCACAGCAGTGACAGACGGGTTAATTCATCATTGCAGTCTTACTAAGTCAGATTTTCAGAGCCCCTGACTGAAATCTGGCCTTTAAAATCTTGCTCCCCTACAAGAGCCTGCTTTGCTTGCCCTTAGCGGGCTTGCCCAGCCATGTTCCCTCACTCAGCTTGTCTGGCCAAGCTCAATGCTCCCCTAGAATATGTCTATCTGTAAAGTGTTTTGCACAAAGCAATGAACCATTTAACAGTGAGACTTGAGGAGGGCAGCACTGAGTATAATTTGGTAACAGTAATACAGTAACAGTAGCTGTTTTGTCAAATTGTAAATTGTGTCATTGGGATCAAATAGTTTGGAAACACCAAGATTTTGATTCAAATAAAAGCAAAGCTTACTTTTCAGTGCAAATGGAAACGGAAAGGGATCTGTAAGAGCGCCCCATGTACTGGTAGAGGAGGACACAATTAGGCTTACTGGAGAAGGCAGTATGTGGGGAAGCAGTGGAAGAGGGTGGATTTTCACTTGCAACATAAGAAAACCAGCCCTGATTCCTCTTTGTCTGTTCCTCTTCCATTTTCTGACTAATGCTTTTTCTTTTGACTTGTTCTTTTTTCTGTACATGAACAGATTTGTGTCTTTGCAGCTGCTGTAACTGCTAGGTGAGGAAGGATGAGTTCCCTCACCTCCTAGGCATAAAATGGTACTTACAAATTCTGGATAATGTCTTCAGTTTTGCTGCTTCTGCCTTGCGGAGCTGCTGTCTAATTAAAACTTCAGCTTCCCTGTCATCTCCCATACAATCCAAACCTCCCATATTTTTTAATCTCTTTACAGTTCAAATCTTTTAAATACTAGTGGTGAATGAGGTTTTTCTGTCATCCAGTGATTTGATGATTTATTAAAAGTTTAAATCTGTCAAGTGTTAGGTGTGTAATTCGGTGAATTGTGAAGTAAAAGGTTTCAGAGTCATTTGTTTGCTGATAGACAGTGCTATGCAAATACTGTATCGTAGATCATGCAGTTGCTTAGCAATAACATTAACAGTCATGAGTGTTTATAAAGCAAATATAATATGATATGGTCAACAAGGTACGTGGTGCTTTTTGTATTACTTAAGTGTCCTGATAACTGTTGGAAAACGTTTATTAGAGCTTGCTTACACATGAGCAAGCACCTGACACTTAAGAGCAACAACTTGAGTCAGTAAATCTGATAAATGATATGCCTTTTTTAATCTAAAACCTCCCAACTTAAAACAAGTGGTGAGCATGATGATTTTTCCAAACACACTAGCTTTGAACTTTGAAATGTTATTTTCATGGCTTTGATAAATACTCTTAGAATGGTTTTGGATGTTCAGCCTGGAAATATTAAGGTGATAGGTTATGTGATTTAAAAGGCTTGTCTCCATGTGCACAGCAAAGCCCTGAGGCACAGCAGCAGGGGGGGAACGCTGGTAACCTTGTCAGAGAAATAAGCCCCCTGAGCTGGCTCTTGCCGGGGCTGTCACTAGAGATCATCAACCCTCAGGAATCTGGGTGACACTTGAGTAAATGGAGGTCAGCTTGCAGACTGGGAAGGGGTAGACACAGGTAAGAATGTTTTGTGACTGTACATGGCTCAGAGTGGGATGCTTAGGGGAGGGAACAAGGTTGATGAAAGAAAGGATGACAGTGATTTTGTAGGGAATGAATAGAGAAGCAAAAGGATAAAGTGAGCTGGCTCTGTGTAAGCAGGTGGCTGGTCAGTATGTTTGTCTGGCCATGCCCTGTTCTCACCAGCACAGTCTCATTAAACTCTTAATTGTTTAAGGGTAAGGGGCTTCATACTGTGTGTGCCTGTGGGGGTCTCAGTGCCAGCAGCTCGAGTCTGACCATGGGTCACGAGGGCCTGTGTGCTGGGTCAGGTGAGGGTGTGCGTGCCAGAATGTGGTTGCTGGGGACTGTGCAGCAGGACTAGCCAGGCAGTAAGAGAAGAGACTCGGGAATGGCCATGAAGACCTGGGAGAACATGTGTGCATCTACATGAGACAACTGGTGGAGCTGGCGAGGGGGGGAGTCCAGGCCAAGTTCTATGGAGACTCTGGGATCTGGCCAAGCCCCCCATTTGTGCGTGTATTTGTGCATGAAGTAACCAAAGGTCTACAGCTCTGGGGACCAGCTGGGTAGACGGTCCAAGGCCAGATTCTAGGATCTGTAGTGACTGTCTGCATGTTCGTGGGGGGGTCTGAGTACCAGAATGTGGAGTGGGGCCTCAGGGGCTTGTGTGGCGTGCGCTGGCAGCTGGGCAGACTGAGGGTGAGGGGATAGCTGTTATGGAAACTGAGAGCAAGCCCAAGGCCAGTTACAGGGGCTGGTTATATTCTCTGTGTGTGTGTGTGTGCGCACATGTGTACATGTTCTCCTAATGGACTTTTACCCTGACCAGAAAGGAGCCAGGAGGAGGATGTTGGTGCTGCCTGTGTTTACCAAAGTGCTGAGTTTGCACTGACCGGTGTTGCCAGATGTGTGTGCGCTGTGCATGTGTTTTTGTGCTGCGCACGTGTTTTTGTGTATGCTTATGGGGGAATGTGTGCTCAGCCTTGCTACTGGACTGGACCTTGGGACAGGGAGTTGGAGCTGTGGCACCTCTGTTGGGCTGCTGGATTTGGCAGCTACTAATAAAGGGATATAGGTCTGAGAAGAGATGCCGAGGCTCTTTGAAAAATCTTTCCTTACTAAAACTCAAACTGAACATCTGAGACTATCTACTTCAGGAGATACTGATTCCAGTTTTCAAATGTCCTGTGCTGATGAAACGCATAAGAGAAATTGCAGTATAAGGGAAAATAATTTCAGTGTAAAGACTTACAGGTACTGGGGCTTACAGAAAGTCAGAAGTCTGAGATTACACCATTTATAACTAACTTTGAACATATATAACTTAAAAGATAAAACTTGATTTAAAATACAACTTCTAAGTAGGCATTTGGGGTAGGACAACAATATTGTTCCCCCTCTAGACCTCTATTAAGTGGATTTTCAGATTGTTAATTAAATCTTTTTGGTAGCATATTGTAATTTATTTATTATTGTTGAACTTTGTTTTGAGAAAATTTAGGCAAATACAGGGTCCTAGGTCTGACCTTGAAGCCTTTTCCACGCATGTGTACCCTAAAGCAAAATGCATACAAGCAGCCTGTAATTAAGTTCCTGGGATAGTTCTCTCTTTTGATTTAGTGGAGGTTGCAAATCATATTAAGCCTGTAATAAGTTTGTCTATAATGATGTAAAAAAATTCATCTGAATAAAAGCCATCGTTCATAAAACCTTCTAGATACTTGAATTGTTATTTAGTAATACTGTCTAAACTTACGTAAGTTGACAGTTTTTTAAAAAAATACTTTGAATTCTCTCAGCCACATATTTGGCTGGAGGAAATAGCTACCAGTCAAAAAAATCAAAACAGCCCTAATGCAAAAAAAACCAGGAAAAGTGGAAAGATACTTAAAGCAATTCTGTGAATAAATGTTTGATGCTCTTGTGCTCTATGGAGCTTCAGATACTTCACTGTGAGGCTGTTTCAAAATGTCACAGGCAGTGTGTAAATAGGTTGCTAGTATATTCAGCCATATTCATGTACCCAGTACAGATATACTTGTCACTTTTTTTATTTATTTTGTTTTTAATATGAAGTCAGACTTCTGAAGGAACTTATATTAGGCATTTGGCATCATTCTGAGGTCTCATCTGTTTTAAAGCAACTGATGTAGGGGAAAAATGAGGAATGGTTTGCTTCATGTGTACATACTGCTAAAAAATCGGAATGGCTTGTGCTATTTGGGCAATGGTATGCAGCCTAGTAGCAGAAGACTGATGTAACACAGTAGAAAAGAGAGTTAAAGGTCTCTGATATCTTAATGTGGAATAAGTTAATGCAATATATAAAAGCTGAGAGGGTTACTGAATTTGGAAAGAATGATTTAATTTAAAATATGTAGGTTGGAATGCCTGCCTCACAAAGATGGAAGGAAGCGTCCTCTGCTGAACTTAAGATAAAAGAATTTAGACTGAGTTTTTGAAACTAAAAGTGCCTCATCTTTAGTATAAGTAAAGAAAAAAAAAACACCAACAGATATTAATTTCAGCAGAGGAGCCTTTTGGAAAGAACGTGTTATGCAAACCAAGTTTCCAAGGAGTCTAGACAAAACAGACTTTAAGACCTGATATGCAAAATGATTCATGTTCTAGTGCAATTACGGGGTGGGGTGGGGGGGAATGTATTATCAATAAACTAATGTAAAGGATTATTCATCTTTGAAAAAATCTTTTTGTGAGGGTTTAGGAAGATTGATAGTCAGCCTTGTGTGGCACCAGTGTATTGGAAATAGGCTTTTTTAGTTCAGATGAACTGTGATGTTCTGGATCTGGCCATTGAATATGGGTCAGATCTTTGAGAGCTGTGGGAAGGTCTGAGTTCTCAACTACAGTGGACTGATAAAATAATTCTTGTGTCTGATTTTGGATTTTGTTTGTTTGCTGAGGATCATAATGAGCACATGTCCTTTCAGTCTTTGTAGATTCTTCCACTATGGATACACTGAGCTTTTCATTTGTGTTTTGTTTCCTAGCTCACTTAGCAGGTGACTTCCTGAGATGTCTCCTGCTCATCATTGGCAATTGAATATTGTGGCTCCATTATAGGATTACATCTTTGATTCAGAAGTCATTAGCTTCATCCTCTTTGACCACTAAATACAGAAATAAATGTTTTCCATTTTATACTCTGTAAGCTTCTACAAGATATAACGTGACTTCTAAAGCATGTTAGTATTTAATAATAATAAAAATGGGTAGTTCCCTTACCTGAATACTTAAATAAGGACTTTTTTTTTTTTGTCTGTGTAATGTCTCCTTACTGACTAGTCACTTTAAAATGCAAAACACTGGGGTATGGGAACAATTGTCTGCAATAATTCTGGATTCTGTTTCATGATAATATTTTCCCTTCTACTTGTTAACATGGTTGCATGCCTATTCCTGCCTTCACTGATCTTATAAAGCTATTGGTTTTTTCCTATTCTTGCTTGCCAAAAAGTCTTAAGCCAAATTAGTTGATGAAAATGTCTCTATTCTGCTGATGCTGAGTCAGAAGTGTTTATTTAAAGATGATGAATTTAGTAATCATCAAACCATGTTTAAATCATCAGGAATGCTAATTATAGATAGTCTAACCTATATTTCTGAAGTTCTTAATGACTGGAAGCCCGAATCCTTCTTACTTAAGTTAATAAATGCATTGGTTTCAGTTGGAAATGGTGACTATAATGCATGAAAGATAAAGGTAGTAATTATCAAGATGAAAACATGAAACTTGTTTCCCACGAAATAGAGAAGAGAGAAGACGAATGAGGTTCTGTTTTTCCATGCTCTTTAGGGTAAGAAAGGAATAAAATCTTTTGAGATTCTTTTAAGGTGCATATATAATTTTGACTGTTTTGTATTGATGATTTCCTGTGTTTTGGTATATTTTGAATATTATTCTGCCTTTCTAAGTGGTTTTTTTTCCTTAATTCTCATGTCTTCTGTTGTCATTTTTATTAGCTAATATTTGAGGATCATACTGTTGATTATGGCTAGCACATGTGTTTCAGAGTCAATCTGAGAAAGAAAACAAGTCTTCCATTACAGCTTTACAATTTATTCAACACTTTGTTTCCAGTAAGTATTTATAGTGCTAGTATCCATCAATAGACAGAGGGACTTTCCATTAAAAGCTGATTCTGTGATGCAGCTATTTTAGAGAAGAATGAAAAGTTGTCTTCTGTGCATAGACAGGGAGACAATTATTGAGCTTGAGTCTAAATTGCCATAATTTAATTTTTGTCCATTACATCTGATGAGGAAATATACAGATTGTTGTGCCTGCCCTTTTTTTTAATCTGGAAATTCCATTTTCTTAGTGATTGTGAAATGTAATGACATTGTAATGGTCCTGCATGCTGATGTGAAGCGGCACCATTTTACTGAAAATAGAAGCCTCTTATATTTTCAGAGACCGAAATACCATTGTTTCTGGTTTTGCTTTTAAAACGGATGGAAACCTGGGTACTACTTAATAAGAATCTATGAAAAAAGGAAAGAAGATGAGATAATTTTAATGTCTGACTAATTTAGGTGAAGAATCTGTCCATAATTGTACATTACCTGCTTTCAGAAACTGATCACCAGTTCCAGAGAAAAGTCCTGTTTAGGTACAATCAGTTAAAAAATGATTTAGTGCAGCTTCCTAATATGGTATCGTTTGAACTTAGTGGACTCTTACATGTTATGCTAACTGGTGATAAATAAAATTAATGCAGAGTAGGCAAGTACCAGTAACTCATACTTGAGTTACTGTTAGTCTGTCTGTATTCAGGGTGTTTATGAATGTTGTTTCATCAAATTTTAAATAGAAATAATGAGTTTGATGGGCTCTACTAGTACAAAACAAGACATTAAGTACTCTTTATTTTTCAAAGTGTAATGTAAAAAAAAATATTTCACTGTAGACAAGATGGTTGTGTTTTAGAGGCTGGGAGAATTATTGCTTCTATGACTTTATTTTTTTCATTATAAGATTACAGTGACTTCAGGAGAAATGGTATAGATGGCATGTGAGATCAAATAATGCTAAATTTGCAAAATTGATATTTCTTAAAAATGCTGTGGGAAATTCTGTGCTGTTAATGAGGTTAGATTCAATAAGGCACTACTGCTGATGAAAGGCAGACTTACTCAATTGCCATGGATTACATTATATGCATTGCTAAACCTCTCCTTTCTGCACTAACCTACTCCTCCCAATTTAGTTTTATATGGAGGCATATAAAGGTAAGACTACCTTAAGATGTTTCAAGTTTCTGAAAGCTTTGGGAAAGAAATAGTTGTGACTCCCCTGAAAAGAATGTGTTTTATCAGGTTTTCTTTAAATCCTCTCCAAGACTCAAGCATCAAATATACACACATTTTCTGATACCAAGTGTGAGCCTTCTCATTTAGTGCTGAGAAGAAAATAGGATTTTTATCTTGATGATGGGAAAAACCCATCTCAGCACCTATTATCTAATTCTCTTCAGTGAGTTCCTGTTGTGTCAAATTAACCATGGTTTGTTGTTTTGTTTTTTTTTTCTTTTTTTCTGTGACCTGAATCTCTCAAAACTTTGTGACAGCAGGGGATTGTCACTTCATTAAACTTGTGTACGGCTTCAGAGCCAGGACAGTCAGTGTTTGAGAACAAATGAGTCTGCGCATCAGAAGAATGTTTTGTGCCTGTGTAGAGTCCCAGTTCATAACTGCCAAGTTTAGGCAACTGCTTATCTTTGGGCTATTCTTAACCTCAGCAAACATGTATTGCAAACATTTCCAGCATGTCTGTAACCTTGCTGTTAGAGTTCAGTCTAGAGTACAACTTAAAAAAAAAAAAACAACAAAAAAGGAAAATTCCATCATAACTTTGTGACCATCAAATTATTGGAACAGTAGAAATGTCAGTCCTTAACTGTTAGAAACTATAGAAAGACATTTGGTGTGTTTACACTCGGCAGTCATTGCAGACAAGGTTGCTTGAGATTCAAAAAGTAGCTGGCTCTTAATAGACTTCAAAAACACTTAAAATTGTAGTTACGCAATACAGACGTTTTGAGAATAATGTTAAATGGGATGATGTAAGGTTAAGATATCTCCAGTTCACTTACACTGTCTTAACATTTCATGTAGCCTGCTTGCTTTGCTTTTCTCTCACATGTAGGCAGAGGCCACATTGATTTCTACAGCTATAATGTTTCTGTTCTCCTTTTCTTGCTGTATTTTGCTTTTGAATTTCAGAAGTGACTGTAGAGAGCTGTACCCACTGAGCTACTAATTAAATACATATCTTTGGACTTTAACAAACTGCTAATGGTGGCTTAATTCAGGCAACATTCATCTAAACACTTGGACTGAAACAGTGGTTCAGAGTGATAAATTATGAAGGAAACAATCCCAAGATACGCAGGTGATGAACTTTCTGGAAGTGGTCATTTAAGTATTACAGAACAGCACTAAAGCATAAAAACATGCCTATAAATCTGCATGAGTTTTATAACACGAAGTTAAGACCAAAGTATTCTAATTTTTGCCTGCCTTTTAAAATTTTTTTTTTATAATACGTATATATATGTATGCACATATATGTATTACAGATGTGGCATTTTTAAAATGGATTCTACTTGGCATTAATGTTTTGTAACAGTCTCTTGGGGTTCTTGTTTAGATAGCATCTCTCTTGTCAGTTTGGATATGGCCTTCGTTCAATGCTGTCTGCACCCTGGATCATGACATCGTACCTAATTACAACATAATTATTTGTGACCATTGTTTTTAAATATGTAATTGGATCTAATTCACATGATCTGGTAATACAGTTACTGTGAGTTCTTGAGGTTTTGGGGTGCTACAGAGCTAGAACCTAGTCGTATTACATTTGCAAGGCAAGAGAGTGGAGTTTCATCGGGGACATAAAACCTGTTGCCTTCTGCGTGACTGATGTATTTGGTTGTCTTTTCACTATTATTTTTCACTTTGATACTCTCCCTTCTCCCCCTGCCCCAGTTCAAATGTAATTTGAGCATTTATGAAAAGGTTCCATGTACTGAGTTTCTTGGTGTCTTCATCTGCTGCCTTAATTACCCTTGCCAGCAGAAGTCTGAGAGAATGGGACTTTCCTCCTTAAAACCATCCAGGAGGAAGGAGAGTTATACTTTTTATTTTTTGGGCTAGTATGATCTCTTATCTTAAGCTGTCATAAGAAAATGAGTATGACATACTAAAGGTTACTACTGTTGGAGAGTTAAGATTCTGGTTACTACTGTTGGAGAGTTAAGATTCTGGTTTGGTCTCCAGCCAGGAGTGCAGAAATCAATAGCTGAAGTAATTTTTAAAATATAGCTTAATATAAGGTATGTTCTGAGGAGTTGCCTGCTGTACTTCTCTAACTGTAGTTTTGACGAGCCATACTATTTTCCTGGTTCTCATATCCTAGAGATGTAATATTTTGGAAACTGATTGCTGGTTCTTCCAATACTCTGTTTTTTCCCTTTCTGCTGTTTCAAGAAATAACTTGTGCTGTTTTAGTTGAGGGTGGGGGATCACAAATGTGTGGCCTTTGCTGATCTGATTTGCAAGGTCTATATGAAGTTTGCACCATTTTTGGTTACTGCTCTTCAGCATTCCTAAGGTCTAGTCTTTTATATGGCATCTTCCAGCTTGAGATGGTCTGTCAGGATAGTGTTTATGAGCTTAGAGCTCTGTATGTTCTTGTTTAATTACTTCAGAAGGCAACCTGATGTAATTTTGAAGCTCGCCCTTATTTAATAGAGGTTAGACTAGATGAAAGCCAAAGGACCCTTCCAGTCTAATTTTTTCTATAATTTTGTAACACCTGTATCATACTTAAGTTGTTTAGAACTCTTACATTTTAGCTACTTTTTTTCATTGCTTTTTTCTTTTTATTGGACCTGCTGTGTTATTATTTGTTCCCATATGTTGAAGGTAGAAACTTTCAATTCTCTAACTTGTAGAACCTATAGCAAAAGACATTTGGTCAATTAAGAATACTTGCCCTTCAGTATTCTTCCTGTGCATCCTGCCCGAGGTCAATTTGCAGAGATTTTTCTCATGCAGAAAACTCACTGCCTGCTTCACTTTCTACTTGAGAAAAAATAAGATGATTCGGTGAAATAATTGAATAAAACATTGCTTTGATAATTAGGAGTGTAAATATGGGTTTGATCAGATAACTTGTGGAGTCTACGTGCAGTATTGAAACTTCCATAGTAGACAAAACTGCAGGTTGGCACAGTAACAAAAGATTCAGACTCTTTGTGTCAAATCCTGTTATGACAGTTGATTAAATACTAAATTTGGAAGGATAGGTTGCATAAAGTGCCTGTTTTTCATTGAGTTCACAATCTCGCAGGCACATCTTTTTCTGCAAAATACTGTGTTCCAGTACATGTGTAGGTAAGCCAACGAGGAGGAAGGTGAGGTGGAGGTGGAGGAGTGCAAAAAAAGTCAAGGCTTAATCCCTTTTTTTTGTGTGTGTGATTACCATTGCCACTTCTTCAATCACTTGAGTTTCTGAGCATATGGATTTTCAGAAGTTAGTTGGAGTGATTGTTTGAGGTGAACCCAGATCTTTTTTAATGATGTCTTGTCTTACAAGCTTTCACACCGCAGGGCTAAGAAAACTAACAATTGTTTCCATTAATGCTTGACCTGGCAATGTGTATGTTCTGCCTTTTCAGAGGGAAGGCCAGCGTTACTAACAAAACAGTGCTGACATCACTTTTATACTAGTGATGCTTTTGGCAGTTGAAGAACAAGTCTTTGCCATGTTGGCTTCTGCTCTGTTAAAACAAACAAACAAAAAAAACAAGGAAGGGAAAAAACAAAAAACAATTCCTTCAAGTGTTTGTGTGTTCATAAAAAGGAAAAACATTGAGTTGCGTATTCACCTGCACTGAAAATGGTTCCATGGTGGAGTACACTCTCTTTAAACTTCACATTTTTCATAAAGAAACATTTAAAAAAACCAAACAAACATAAAGTCTGATTTTTAAGAGTATATTCTAGCAGCCAGAGGTCTTGGAAATTAAGACTCTAAAATCTTTGTGTTCTAATATGCCACCTCACTTGCATGCCCTGGGTACACACACTTGTGTGTGTTTTCTTAAGCTAAGTTCAGCAAGAGATTGTTTCTATTGGTATTCCTGGGAATAGTGGCAGGATTTGAGTGCACAGCATCTCACTGATTTAGTATTTGCTCAGAGGTAACCGTCAGCCAGCAAAGATGGACTGGGTTGGAGGTGAGAGTGCCAATGACCCTTTGGCAACTTCAGCTAAAACAACTGTTTGGGTTGGTTTTATTTCCTGTCATATGCTGCGAGGCTGGCCCAGAGGATCAGAGTCTTTTCTCAGTAAAGCTGCAATGCTTGTGGGCATGTGTATGTTGAGGACTGGTTAGTGACCTTCTACCAAAAGGAAGGAGTAAATTTAGGGGAGTTTTCAGGAAGACTAGAGGGAATCTAGTAATCCGATTAATATAATTAATATGAGGATTAATTTAGTTTGAGAAGTTACATTAGTTTTATAGTGGGGAAAAGAGATTTTTTTTAAATATACTGTCAATACAGTGTTTTGAAATGAATAAGAGATAATTCTCTTATACATTATGCCTCCATGAATTGAAATTATGGGGTTTTTTCTTTCTCATCAAGTGTGGTTTTTCTGGTGTGACACCAGTATCTTGCTACCTTTTGGCTTTTTTGCTGATGAGAGAGGGGAGAGAGCGCATTGCTTTAGCTTGACTTGTTGGCAAGCGTAGTGTACTGCAGCCTGTCCACTGTGTTCTGCAGGTTACCTCTCCCAAGAAAAATATGGTGTGCTCACAGTCTGATTCAGATCAGTGTCTCTTTCTGCCTCTGTTCACAAGCAGGCTCCAGCAATCAAAGCTGGGCTGGCTTCCTCTATGTGGAGCACCAGGGAGATTTGTCTGGGCTTCCCTGCACATACACAGCCTTAAATATTTACTCAGAGGGAAAAACCAACACAGGTTTTGGCCCCAAGCTCATTTTAGACCTAAAAGTAGTGAATGACTCTGAGGGATGCCCAGGGGAAAAGTCTGATGGCAGGGTTGAGAGGCACCCTGTTTTTTGGGGCAGTCAGTGAGAGGAGATGCTGGTGGGAACATGTCCCAGGGCAAAGGTTCCCTTTCCCACGGTTTGGTAGGACTCTGTCCCTGTGAGCTTCCCCGTGCCACATTCTTCATGCAATGACTCTGTAGTAAAAGAAAACTACTAGGTGGGGATATATAAGGTGGTTGGAGGTGTGTGGCCCAGGCCTATGGGGATGCATAGCAGCTGGGGACAGGTGTGTCTGGCAAGTCCTGGTTTCCCATATTTGGGCTGTGCTCCACCGTCATCCAAGAACCCGCTTTTCACCGCCAGTCGGCTTTTATCTGCTTCGATGCTCTTATTTATGTACCCAGCCTCTGTGTACAAACGAGATACTTTTGTGTCTGTGCTTGTAGCCATTATCTGTGCGAATGCAGGCTAAATCACCCTGTCGCGCCTCCGTTTTCAGGGAGATAAAACCGTTTTCTGTAGGAAGGAAGGAGAGGGACCGCGTGCCACTGCACCCCGCGTTATTCGCGCGGCTCCCGAAGTGTTGGTGTATTTACCAGCGGCGGGTGTGCGCTGTCTCTCGGGGAGGTTTCCTCCGCGGGGCCCTGCAGCGGCCGGGCCCGCAGCGCTCCCTGGCGGCCGCACCGGGGCAGTGCCGCCTTCCCGCGGCTGGGCGGGCTGTCCCGGCGGCTCGGCGCCCTCGGGAGGGATCTTCCCCCGCTCTTCCCAAACTCGTACCCCTGGGGCGAGTGGGCGGGGGCGAGCATCGCCGCAGGGCACAGCGCAGCGAGGCGGCGGGAGCCGCGGGTGTCGGCGGCGTCCCCTCGGAGGGGCCGAGCGGCGGCCGGAGCGGCCGGCAGGTGGCGCGGCGGAGCCACCGCCGCCGGTCCCTCCGTCCCTGCCCGGCGCAGGGAGCGGCCGCCGTGTCCTGAAATAACCGGGTCCGGTGGCGCGCGGACCTCCGGGGATCAACCTCTGCCGCTCTGGATTTTGCCGAGTTAATGTAAACTGCGTAAATAAGTGGTGTCTGCAAGTCGGAAACGCAGCTGAATCCACATCTGACCAAGCTAACAGTAGTTAAGGTTAGTGGGAAGTGGGTTAGGGGAAGGGACAGTGATGCCCCACATGGATGCAGATTCTGATGGCATAGGACAGGCATGAAATGGTACTCAGTAAGTTAGGCAGAGCTTTCCAGTGACCTTATATATGGATTTCCTGGGAGGATGGGGTTGATGGAAGTAACTAATTGCATTGAGGTTGCTTTTGCATTATGTATCATAGTGACTATTTCACCTTCTTATAGGTTGATTCTGCAGAGTCCTGGTCTGGTGTTTCTTATTTAAATTTCACCTCTATTCAGCTTTCAACTTAAAAGTTGTTTCGAGCTAGATTTTTGGGGAGAGGCTGTCACCAGAGACTGACCTCTGCAAGGGCTAGAGGAGCCCACAGACCCCAAAAGGAGGGAAGCATCAAAAAGAAGAAAAGGCAGAAAAAGCTTCAAAGCTGCCAGGGCTGGGTGATATTCAGCTGAGTCTGCAGTGTCAGCAGTGTGGTGTATTGGAATAGAGTTTGTTCAGGTATGGTACTCTCAAGGCATCTTTAATTATTGTTGTGGTTGAATAACTCCCAAATTGTATGAAGCTTGGAAGAAGAATAGTGAATGGTCTGTACTTGTATTTACACTTTATTTTTCTTGTTTGAGTCCTCAGCTAATAAACAAGGGACACTTTTCTGTCTTAGTGTGACTGTAACAGAAAATTCCACATATAAGGAGCCCTCCAGGGGCAGGGTTGGTGGCTATCATGTTAAGCCTTCTGCAGTGAGACTGGGGACCTTCTGGTTATGCAAGCATTGTGTACTTTTAATTCCTGTTTTTGTACACAGTGTGCTGTATGCAAAGTTTAAAAATCTGTCTGACCTCTCTGGTTTTCCTCAAGCATTTTATATGTGGTCAAAGGATGGCTTCTTGTTGTTGTTTTTGGGAATTTTGTTTGGTTTGGCTTTTTGTGTTTTGCATTTTTTAAAGCTGCATTGCTATTTTAGGTGCCTGTTTGTAGTGCTGATGTCAGTGGCAGCTTCCTCTTGCTCAAAGTTGGTGCAAAAGTAAAATAAAACCAGAAAAAATTGTTTCATGCATTTAGAGGAATGTTTATTGCAAAAGTGGATAACTTGTGGTTTATAGTTGTATGGAAATTAGTGTTTTATAGGCGGGTGCACTATTATATAATAGGGGCCTTGAAGGAAAAAGCAGCCACCTAACTGTTGAAGGGAGTCTCAAATCAGCATGAGTGATCACTTGCTTTAAAACCCAAAATGTCGAATACCTTTTAATTCTGATAGAAACTTCCGTTTATGCATGAGTGGCAATTTGAGACTAAAGTTATCTAGTCTTCTCTTAATTCATGTTGGTGAGAAAATAATTGTGACAAATGCTAAAACAGTTAAGATGATAGTGTTTCAGTTTCTTTTGGTACTTTTTGCTGTGCAATTGAACAAAGGTTCAGATCCTTAAAAATCATAATGTAAAAATCATAAGTATTCTTTAGAGCAATGGGAGCTGCTAGATATTGAGCACTCTTTTCGTTGAAATAAATGTAAAAATATCTGAAGCTATAGTGGTTTTAAGGTTAGTCTGTGCAGTTTAGGATTATATATAATGATTTTTCCTCTTTTTTTTCCTTGTTATTTCTGGCTTTCCTAAAAGTGTCATATTGATCTTTTTCTGTGTGCTGTGGATCTCAGCTTTCCTTACAGTGTGGTGTGCTAGAAGACTCTTTTTCTGCATTCTCTACAGAGACAGCTGTAGCTCAGATGAATTATGCATGCTTGATATCCATTGCCTTCACCCGCTGCCCATCTCTACCCATCATCTCATGCTTCCCCCACACTTGGAATGTCATTGCCAACTGCATCTTCTGGGAACAGGGGAAAGGGGAACACCTGGAAGGTTTACTATGTGCCAGTTTACCGAACCAAAGGGAAAAGTACCAGAAAGGACAGAGAAAAGAATATAGGAGAGGTGGAAAAGGAGAAATGGATGGGCTCGGAAGCCAGAATGAAGCAGAGGAACAGAAAAGGTGCTACTACACTTCCCTGTAAGGGTCTTAGTTTGAGTAACCTTATGAAGTCAGAATACCAGTAGTTGCTGTGCCTAATGGACTTTAGCTGCTAGACTTCTCTTAGTCCACTGAATTAATTTTGGTTTTCTGTGTGTGTGCTTTGTTCTATGAGCTTCCTTTTTAGAGTTTGGATTATGCTGGCCGCTGAAAAATCTGCTTTATACGAGGGAAGGATATTTATAAAGGCCAGCCTTAGTTCAGGATGCTCCTTCTTCTGGGCTACTTCTCTGATTAGTAGATGAAAGGCAGAGACCCCTTGGTGTACTGTCCTATAGACATCTAACCTTGCCTATGCTAAAGTGAGCTTTGAGAAATACTGCTTGATATTCAATATGTGAATTATTTTCAGTAAACTTGCAAGCAGACCTCTTTTTTAACTGTGCACTTATCTTGAAAGGTGCCTTTGAATGGACCAGACACGGTTCCATCTGACAAATCCATAACTCTAGTAATACTTTTTGAATAAAATAATTGGATAATGCTGTTATCTGTGTCTATACCTCTTTACTCCTTGGCACAAGTGATTCAGTCACTTCTTGAGTAACCCTGAAGTAACAGGTTTAATGTTAATTGTACTTGCTGTTGTGTATCTCTTAATATGTATGATAACTTTGATTATAATCTTGCTTTTTTTCCCCTCTTTTCTGCTGTCCTTTCTGCCTACCTGCTTATCTTCTTTGGAATGTTGTTCTTCATCTTCTGTTCTGATAAACTTCTGACACAGGTAAATATCAGTTTATTTGTATCTGTGTTTACCGAGCATGCCCTCTACTTGGCAGTGTGCAATGAATCTTGAGTCAGACATGCCACATAGCTGTAGACTGGGAAAGGGAAATCCTACTGCCATGATGCATTTCTTTAGAAAAGTTAATTACCCGGGAATATTTATTTCCTTATCTGCTTTTCTTATTCTTCCCTTTCCTTTAACAACAATAAAATATCCCGACAGAAAATAACAACAAAATTTCATATTTGGTTTTTGGTGGTAGCACGTCCCGCCTGGTGGTTCTTGGAAGACTTTATGCTGATAATGGAATTGGCATGTGTGTGTAAGGAACAGCAGAACAGCCTAGAATGAAAAATGTTTATACACTCTCACTCTTCCCACTTTGCCAGTCACTCTTTTCTGCCTTCACTTTTATATTGTTTACATGGTGTAGCAGGTGGTAATACTTGGTTTTCCATCAGAGGCAGTGTGAAGGAGAAGGCAAGAATATGTGGGCAGGATGAAGTAGAGAACCTTTCATGGCAGTTAGTTGAAGCCCCTTGTAAAATACAGTAGTGGAGTATGTGTAATGGAGTGAGGGGAAAAGAATGTTATTCAACTTGTTAATTGTGTTTATGCCTTTTATTAAAACATGGGAAGTCCAACCTGTGTCAATGGGAAGCCTGTTGCTGTGAAAGCCTGAGCTTTCACTGAGATTATAAGCAATCCAAAGATTACTTATATCAGTATGTATGTACCAGTAAAAATCACTGCAAATGTTTAATGGGATATTGAACTGTTGACTGAAGGAGAAAGTAATAAACTTTGATTTTTATTTTTTTTAAATTTTTTTTTCCAAGTTCCTTGGAAATAAGAACTCTTGGTTCTTTTAACTTGATAAACTGATATTCAGAAGCCAGAAATACAGAGAGTTTATAGAATACATTTAGAACTCATCATCCTTACCACTTCCGGTGCGTTTTTCAGTGAACAATATGAAGTGTTATCCATTACTCATCATCATCATCATGGCCAGTCTTCGCGAACGAAGATTTGGGAAAGGTCTCTGCCCACATTTGTCACAAGCACGCTGGTGATACAGGGCTTTGCAAATGCGGGTAAGGCCTTTGAGCCTGTGCAATGGATTTTTTAGATGAGACACAGTGTGCGCTGAGCTGAGCCCGCCCTTTAATCCTAAGGTTCATCTGCCGGGGCCGAGCGAGCTTGGACAGTGGCAGTGAGGTCCTCAGGATGTAGGTTTGTTTAGAGTGACCTTCTCTTAGATGGATGGCCTTACAGGGCTGACGAGCTCCATCTGCCTGGGTTTAGAGTTGTCCTTCTCTTCTGTGTGTTCCGGGGCTCCCCTCTCATCTCCCATGATGGCACTGTCTGCACAGGCAAAGCTCCCATTCTCTTGCTCCTTTCTGCGCCTGGGGCTGGGCTGGGCCCACGCTGCCGCGAAGCACATGTTCTGGGGCTGGCCTGGGTATCCATTACTAACTACAGCTGAAATGCATATAGGTCAGTAAGCTGGCTTTGTGTCTGTCCGTCTGTCCTCTCTGTTCAAAATGCCTGTGCTTTGAAGAGAAGCAAAAATAGCAGTGTGTTGTTTGCAGTTCACACGGGAGTGCTGCACTCCTAAAAAATCCTCAGGCTTGTGGTGACCAAATCACTTGTGATTGTGGAAAGATGGGTATAGGCTGGGTTTTTGCTTTGGATGGCATTTAACTGACTACACTGAAGGGCAGTGGCCCTGCTGGTTAAACCAAGGGCTGCTGCTTCTGCAGTGCTCCTGGCAGGAGAACTCCGTCGGTGGCAACGCTTTTCTGCATGACTGCAAGAGACAGGGCAGCACAGTTCAGGGCTTTATGCATCATTTTGGAATTAGTTACCCTAGCATTGTCACCTTAATCCTTTCCAGAGGGGTAAGGTGAACCACATAAAGATCTTGTCTAATGTAACTGATTTATTTGCGGTACTTTATGTTAAAGCATTTCTTTACCACGCTGTTATTTGGAGCATGAACGAAGGAGAGAGTCGTCATAGGCTGGATGGTTTTGCTCACGTACAGAGAAGGGAGATTGAGTCTGAAACTCTTAATTTTTTTTTCCTTTTTTTTCTTCTCTTCCAAAAGCTGTCCTCATAGGACAGTAATGTCATAGCATTGGGTTATCAATGGAAGTGTGCATCTGCCAAGGGAAGCTGCAGGGCTTTGGCAGCTGCTTGCTGTAGATTTAGTTTTTTAATTCTTCCCTTCCTATATTTATTTCTCTTTCATTTCCAGAAATGCTCTTTCTGGTTTTTTGGATGTTGTATTAAACATATCAAAAAATAACATCTACTGGTACCTTTCTTTTGGGTTTTTTTAGCCCGTAATTCCTTTATCCTCTTCACTCCCTCATGCAGTTCCTGACCCTTCTCTTTTTGATGCTTTGCTCTCCTTGCTGTTTGGCTTGTCCTAACTACTTTTTCTCCCCGTTCCTTCCCTGCTTCCACTTGCCTTTTTATTTCTATTTTTTGCTTCTTAGTCTTCTGTCTTTCTTTAGTCCATTGATGTGCTTTTCTAGTTTCCAGATCTGTAGTTTGATGGTTTTCCTATGGTTCTGTTATTTAATATTTAATTTCATTATAAATACGTTTCCCAGTCTCATTAATAATAGTATATATAAAAATAATCTCTATTCCACTGAGATACACTCTTCCAAACCCTTATTTTGGTCTCTCAAATAACCTTCATACCTTTTTCACTCACCTGATTAGAGCAATTAAATTCAAGAAAATCACTCATAATTACTGGCTGTGGAACTGAAGTCCCAATTTTTGGTTGAAGAGGGACATTTTAGCACATCTGCAATGTTGTCACATTCTGTGCTCCTGACTGATAAGAGAAGAAATGAAAATACAATCAGCAGGTCTCTGAAGAAAATGCTGTGTCAGGGGCTGCTAATTTCAGAATTGCTGGCTGTTGTTACATAGCCAGATAAGAAAATTGAAGGTGGTGACTTTCAGTCTTTTCTGAAATAAACATTGGCAAACACAAATCAATTTAGAAGAATACCAAAATAGATGCAGGATAAGAGTTAGATGTTCACAGTAAAAATAATGAAGTATAGGAGTAGTGCTGTCTTCCAATGCCTGCTAAAGGAGCTAATGCTTAATGTTAGGATGTTGTTGACACTCGAACTAATGTAGCCTAATCAGTCGTGGTGAGCCACTGATGGGACTCATTACAGGAAAAGAATTGTATAGTATCAGTGTCTCAGTAGCAAGGTATTTAGTTTGCCACCTGTGGTGTTATTTAGTTGATGCTGTTTTCCTCTCAAACCTCTGTAAGCACTTAAGTAGGTTTCACAGCACGGTGGAACTTACCTGTATGTGAACAGATAACACAGAACACTTATCAGACCGTGGAGTTTCACTTTGAGCAGCAAGTTACACCTTGCTTTCTTCGGAATGTTTGGCACTTGCCTTGTGCTGCTCGTGAGAGGTCCTGGCGTGGTCCAGGAGCCGAATGCTTGGGCCTGGTAGAGTGACCTTCTCTTTTGAAGCAGTGTATTCCTGGAGGGCTTTATTCTGGTTTACACATCAGAGAATCACTTTTTTAGCTAGATCTTGCCTTGCAGGGTGTCTGGCCTTATTGAAGAAGAGAAGCAGGATGACAAAGCATTGCTCCTCCTTTAATGGGAAAATATTTGATATGGTAGAGAAAAACCCAGCGTCTCTGGTCTCTGCAGTTTGCTTTAGAGCATTGAAGGTCATGTTATAACTGCTGTGCTTGCAATACCAAAAGGGGTTGGTTACTCCTTTATGAATTCATGCTTGTGTAGTGGCTCAGAGGTGATGTTCTACTTGCCTCCTTTTTGAAAGAGGCTGACTTGTTAAAAATAAGACAGTAGCCTTATGGCTCCCAAAGCTTTTTGGGCGTGAGCTGCTGCTTGAGTACAGGCTGCTCTCTGGAATCTGAAAGAAAGGAAAATCTGGGGGAAGAGAGCTGCAGAGTTAAAAATTCTTCCTATCTTGATAATGGTTAGAACTACATTGTTCTAAATCTTTAATTTACTCCTTTAATATGGATGTCACCAAATGCCCAAGGAATGTCTACTGTAATTTAGTCTCATAAAGTTCCAGTATTACTGAGGAAGAATATCCAAGAATAGCTGTAACTGGTTTCTATTAGCTCACACCTACTGATGGATCCCAGTTTGGAGGTTTGGGCAGGCCAGAGATTTGTTCTGCAATTGTCCTGTGAAGGTTTTGGATGACCCTTCTCAATAGGAAGCTTTGAGTCTCACTTCCTGCTGCATTTGTCTGTCAAAATTAAGTTACCCTTAACTGGGGGGCTCCATTTCATGGATCATGTGACAGGCAACTTCATAATATTCTCAAGTTTTCTCTTGTATGCTTAAGTTAAAAAACACCAACACCACCAAAGACATGTTTCAGGAGGCAGGGTTCCCCTCCAGTCTGGCTGAATGCCTGCAAATCCTTCATTATTAGTTTTGTATTCTGCTGATGTAACATGCACAGTAGATTGACAATCCCTTGCAGCAAAAAATGCTGAGCTGCTATTACTGTGCTGTGCTAGTTCATGTTCATCAGGCTCCTCTTAATCAGAGATTCTGCTGGTTTGGGTTTCATAGGTGCTTCAGTGAAGGAAAGGAGTACTTGCTTTAGACTAGGATAACATAGCATAGCCATGGTAAAGAGATGCCTTATGTGTAGAAGTGGAGGAGATACTAGGCTTGTCTCCTGTAGGCTTAATCTGATTTTAGTCATTGCCACAGTACAAAAACCAGTAACCAGTAACTATTCTAATTGGCAATATGTATTCAGTACCAATGCCCTTAATTACTTCTTTCTCCTCCTCAATATATTTTACTCAATTTTTTTAACATGTTTTGTTGTCCCAGTACTAACATAGTTCCACAGCTTGAATATGCTTTGACATTGTCTGTTCTTCTGTATGATTAAATGATAGAAGTTCGGTGACTTCCAGTTAGTGGAATGTATAGAACTCACTTGCAGATGGCTTACTGTGGTTCATGGAGAAGACTGACTCCTGTAGCTGCTCCTTCATGCTCGTGCTGGTTTCCAGGTGTTCCTAATGTGTGTTCCTAAACCAGGACTGCTTTTGAGATTCAAATTCATATCTCCTTAGAAGCCGGGGTGGTTGATGCTTTATATGTGATAATTGGTTGTTAAATTCTGAGTTAATTACCCAGGAAAGAGACAGTTTTCCAGAGTTTTAAAAAGTCCTCAGAACTATGTGACCGGAGTCATTTCTTTAAAGAAAAACAAATGGACCAGTTCTTGGAAGAAAATTATCTTGGGTCATTAAACACTAAGTTACTCCTTTTTGTGCAGGAACTCCTCAAGCTGCTGGTTGCTGACACATAGGAGGATACCATAGGAAGGTTGCATTTATCTGCCTGCCTTGCTGGGTTCTCACCTAAACATCTGCCTCTGGCCATGCCTGGTGGTGGCTCCCAGGCTAAATGGGTGTTTCAGATCCAGTAAGGCCTTCCCTGTATGTGTTTCTTCATCTTTCACACAGGGAGGATTTGCTGTTCGGCAGCATATATAGGGGTGCCAAGATGAAAATAAAAATTGAGTGTAAATTAACAGACTAAATATGTGCAATTGTAATGCTTATCACTGTGTAACTGAAAGCCATACCTTTTATATCACTTGGTGATGACTCAGATGTTCAATTAGGATGTTAGTAACTAAACTTTTTTTAAATTGTTTAATGACAGACTGAAAACTATCTTCTCTAACTGCATTTCATTACATCTGTTCAAAATACGAAGGTAACAAAAGTACAGCAGTGATTTTTTGGTGCTAGCATTTGGAAATACTTCCCAATTTGTTGTCCACCTTCTTGTCTTTCACTTCACTGCTTTGGTTTTCATTGTAGTGCAGGTGTCTTTTTACAGCTTTTTGTGCTTTTTAACTTTTTTTTGTTGTCAAAACTATTTCCTTTGACAAGCTAGCATGCATTGCTTCATTGAGTGGTTTTAATAAATATTTTCTGAAGTCAGATTTATTTTTTGCATGCTGTCATTGACTAGCAGCCTTGCAAAACCCTGTGCCAAAGCACTGCATAAATATTGATTTAAGATAGGAGAGTGGAGGGTAACAAAGTGTTAAAAAAACCCTGTAGGTTAGGATGCAAATGGTATATGGCACATCGCTGGTAACAGTAAGTGCTGTAACTTGATATAAAGGTTTATTTGTTATATTTGTAAAATAGTAGTCTTGGAGGCTGTGCTGTAATCATGAAACAAACTTTGGAAATCTTAAGTCCTGGTGACTTATGTGAATTTTGGATAACTATTTTAGGAATTCTTTAACCCTTAAATATCTTAAGGATTGCATGTTTGGAACTTTAAAGTTTCCAAAAGAGTTGAATGTCTGGTATGTTTTCTGCTTTATCAGGCACTCGTATGCACATCAGAATTTTAAATTCTTAGTTTGTTGCATCCCATCAAAATTGACATTGTTACCATAGGGTGTTTTATGTCTGTAGCCTAAAGGTTGACTTGCTGCTTTTTCTTATGGTGAAGTCTGCATTATTCAAACTGTCTCTGAAGTCCTCTGTAGAATGTGGAAAATGAGCCTACTAAATGTTTACCCGTGAAGGTATGGCAGCACTCAGTGATGTGTGACACGCTGAGGAATTCAGGCTGAAGTGCTACACTTCATTCAGACTGATGTAAACAGTAAATTCTGCTGGCTGAATGCCAGATTCATTAACTTACAGTTTAGATCTTAACTTGGGCTGCTGCATTTTTTTAAATATTTTTTTTTGTTTTTAATCAAAACTGTCAAGGAATACCACAAATTAAGAATCTTGAAATATGCTCCTCCTTCCCCTGTGGGCATAAGAGCTATGGGTGGGAGAGAACCTAGGTACCCTGATGCTATCATGCATGAAATCTTGTTTTTTGTTTCATTAAATGTTAAAATTTACCCATATCTGACGTTCTGATGTACCTGGAGTGATAATTCATCTGTGTGCAATCTGTCACTTTATATAAAGAGCCAGGGTGGTTCAGGACAAAGGAAGGCATAGCTTGATGCTGAATTCTTGAATGTGGCAGGAGAAGAATGAAGATCCTTGTACTTCAGGCATTTTTCAGTTGCAGCTAGAGGCTGTTTTTCAAAGCAGTAAAAATGTTCAATTGCTTAGTTAATCCAGCAGGCTTACAATATCTTTGTGGTTTTTATTGCCTGTAAGTTGTTGACTTACACATAACTGAGTAATCCTTTTAATTACTTGAATGCACTGTAACGAGCTTTGTCAAATTTATGGGAAATGCTTATGAGAAAAATCATGTAGTTATTGGAATAGCTGCCTCTGAAGCAGTTGTGTTTAAAGATTAATTTGTTTTCAGTCTGGTAACTGACTGAAAATCAGTTTGCTGATTTTCAAATCCTTTGCTTTTTTGTTAAGATGGTGAGTGGAACTGATAAGACTCCTCTGGGGTACAAACCTCCCCAAGTAAAAAAGTGATGAATTTCAATCAGGTGCTTTTAGATCAGTGGTATAGAAACTATTTTACTTGACATAGCTAGAGAAGTAGCATCAAATGAAGCCTGTGAGTGTTGCCTTACTGTAATGTTGTCACCCGAATTGGGGCTGATGCATGAGGAAAAGTGATTAGTATTACCAGAGATGAAGCATTTTCTTTGTGGGCCTAGCAGTGAACTTGCTCCTTTACTGAATATATTCAGCTGCTTCATTCTGCAGTTCTGCATCATATGCGCGTGGCTGTGTGTATATATATGTGTGTGTATGTGTGTGTATGTATGTGTATATATATATATATATTTGCTTTTCACTTTCAAACTGATTCTGACATGGCTTCTTTTAATAAGCAGAGCAAGATACAAGGATTTTAGCATAAACTCATGAGATGCAAATGGAACTATTTATGTGTGTGTGGATGTGAGCCGATAGTACAGTTATTAATCTTTCCTAAGTCTTATTCAGTGCTTAGATTTGTGCCCCTTAAGAAATTGCTTTCCCCCCATTGTAATCTAACACTTAATGATCTTTCTGGCTATATAAGAAATCTGGATTTAAATCAGAGGAGCATTGGAGCTGAGGGATGTATTAGTCAGATGTGCATAACTTACTAGACCTTGTTTTTAACTCTCATGACACAGCTGCTAGCATGATGGAGCTCCTGTTCAAAGGACATCTTGGAATGGGAAAGGAGAAAGTAAAGACTGTCTACAGGAAAGGTTAACATCACTGCTTTCATCCCTTTCCCACTCCAACATACTTCAAAGTGTACTCATTGTTTCAGGCATCCTGGAAAACACCTGTGACCAGTGCACGTACTGTATGTGCAGTAGTTATGGAGAAGGATTGTCCTTTTAGCTGATGTCAACTGTGCAGCTTTACAGAGGTGGATACAGACAATAGAGAGGGCTAGCTAGAAGCATGTTAAAGAGGGTTAGGAGAATGGCAACTTGAAATCTGAAGCCAGTCAGCTCTGTTGCTGCAGTTCTGTGGGATACAGACTTAGCTGAGCGTGGCTGCTACAGGTCAGCTGTGTAGAATGTCCAAGGGAAGCTGTAGCATATGTGATATGTAAGACAGTGTAACCAGTAGGATTCTTAAGGAATTATTATTGTACTGAGTCTCTGACTCTAGAAGGATGTGTAAGGATGCCACTGAAATTAAAATTTCTGTCTTGGTTCAGCTTTCTGTAATTGGTTTTGAGCATTCTTCTAGTCAGCTTGATGCTTCAGCTCTTTAAAATAAGCAAGACTCCTGGCTATAAGTAATATGTCATTTTGAATATTGAAGTTATTCAATAGTACTGGGCTCAGTTGGTTAGAGCATGGTGCTAATCACACCAGGGGCTTGGCTTTGATCCCCTTATGGGCCATTCACTTAAGAGTCGGACTTGACAATCCTTCTGGGTCCCTTCCAACTCAGAATATTCTGTCACAGTCTTAACTATTTTGTTCCTTGCTACTATTGTTGATCCTTTTGTTCCTTACTTATTTTTCCTTGAAGCCTGATCTACCTCTCTCTTTTAGATGTGTTTATACCACGTAAGTCTCCAAGTTTTCAAGATTTGCTCTGCTTTCAGAGTAAGCATCCCTCTTTTAGGGCTATTATATGTGTCTGCCTTTTCTCCAAAGGCCAAGGTCCAGGAATGCAACTTCTCCACGAGTGGCCCCACCTCCGTGACTTTTCAGTGGGAGCTAGAGGAGAATGCTAAAACGAGCCCTGCTTGTTATCCGTTCCCATGCTGTGCTGAGAGGTGCACTTGATGTAATGAGAGAAACATTTATGGCAAAATGTAACTTGTCTGCTTCAATCTCCTTGCTGTGTCTTAAAAGGAACATTCTGAGCGTACAAGGCTCTGGGAAGACAGTTTAGAAATATTCTGCCCTGCTTCACAGTTAGTACATCTGATGCCCTGTTCAAATTATCTGAATTGCCTCTAGGCTTTGGGAATGGGGAAGTAATCTCACTACATCCCTCGTTCCCAAGGGGAAAAAAAAATGCATTTTTTTCTTTTGTTCATTTCCTCACTACTGCCTAAACAAAATATTCCCTGTTTGTGATGGTAGACTTGTTGGTTCTAATAAGTAGAGTTGATTTTACCCCTCCCTTCTTCCCCCAAGCCAGACTCCTTTCTTTTTTATTGTGTAATACCTGCTTCCCTTACTATCAGTTACCACTTCACTGCCTTGGCAAGGTGGAACAGAAATGCAGATAAGTAGTATATGGCCATGCTGTGAGCCAGCTGACAGAGGGCAGGTTTAGATTAGATATTACAAAGAAATTCTTTGCTGTGAGAATGGTGAGACACTGGCAGAGGAGGTCCAGAGAAGCTGTAGATTCCTGGAAGTGTTTAGGACCAGACTGGGAGGGGCCCTGAGCAACTTGCACTAATGTAAGGTGTCCCCTGCCCATGGTGGGGGGTTTGGACAGATGATCTTTAAGGTCCCTTCCAACCCAAACCATTCTGTGATTCTATGAACTTGTTTGACCCTTCCATTTGGTTTCTTTCCAGTATGGTCTTAGAAGGCAAATCTACTTGAGGAGACACATCTGGCATGACTTTAGCAGTCAGCAGTAAGTCCAAGTAACATTTGCTAGGTTTGATTTCTGGTTTTGCCTTTGCATTTTTGTGGTTGCGGTCTGATGAAAAGAGTGTAACATCAGTGCCCATGCACTTTTGTGTGGCAGGAGTTCCTGCGCACGTGCTGCAAACAGCTGGCTACTTCCATGGTGAAGGGTTATCTCCTGGTCTCCAGCTTGCCTGTAGAGTAGGAAAGTGAATCTTGTTTGATTCTCTACAATGTACTGTGGGCAGTCAATTTTTCTTCACACTGAAAAGCATTTAACATGGTAGAGGAAGGAATATGTTTAGGTTGAAGCAATGTTATAATGGTACCTACGCATATAGGGTGATAGTTGCATGGTATGGAGTTACTATAATGCACCAAAACCTCCTTATGGTGATCTGTTTCTGTGAGGAAGAAAATGCAATAGTTGATAGATTTTTGGCTTGATACATGATGAGTTGCTATCTTTTTCTGGTCTGCAGAAGTCTAAATAGATGCATGTCTCAAACTGTCATCACGGGTTCTTTTTAAAATAGCAGTCAGGGATAGGATTTGCCTATGTAAAATATTTTCTGGCAAACGGGGTACTGTCAATTTTGTGTCTAATTGGAACTGCCATTAAGCCCTAGAACTTTAATTTGAGAAGCAGTACAACTTAAGCTGCCTTTCTCTAAGCAGAATTAGCTACCTGTAGTGATTAACATGTGCTTCAGAAAAAGCAGGAGCAGGCTGAATCAGCTTCAGAGTTGGTGAATTTGGCACTGCTGAAAGAAGATGCATTTGTTTGAGATTTGAAAACATAATCATGAAGATTTTAATCTCTTTTGATGCTTTATGTAACAGAACACCATGTGATCTCAGGATCTATGGTGTCGTCACTGTTCGCCCTTCTTGTTTTTCTTGATCATAACCAACCACTATTAAACTCGGCAAACTTTGAATTGAAGCAAGTGGATAATCTTTAACAGGCAAGGCTTTGCAATTCTTGAAAGTGCTGCAGAGTGCAGGACTTGTGGTTAATAGTGGAATGCTAATGCTGATCTTATGGCCACAAAGGACTGAGAGGTATTTCTTCCGACCCTCTGTCTGGGGGAAACTAATCAGCAGGTACTAAATAGATGCCTCGATGAAAGTGGCATTTCTCCAGAAACAAGGTCCTGAACAAATAACCATGAAAGTGTTATTCTTGGAGCTGGAACAGCATCTGAAGAGGTATTTATATAAAGTTTTTAATATGTAGATGCTTGATTTATTTGTTTTCCCTTTTTTTCTTTTTTAATGGTTCCTTTAACTGTTTTGTTGTCCAAGTACTTAAAAATGCTTCTTCTAAATCAAGGTGCTTGGCACTTATTAGACCTATTTCAGACTAGGAATATCATACTGGTTAAGAGTACTGTCATGCAGAGTTGTTTACTTATTCAGTGAAAATCTACATGTCTTGAAATATTTATTGCAGAATTTAAAATAATCCATATTATAAAATGTTTGCCATTACAGTACTTTTCTTTCCTCTTTTCAAAAAAATGTTGTTCCAATTATTCCAAATCTTAAGTGATGTAATACTAAACCAAAAATGGGAATTTTAATAGGGTTTTTAACTTAGTTGATAATAAGTTTATATTAATTCAAATACTTTTTCATACATAATATACACTATCTTCTGTACTGTCACATGATTAAAGAGAATTTTAGTTAATCAGTCTTGTTAAATGTTTGGAGAGGCATTGGAATACAGCTTAGTCTTCTGCAAGTTTCATTTATTAACCTCCTTTTCCATATAAATAGTGAAATATGAAATGCATGTTTTTGATGTGGTTCCTTTTTAGTGTTTAAAGTAAATACCAAGTAACTTGGTGAATCAGAAGAATTATTTTACTGAGTTAAAAATACATGACAGTGGGGGGGAAAAATTGCCTGGACTCTTCATGTTGCAGAGTTGTTTTTCTGTGTATAGAAGGCAAATACCCATCTGTGGAAGGAAGCATGGAATTTCTGATCTCTAAACTTCTGATCTCTAAACTGGTGCTTTTGTTATGGCACACCCTTTAAATCCAACCCCCTTGATTCTGTATAAATTTTGACAAATATCAACTAGTACATATATTTAACTTGACGTTTTTGTCATGTTATGTTTGTGGTATTGCCTGTGGAGAATAGCTTTTCTCTCTGAATGGTGCCTCTTCAAAGAATATAAAATTATACATTGAAAACCTTTTTCTAAAAGCTCAATTTTAATTTTTTCAGTAATCAGCGGTTTCTGAAAACATGCTTGAACTTTTAAATGGACATTGAAAATTATACTAAATGAATCTGAATGTGTAAGGAACCAGTCTAATGGAAATATTCTATAGTAGCAATTGATATATGATGGCAACAGGTATGTTATGAATGAACAGCACGTGTATGAAGCAGTGACTGGTGTCATCACATATTACTGAACAAGAAAGGTAGTATTGAGAAGATTGTTTCCTACCATGAACCAAGTTATTCCATAAAATATGTAATGAAAAAAATGTGGTGGAGTAGATGTGTGATTTTCATTAACCTTTCTGCATTTTATTAAAAGATTTTGCTGGAACTGACTTTTTTACTGATACACCTGGGAGTGTGTTGCGTCACCTCTAGTCATGAACCAACGTCTGCATCTGTTAACATTATACAGAAAATGTTTACAATTTTTCCTGTAGTCTTATTCAGCAAGCTACTTTCTATTCTCATTTGCTTTTGTTTCCTCTAGTTTCTCTTGCAGAGATGCTGCTTTTCCCTTCGTTGTTTTTCTGTGGGTTAGAGTTGGCTGGCTGTCACATCACCATTGCAAATGAAGGTTTAACCTCTCTGGCTAATATTGAATATGGTTCTATGTTTTTCTCCCCAAACTGACCCTGCTGAATGCATGGGTCAAATACAAAGAAGCATTTACCTTTTTCTGGTTAGATGCAGAATTTGAGAGATAGCATCCAGTTGTGTGTTGCTTTCTGGAGGAAAGAGGAACACTTGGAAAAGGGATCCCTAATGTCTATGTGCTATTGGAGAGCTGTCTAGCACTAGGCAGCTGGAAATGGGGATATCAAGGGATAGAAAACCCACTATATTTATGAACTAATTGTTCTTACTGTTTTTAAAAGACAGGCTTTAATTCATCATTAGGCAAATATTAAATAGTTTTACTCTAATGTGAAAAAATAAAAGTCTGACAACCCAACCCCTGAAACCTATTTAAAGGTAATTTTTCACTCAAGTCACATCTCGATCCTTCCAGTGACTTAAAGGATCCTTTCAAGTACCTTGACTTCTTTTCAGTCTATAAGTAAATGTCCCCAACCCCAATCTCGGAATCGGCTCAGTGCTTCTTTTCTACCCGCTTCAGCTTATCAAGAACTTGTTTTAAATGCTGAGTTCTTCAGAAATGGGGCTGAAAAACAGGTTTGGGCAAACTAATTCGAGGCAGGAGCCTATCTGAGTTGCAGCAGGGCTACCCTGTGACTCAAACATTCACTTGTAAATATTTTTGTTTATAGTTGTCATGACTGCTTGTACTTGAGCTGCTGATTGATGTTGCTGTTCACCTGGCCAGGGCCTCTAGCAATTAGCAGTAGCTGGGAAGAGTCAGAGAGGAATTCCCCTGTTCTGTACCTGGATGGGAGGTTACCTAGAGTGGGTTTTAAAAGAGATGACTTGTCCTCTGTGCTTGATGGAACACTGCAGCAGTCGTTCCCTGGCTGCATTGGCAGAGGTGGAAGAGGGGCTTTAAATCCTGTATCACAGCAAGGATTTTCTCTCCTTCCCATGTCTTGGCAGGGTGTCACAGCTCATGGTGTTGATGCTGTAGAAGAATGGCCACTGGGCTAACACCCTTTGTGAGAATGAGGAAACATACCTGGGAGCTGTTTTGGACTCCCATGCATTACTAAGTGGGTTACTCATCTCTGACTTCTGATACTGGAGTTGTTTGGGTTTTGTTTTTGTGGGGATTGGGTTTTGTTTTAAATTTTTTTAAGCCACAGAGGTTTAGGGTGTCGTGGCTTCTGGAGGATGAAGTAATTGTTTTTCAGAAGTGATACGTACCTGGCATAATATATACGTGAGCTTTGGACCTTGTTTTGTACAAAAGACCCTTGGAACATCTAATGAAACATTTTAGGTGGATATCCACTAGAAAACAGGCATCAGCAGTTTTAGGGAGCAAATAAGACTGTTTCATAAACAGGGTGCCACTCATAAGTTTAGTCGTCTCTGCATAATGACAGTTACCCAGATGGGTAGATACTGATTAGGTATGGAATAATATGCTGTAATCTTTCCTTTGCAATGTGTATTAAAAGATTAAGAGTATGTTTTCTGCTGTTTGCAGAATGTCTGCCTCAAGGGTGGCTAAATGTGCATGGTGTCTGCCCCACGTGGCCACCATGGATCCAACAGTCTCAAGTACTTGCCGCTTATAAGCTAGAAGATGCTGTCCTGTGGAAAATGAGAGCTTCTTACTGCCTGAGGTTCCTTTAGAGGATCACTAGGGTTACTGAGGAAGGCTGAATTGCACTTGAAGGAGAAACAGGCCGTCAGGATATTCGGGCTTTATGTAGATGACCTGGACCAATGCCAGCTATTCACAGTCTCTGCCCTAGAAGGTACTCCAGGGACATGTTGAAAATATGCTGAGCCAGCACATCTGCGTTCTGTTCTTTTTGGTTTGCAGTGTGGCAGGGTTACAAGAACGAAGTGTTGTGCTAAAGTAGGTAATACATCTCTAAAGCCAGGTCAAATTAAAATTTCGATCTGGTTGTCTTTATGTAATTTTTAAGTTTTTAAGCACACCTCATTTCACAGTCTTACATATTTTCCCAGGTATCTTGTGTTCTATTTCAAATCAATATTGCTTTACAATTTGTTCCTTCAGCAAGGAGAGTGTAAATGGTATTTATATAGAGATACTGTATTGGGATTTCTGCGGTTGTGAGTCAGCAGGATTTGTGTCTCTTGATTTACTGAAGCTATGCCTGGATTAAGAAGCCTGTGAGTGCTTTCGCACTCCAGAGTTGAGCTTTACCTGTTTTTCAGTGCCGTACAGAGTTGAAGCATAGGCATTCATCTAATTCCTCTCATATCCTTGTTTTCACAGGAAATGGGGTGGAGGAAGGTACAGGTTAGGCAGGAAATCATCCAACAAATGCTCGATTTGGTGGCTGATAAAGGGGAGCAAGACTGGGATACACTGCACTGTGCAATAAATCAGGTCACGTTCTTACGTGTTTCTGGAAATTCTCCCCCTGCTTCCTGATTGGTGATTGGTTGGAGGTACATGGGATTTGATTTCTATAAATTAAAATCTCCATTCAGGTATAAAAATACCTTTGAATACACTACAGTGAATTCAACCTGTTAAAGTGCAGTTCTGCTTCGGTGGAACAGCAGGTCTTGAATTTTCCTTATTTTTTTTTAGGTCGTCGCCAAATGATAAACTGTGTGTTGAGGCATAACTAGAGTAGATTATTTTGAGCACTGAGAGATTAGGAAATATGGTATTGCAAATTTTTGTAATATGCATGCATTAGAGCCAGAGGAGTTAATCTGAAAGTCATTTGCTTAATTGTTCATTGATACTGGTGATACCTGTCAAGCTATGTGCCAGTGATTGCAGAGAGATTGAAATTGTGGGAATGTAAAAGGTCAATTGGATAGAGGTCTGTTGTCTTAATGTATTTGCTAAAGAAGAAAAGTGGCATTGAACTCACAGCTTATCCTCTTCATTTTCCTACATGTGCTAACCAATTGCAGTGTTGGGAGTTTGTTATTATTTAACAGAATGGGCTTAAAAATCGTTCTGCACAGCAGGGTGGTAATGAGCGATCTGCCACCTCACAAGCTGAGAAGGGGTCGACCTCCATCTGATCCCGTGGTGCTCATTTCCCAAACGGAAGTCTTACTTTATGTTTCGTTTCCTTACTTTTCATCATTGGCTGTTTTTATTTATTTCGGTAAAAGCTGGGATAGGGCACTTCGTTCCAAACTTCCTGAAGACCATAGGACAACGCAGGTTAATTGCAGAGGTTTTGGTTTTGTTCCTAGCAACTTTGGATTGGCTTCTAGTATGATAGGTTTCTGGTGTGGGAAATACAGGCATTATTTTAAGTGTTGCACTGAAAAATGGCCATCAAAGGGCAAATGATATTCAATGAGAAGTGTAAGCCAGCTGTTAATGCCATATAAATACTTTTTTACTAAACATGACTAAATTATTAGCTGATCCAAGATTTCCAATATAGTTTCAAGGGGAACAATTAGAAAAAGGGGAGGAGGTGGGAAAAGAGGAAGGAACGGATTCAATAGTTAAAACAAAGAAGTGTAAGCTTTACGAGGGTCTGTGGATGGAGGAAATGGAGGGGCTTAAGGTCCTCCATCCCCCATTTCCACAGTTATCACCACTCAGTAAGACAGTATTTCCATTTTGTGGAAATGTCCCAGTGGGGCTCTGGGATCCCACTGGGATCCACTGGGAGCCCCAAGACCCCACCAGGAGCACTGGGATCCAACTGGAACCCTCTGGAAGCTCCAGGATCCTCCAGAACCTCCAGGATACTTTGGAAGCTCCAGGATCCCCCTGGGAGCCTCTGGAAGCTCCAGGATCGCACCGGGACCCTCCAGAAAAGTCACTTTTCTGCAACCTTAAGGAAACAGAAGATATTAAGAATTTTAAAAATAATAGAAGGTGACCCTTCTCAGTTACAGGTTAATTTGACTAGTTTTTAATTTGATTACTAAATCTCACTATGTGCTATCGAGGTAGTCTGGGATGGGTGGATGTCAGTCATTGTCCTGAAGTTCCTCCTGGGCTATTTATCCTTTTGGTCAGAGATGCCTTTTAATACAGAGAATTTCATCTTTCCAAACGCTCATCATGTTAATGTGCCAAACTCCTTCCTATACTTGCCATGTTCTTTTCTTATGTTAGGCATAACTTGAAATGCTTCAGTGACTCTCTTTCCTCCCCTCTTCATTTAATTTTGGAGTATGTGCTTGAAAAATCTGTTGTACAGTTATAACAAGTGGGATTAAATGCTACTGTAAGTGGTTTTTACCTTGAGGTGTTCTTCTTGCCTTTGAGAAAGGCATTACACTTGAAAAAGCTACACATGAGACTAGGGAATTGAACACATTTTATGAGTTAAATCTAAAATTATTTAAGCCTAATTTCACATAAAGGAAAAATTAATTTCAGCTCCATGCTTTGGATAGTGAAACTTAGAGGTTGTAACATTTTATTACTTTTCTATATATACTGATTTATGGCACTAAGCATCTTTTCCCCTTTCATACTGGGGCAGTGTCAGCATGCAGAATGATACTGTATGCAGCTCTCTGGAGAAAAGAAAATCAATTCTTGGCTCAGATGTCTCACTTAAAACTTTCAGGATGCTAACATGGTTGGTTGATTTCTTCCTTTGCGGTTCTTGGTCAAGGGCACTTGAGAGGATACTGAGGAGGGCTTTCACTCTTAATGAAGTTAAATATTTTTCACTTACTCCTTTTAAGGTTGGATCTCAAATTAGGGAAGCCTGTGCTTCCCAAGCTACATGTTACTGAAAATGTATAGCTCTGTTAAATTTAAGTGGAGTAGCATCTGGATGTAATTTCAGGTTTTGAGTTATGATAGACCTCAGTTGGCTCTGCGGGGAGACTTTAAAACTCAATGGATATACACAGAACAGGGTCCTTCATCTCAGCTGCGTTGCTAGATGGTTATCTGTGGATGATGTCAGGAAAGGGGATGCCATATATCCCTTTCCAAGCATCCAGATTGCTTTAAGATGGTTCATATTTCCTTACAGAGTTCTCTCTGACAAGTAAGGAGTGGATCCTCTTTGTTTGGCTACATCCAGGTACTTGATATGGACCTGATGTTTTGTTTTGTCAGCATTTGAATTGGTAGAATCACAGTAATTCTCATTGAAAACAACTGAGGTTGACTTAGCAATTAGTTGCCTGTCAAAGAGAAAGAGGATATCCTCAGAGGAACCAGTAAGAATGGCTCCTTGTTTGTCTTTTGATCTTACATGGTTATCTTCTTGCTTTAAATGCAGCCTTCTGTCTCTTGTGGAGAGCTCACAGCATGATACTTCTGTGTATGCACTGTGATTAGAGATGCTGTCAGGTTTTTTCCAGAGCCCCACTAGGGTGTATGTATTCTTTCCACTAAATATTTATTTAGTTATGCTTACACATCTGGAAGAAAAAAAAAAAAAGAAATTATAGCACTTCATTTCACTAGTGTCTTGTGTAGTTTTCCCTTTTATCTGTTTTTTTTTAATTGAACTAACCCCAAATTTCTAGCAAAGTAATAAACTAAATTATAGATGCAAATAACTTTACTACGGGGCGGAAAAACACACATTTAGGAAAACTGATAAAGTAATATCTCATAGCAAGAGCTTCTTCAATTTAGAAGTATGTAAATTGAAATTTGCAGAATTCAATCTAGAAATGAAATATATGTTAGCCTTTGGAGCTGAGCAGTAAGTTCCCAACAGTTTGGTTTCTTTAAATCAAGATCTTATCTAAAGATTTGGGACTGGAAAAGGAAGTTGGCTAAGATTCTGTGATCTTTATTTAGACTTTCTGACGTGGTGGGCTTGTGGGGGTGTGGTTTTTTTGATGGTGGTTTTCCTTTTCTTTTTTTCTTTTTTTTTTTTTTTCCCCCCCTTAGTCTGCTAAAACATATATATATATATATATGAATGACTGACTGTGGGGGAAAAAGTTCCCTGGACAGCTTCTCTGGTTATATACCTTTACTGAGATGAAGAAAAAAAATTATGGCCTATTGAAATAAATAAACATTTAGTCCTTGATGTCAACTGCAGCCAGAGTTCCCTCGGTTGGTTATTAGCTTGGAGCAATTTCGTATAAATTGGATATTGGGGGGGGGGGGGGGGGGAAGGTGTCTGTCAATATACAGTTTTGAATTTATGAATTTTAAGGGAGAATAATACTCTGCCATTTATTCACCATTTGTAGATGCCAAGTGAAATGCACAGTCAGATGGAATCTAATTACTGTAGCCTTTTCTTGAGGAAAAGCAGATTTTAATTTTAACCTCTTCAGTACTTGTTATTCTGTAGTTGGAAGTCCACAGCCTGTCTATAGCATAAGATGAAAGTGTGCTGTGACAGAAATTGCTGTTTTCTGATATGGTTTCTGGTGTGATGTCTTTGTAACATAATCAAAAGACAAGATTTATTTTAAGTTCAGGAGATGCTTGTCTAGGACTTTTAATGTTGTAATCTGAAGGGAGCATACTTTGACAAGATACTTGAAAGATATTTTTTTAAGTGAAAGAGTATTTTAACACACATAGAAATATGCCAAACCAGACTTGCATAGAGACAGAATGATTCTGTGCTGCAGCTTACCTCATTACGTGCTCAAGATGAAAAGCACTTTTCTCAAGTGCTAAGCGGGAATAAATTGAGACAAGCGGAAATTATTTGGTGAGAGAAACAGTTTTTAAGAACTGAAACACTACAAAAGGTGACGCCTACTAAAAAGTGCTTGATTACCTTATGTGGAGGATCAAAGATGTTGGTGAGATACTTCTTTGCTATATTGTACTCTCCCCTGCTGGTTTCTCAGTAGCCCATCTCGATCTTCTATTACTTTATGCAGTTTGTGAACACCTGGGGTGCTCCATAGACATGCAGGCTTCCAAAGCCTGTGATCCTGTGTGAGTGGATTCAACAAACGGCTTTCGTTGCCTAACGGGCATAAATTCGTCTAGCTAAGTGCAAACCCCGAGCGGCTTTACAGAAATGGGGAATTCTGCAGCCTTTCTCACCTCTGCTCCCAGGAATGTAAGCTTTTGCAGGAGTCTAATATCTTCTATTATCTGTTAATGAGGTGTTAAAAGAGGTGGTTAGAGGGTTTTGAGTCACAGTAGACATATTGACGCCCTTCTAATGTGAAACGGAGTTTGGAGGACTATTTTCCTTAAATCTTCCACATACTGTTTTATTTCATAAACGAGATATTTTTAAAAAGCAACAGCAACGCCCCAACCTTTAAATATGCGGTTCAGTCTCTGTCCTTGTCAGGCAGATAACGTGGTGTTGAAATGAGAACGTCGGAGATAGTGATGCTCTCCCCTCCTCCCCAAAAACGTCACCCCAGTTTCGGGGATGAAAGTAATTAATGTCGTGGGGGTTTTTATTTCCTAGATGATCCGAGCGCTTAGACCTTTCTCAGCCCTAAAGGGACACTTATGATTTGCTTTTTTACTGAGTGGGCAAAGCAGAACGTGCATATTAATATGCAGTCCTACTTACGCAGCTGATAGCTTTCTGTTGAATCACAACTCTGCTTGTAGGCATCTAAAAATAAATGACAGCTTTTACCAAAAGCCCACTGAAGTTAATGGAACATGGTTACTGAGTTTAGTGGGAATTTGATTTAGGATCATATCTGTTATCTCTTCTTCGTGAAGATTAATATAGATTAAAGAGGGCGGTGTTATTTATTGTTCATTTAGTCTGAGAATTGTATAATTTTGCTGTATTAAATGGACTAATGGCATTTGATAACTATCAGTCATTATGGCAGCACCAACAATCATCTTAGAAAGCATCCATGACATTATTTTTACATGTATAAATGAAACTACATACAAATATCTGCTATCTGTCTTGCAACACCTGCAACAGGTGTTTGGAGGGTATGTCTGTTCAGACCTGTGAGTTTGCTGTCTTCAAGTTCTTTTGTAAGAACCTGATTAGCAGTGATAAAACTTATTTATACCTACTCTGCCCCTGATTAAGAAGTTCCAGGGACAGAGATTGCCCCAGAGGCTGTGTCCAGCTGCAATATCGATAACTGTCCTGACTAACTTCCATGGGGAGTTATTCAAGACGTTACTGATTTTCAAGCCCAACCTGTCATAAAACATTAATTTAGATCAAGTCTGAGACTGAAGCTGATACAGACTCCAGTACAGATTATGTGGTTCTGGATCTGTTTATCGAATGGCTTACGAGTACTGTCATGTGTAGTAAGTAACCTCTGCAGAGGAAGTGGTTGAGTGAAATGTTCATACAACACATGGTTACTGGTGTTTGTCTGTCAGGAGCTGGGAAGCTGGAGCCTGATGCACGTGTTCCAATGTGTTTCTTCCAGTTTACTCGCTGTTACACATCTGTGAGTCAGTACAGACAAGGTTTTTTTCTAAAAAACTTCCTTTAATTTTCAGCCTGTTTGGTGCTATCTTGTGCAGCTTCCCCAGATATCCCACGAGTTGTGCCCTTGGAGGATGGGAACGCTATATGTTAATGGAAAAGTGGCTATGAGGAACTCTTATTCTTAAATGTGACCTCCCTGTGAATAGGATTAGTTTGTACTACTCTGCTGGCATTATTGAATGAAAGAATAGTAGTCTAGGACAACATAAATAAACTAAGAAGGATGATGCAGATACGCAAATGCTAAATTTAGCTTTAAGATGATTACTCCGTGCCTCCTGGCTTTCCTGCTTCTCTGGGAACAACACCTGTGATGTATGTGACTTGCAGCTCTTGGAGAAGTTTGCTATAGAGAATGGAAGAGGTTTTTGACTTTATTTTTTTTGCGCCTTTAAGTACTGTAACAACTCGATGAAAGTGCAGGTCTAGAAAATAGTGGTTTTAGAGGTTGGCTGTTTTTTGTGGCAGTATTTTGTGTTGGTGTAGTTTAGCGTTGGGTCTCTTTCTAAGCTATTACTGGTAGAGAGGATCACTTAAATGGGCAGTGACTGTAGTTGCTGTGTTCCATGATACGAGAGCATAACATTTGTTGAGAAAAACACCAGTTAGGTGGGGGAAGAATATTTTCCTGAATTATTAATGCATGTGCTGCTGCAACTTTTAAGACTGTAAGTGCCATTATGGTGCAATCTAAAGAAAAGTGAAGAGGCATTTTCCCTCTTACGTTGTAGAATAGTGTCAGGTTTGTGCCACTTTTTGTAGACGATCAGTGGCTGAAACTTTTTTTTCAGAAATAGTTTTATGGGCGCATAAGGTGTGTGCAAGGGATAAAGGGGGATCGTCAGAGTCTGAAACAGTTTTACCTACAGTGTTTGGTATCCTGCCTTTACTGCCTTGCACGGACGAAGCGGGCAGAGCTACCGGGTGTGGGGTTTGCTTTCCGAGACTGAAGTTTGCGGATCTCGGGCCGAGGCGGCGGTTCGGGGTCGCTGGATAAGCCGTGGGAGCCGGCACCAGGAATGTCCCGCTCTAGGTCTGTCCCCGGGTGCGGCGCTGCCGCGCGCCGAGAGGTGGCGGTGTCGGCGCGGCCACTGGCGGCCCCTCGGCGCGTCCCGCGCTCCCGCCAGGCCGTGCGGGGTTTCCCCGCCGCTCCTTGGCCCGATAATAATAATAATAATAATAACAATAATTATTATTATTTATTATTTATTATTTATTTTTACCCCCCCTCCCCCTTTTCTGCGGGTGCAGGTCGGCACGGTGCCGGCACCCGCCGCGCCGGGATTCGCGGGTGCGGGGGGACGGAGCCTCCTTCCCCCCCCCAGGCCCCCCACGCGTGCGGGCCCGTCCCGCGGGGGCACCGCCGGCCCGGGGAGGGGGGGGCCGCGATAATAAGATGCGGCGGCGCGGGGCGGGGCCCGGGCGGCGCAGCCAATGGGAGGCGGTGCCGGCGCATAAATGATGGGGGGGGCCTGGATGCCCGGGTTTTGTGCTGCGCGGCGGAGCGCTGACCCCGCGCCCAGCCGGCCGAGCGCAGCCCCGCACGGCCCCGCAGGGTCCCGGCCCCGCCTCGCCCGGCGGAGCGGCCCCGCACGCACACACGCCGCCGGGAGGAGCGAGACCTGATTTTTTTTTTTTTCCCCGTGGAGCGTTTCTGGCCGCGGTCGCATGAATGCCCAATGTTGTAGACCGGTGGCAATGGATCTAGGAGTTTATCAACTAAGACACTTCTCGATTTCGTTCTTATCGTCCTTGCTGGGCACCGACAACTCGTCTCTGAGGCTCGACAGTAGGTAAATAAATGTTGTGTCCGAGCGGCTGTGCCGGCGCGGCGGTGGCGGGGCAGGTGAGCGCCGGGCTGGCTCCTTTGTCCGGGGGAGCCGCAGCGGCGGGCACCGGGCGCCCGCCTCTCCCCCTGGAGGTGCTGCCCTCCCCGGCGCCCAGCGCTTCTGCCGCAGCCTGCAGTCGAGCTCCATCTTTGTGGACTGTTGGGGAACAAAATGTAGGGGTACTTGGTTTGGCTGCGGGCGGGGGGCTCGGGAGCTTCACAGGTTGCTTTGCTGCATTGGAGCATCCCGGTGAGGCGGCGGCAAGCCAGCGTGAGGATGACTTTCTCAGCCAACTGGCTACCAATGCCCGCGTCTCTTGTCTCTTAAATAATTCAGACGCTGCTAATGTTTTTTTTTTTCTCTCTCTCTTTCTTTCTCTCTTGCAGCTCCTCTGGTGCAAGCGTAGTAGCTATCGACAACAAAATCGAGCAAGCGATGGTACGTACCGATGGGGGCATAAAACCTTGTTCGTGTTTGAAGCAGTAAACAATATGGGGATGCGGCGGGCGATGGTTAACCCGTGCGGGGACGCAGTTTGGTAGCGGGACCGGGGAGGGAGGGGGAGACAAGGTTTTGGGTTCAGGGGCTTTTTTTTTTTTTGTCTGCTTGTTTTTGTTTTGTTTTGTTTTTTTTTTTTTAAATTTATTTTTAATCGATCAAAGGCTTCCTGCGGGGAGGAACGCGCACGTTTCTGTATCGATGCCGCGGAGGGAATGACGGCATTGCGCTTGGCTCCTGCCTTCCCAAGCGATTGATCGCGGCTCCATGCGGCGGCGGAGGGGCGCTGCTGGGGCAGAAAGCGGCGTGTGTTTGCGGGGTTTTACACCCCCAAAGAGGGGGCGTTCCGGGGCACTTTTCATTTTATTTTTTTAACTCGGCTCCAAGCGCAGGAGAGCGCACGCTAAACGAGGGCATCCCCCTCGGGCTGTCTCCGGGGCATTCTCTGCTGTCATGCCCTTCTCCCGGCGGGCGGCACGGGCATCGCGGTGCCCGGAGCCGGCGGCTTTTCCTCGGGGGCCGCCGCGGCCGCTACCCCGGCCCCCGCCCAGCACCCGGCGCGGTGCCGGGGGCCCGGCCGCCCTTTGTTACTGGAGCGGTGCCTGGAGCCGCTCTCCCGGGAGCCTCTCCGGCTGTTGCTAGGCAAACTGCGAGCCTTTAACTCCCGGCTATAAATAACTCGGCCGCCCATTGGCCGCGCCGCGCCCTGACGTCACCCGCGGCCGCGCGCGGAAGGCGGGAGGGAGGGAAATGCGGCAACCTGTGCCCAGAACTGGCTGCAGCCGGCGCGCGGGGGGCGGGGTCTGGAACCGGGGGCGGGGCCTAGAGCCGGGGGGCGGGGCCTGCTGCCCTCCCCGGTCCGCACGTGTGTGACAACCCGGGCCCTGCGAGGGACTGACCCGGCCCGGTGCCTTCGCTGGGATGCAGAGCTGGGGGAACACTGGCTCTCTGCAGAGGGGGATCCGTTTCATCTCTGACTGGGCAGAGTGGGAGCCCGGGCCTGACGCTGGGCTGCTTTCCTAATACACCCACTGTCTTGTGCGTTTCAGGATCTGGTAAAGAGCCACTTGATGTACGCAGTAAGGGAGGAAGTGGAGGTCCTGAAAGAGCAAATCAAAGAGCTGATCGAGAAGAACTCACAGCTGGAGCAAGAAAACACTCTGCTAAAAACACTTGCCAGCCCAGAGCAGCTTGCCCAGTTCCAAGCACAGCTGCAGACTGGTTCTCCGCCTTCCTCTTCCCAGTCACAAGGGACAACACAACAGCCTGCTCAGCCGGCATCACAGGGTTCAGGGCCTTCAGCATAGCTCAAGATGTCGTTGCCATCGTGATTGCTGGCCTCTGGACTGCCCAGAGCAAGAAGGACTAGCGGGAATCTGCTACAGCCACCCTTCATCCATTTCAATGCATATTGCAACCCAGACTGGGGACTTCATGCCCTGCATACGTCAGGAGAGACTTCTCCCCCCTGTATTATGCACTTATCTGACTCCCTCTTCCCTCCCTTACCCCTTTGGCTTGAAGGAGTCTTTGTTCTTAGGTTGGTTGAATAAAATAAACTTCTTCCAGAGAATTAGCACAAGTACACTGGGGACTTGAGCAGCTTCTGCAAATGGCTGAGAAACGAAGCTGCATGCCTGAATTTTTTTGGTTTGTTTTTAAATCTTCCGCTCATCCAGTGATACAGCTGATACAAAGTGCTTTTCAAGCTTGGAAACGTGAAGAAATGGACTGGAGTAAAAAGTGGTGGCTCAATCCCCTGTAGTGCATTGGGGTTCCAAAGTGTGGACTGGTGCATATGATCTAAGAGGAAGAGGGAGAAAGGTAATTTCAGTGTTTAACACTTAATTGTCACCTGAAACCTTAAGTGCAAATATTTGCACCGTTTTCTGAAGCAGTGGACAGGTGCATAAAGCTGTATTATATATAGAAGACAGGTAGGTGACATACAGTTGTTGGGTCATAGGATAATTACAATGAAGGTTAATTGCCTACTGTATATTTGTGTATTTAGTGTAATTACTTTGTAAAATAGAAAACTGTAACTATTTAGGTTGTACAGATTGAAGTTTAGTTGTTTCATTGGCTGATCTGAAGAGGTTTGGAAAGTTGTTTTTTTTTTTTATGCGACATAAATAAGAATGCACCTACGCAACTGTTCAGAATTTGACAGATTTATGCTGTTTGTGTAACTTCTGAAGTTCCCTGGCTGCTGATTATCTTGAAGTAAATCATTGTTCATTGTAGTTTGATTGAAGATGGGAAAAAACCACTCCAAAAATTATCAAGCCCTGCTAGCAATGAATTAAAAAGAAAAAATTGGATTTCCCAGTATGGATTTTTTGCATATGATGTGTATAGTAGTATGCATATGTTTTTGTGCATGTTCTCTACAGTTGTAACACGTCAATGTATTTAACTGTTGCACTTGTCAACTTTCAATAAAGCATACAATGTTGATAAATCACTGTTTGTATATTGTACTGGTGTTAACTGCAGTCACTTTCAACATGTTGCAATGCGGTTTTACATAAGCAGTGAGGTCAGGAGGCCAAAGCCAGGGTGCAAGATGCTGCCTGTTGGCTTTTAGTTTCAGCTGAAAATGCTGTTCCTGCTTTCCACAGTTCTTAAAAACAGATCGTGAAGTCAAATGAAGGAGGGGGGAGTAGGGGGCCTGACTAAGCAAAGCTGCTGGTTTTGGGTCAGTCCTGTGCAATCAGGACTGTAGGAGCACAGACGTCTGGTATATGATCAGCCATGAACATATATGTAAGTTGTTTCCTACTGGCAAACTGGCCTTGCTTGGGTGCTGGTCATCCCATGCTGGCAGCAGCTCCCACACCCTTAATTCAGGGTGATGAAGGCACTGAGCACTGCAGCTTCCCAGCGGGTCAGCCTGTATTAGAGTATTATTCTGCCTTCTGAGAAATGTTGAGAAGAATTTCCAGTTCTGTGTGTAGATAAAACTTTTCCTTAAGTTTGGAAAAAAATACTTCCTCTTTAGTAATGATGATTAAACTGAATCTAAGCCTACAAATGTCCAGGTGAATGACTAGATAAGATGCTATTGGATTGATAAGCTGCCACCAGGGGAACAAAGGAATTTGCAGTTTTACGGGGTTGCCTAAAATGTGAATACAAGGAATGAGTTTGACTTAAAATGTAAGGGTTAATTACAATAGGTTTTCTATAGGGTCATATGACTGCTCATTCCATGTAATGAAAATCAGGAGATGCTGTTCTTGTAGAGCTTCATGTTATTGAGAGTAATCAAGTGTAGCAGAGGAAATAAGAAGGCTGAGGATTCAAAGGTAGGACAGGTTACTTGTTTGTGTAACTTATAGCTAAATTCTTGCTTTTGGTCGATCCTCATCATGTAGCAGTTCAGGCAGGCACTGCTTAGCTGGATCACAGCATAAGTAGTTGAATTACCCTTAGTGGGATTGCCATATCCGAGTGCATGCATGAGTGTGTCTCTGTGGGAGCGTGAACTTGAATTTGTAGTTTGTGTTCTTCAGATTTCAGTGTACAATTTAAGTGTTCTTAATGAGGAAACACCAGAGAGAAATGCAAGATTTTTCTTTTTCGTGGATTAAGCTAAAATTAGAAATTGATGATGGCCTTTGTGGCAGAACAGCACTTGAATTATTTGGATCTGACAAAAGGAATGCTAATTTTGGTGCATTTTAAAGGGCTTAATTGTCTTCAGTTGCCTTTATATTCTGACTGTTTCTTTGGCGCTTCCAGGCCATAACATTGTGAAGATTGACTTTTTTATATACTCACATGGCTTTCTTACCCACCTAACTCACCAAAATTTGCAAAGAATTTTTTTTTGTTTAAAAATGAAATTGACCTCTGTGAGTATTTATTCTACTTTGTTTGAAGAGCTGCCTCAACATATTCTAAATTCAAGATTTTTTTTTTTTTAAACTGTTCTTTAATGAAGGATCTGGAAGTCTTCAGGTTTTTTGTTAGGTAATACAGTAATAATTTTAGTCCACTGTATTAAACAGTGGCAAATCAGTGTTGGCAAATCTGATAATTTAGGTATTGGATAATTTTAAAACTATGGAGCTGGTTCTTGGAGCTGTTTATTTATTGGTAAAGTTAGTCTGAGCAACATTTTGTTGCTGAGATGATTTTAGAAATAGCTCTGTCAAAGCTGCAGCCTCTCCATGAAATGGATTCAAATTGACTAAAATTGCACTTGAAATCCAAACAAAGAGTAGATGTTTGTCAGTTATGTTGTAATACTTCTGGAATGAATTGTTTTGATTTTTGCTTTTGTTCTAGAACGTATAATTTTCCAGAGAACTTTAAAATCGAATATTATCAGTGGTCAAGGGTGTCATCTTTTTCCACCAAAATTTTTGTACAAACTCTTGAGATGCTCAAGTTGTCATCCATGATGAGTCATTAACTGTAACCTCTCTTGTATATGTCAAGCTTTTTATTGTCTGCATATCTCCAATTCAGTAACTCTTTAGGCTGTATTCAAACTGTCTGTCATTTAACTTTTTGTTGTCAATTAGCTGCAGACTTGCTTTATTTTTAACAGCAGTATGGTAAACTGATATAAGCAAATTATCACCAAGACCAGGTTGCTGGTTTTTTTCCTCTTGTGGTTTCTTTTTTTTTAACCCAGTAATTTTTTGGCAAATAATTTTAAGGTGAGTCCAGGTTGTTCAGATTCTGAGGACTCTGTAAATACTTGTGTGTGCTGGCTGTGGCTGGGATAGAGCTAATTTTCTTCAGAGTACCCGATATGGCGGCTATGGTTTGGATTTGTGACCAAAACAGTGTTGATAACAGAGACGTTTTTATTATTGCTGAGCAGTGCTGATACAGAGTCAAGGCCTTTTCTGCTTCTCATCACACCCCACCACTGAGTGGGCTGGGAATGCACAAGGAGCTGGGAGGAGACACAGCCAGGACAGCTGCCGCAGCCTGGCCAAAGGGATATCCTATAACGTGTGGCCTCGTGCTGAGCACATAGCTGGGGGAAGAAGAAGGAAGGGGAGATGTTCAGAGTGATGGTGTTTGTCTTCCCAAGTTGCTGCTACACATGATGGAGCACTGCTTTTCTGGAGATGGTTGAACACCTGCCCATGGGACGTGGTGAATAAATTCCTTGTTCTGCTTTACCTGTTAAACTGTCTTTAACTCACTTATTTTCTCCCTTTTCTGATTCTGTCTCCCATTCCACTGGGGGAGAGTGAGCTGTTGTGGTACTTAGCTGCCGGCTGGGGTTAAACCACAGCAGTCATTTTTTGTCACCTAATGTGGGGCTCAAAATAACATCAGATTTGTTTGGAACATGCCAGGTCGGTTTTTATAGCTGTTATTGCTGTTTAACTGTTAATTGACAGGTTCATGTTTGCCATGGAGCTCGCTTGCCTGGCTGTATATTAGAGTCTAATGGTCATTAGTGGCTGCTTGCTGTACTGCTGTGCTGGTTATCACCTTAGTCTGCTGTGTCTGGGAACATTTTGATAACAGCCATGGCGATGTGCTGGGGCTGACAGATGGCCAAGGCATTGCTGCTGTACTGGACAGGCTAGAACTCCAGTGTGAACTTGAGTTGAAAGGACTATGACCTGTGGATGAGTCCACATGGGAGAAGGACACCCTGAGGCATCTGTGGCCCTGGATTAAGCCCATGGCAGAGAAGGTACAGTTCACAGCATCTGTATCCACGGTTATGTCTGTGCTACAGCAGTGTACCTCTGCAGGGACTGTAGCCCAAGGATAAGTCCATGCTGGAGAAGGTACACCTCAAAGCATTGGTGGCTGTGCTTGAAGTCACACTGGAGAACCTCAGTGTGTGTGGCTGTGGACAAGCCCAGGACAAAACAGATGTACCCCTGGGGGGACTGCAGTCACCGGTAAGGCCATACTGGAAAAGGTTTCCTTTAGTGGGTAAGCCCATTCTGGAGCAGGTGCATCTTTGAAGGCATTGTGGCCCATGGATAAGACCATGCAACTGTGGCTGTGGGTAAGTCCATGCCAAAGAAGGTAGACCCCTGAGGAGACTCATAGATAAGGCTTCACTTGGAGCAGGTAAACTCCTAAGGGGCTGCAGTCTGTGGAAAAGTCCAAGCTGGAGCAAGGGGAAGAGTTGATTGCAATGCTAAACCCCATAGTCTGGTCCAAATGGACCAGGGGTGAAGATTGTAATGGAAACACCCTGAAATTGTTGTAACTTGGAATTTGAGTTGTGTGTTACAGGAATTACTACAGGAAGAATCACCTGAACCAGTGGAAGACAAGTCTTACAAGAAGCAGTGCAAGTGCAGCAGTGACCTGACCTGAGCTGGCTTTGGTGCCCAGTAACTCCACACAACACACCACCTCTCCCATCCTGAGTGACCACCATAACAGATGGAGACCAAAGTCATGGAATGAATAAAATCAATGGATGCTTTGTGGACGTTTGTGGATGCTTAATAGACATTTCACAGGGTAGTCCATAGACTAAGGGAATAATACCTATCTGTTATATCAAAGGATGGTGGTAGGTAATGAGGACGTATTGGATAGTGTGGGACCTGAGCATGATGTAAATGGTATGGAATCAGGAGTTGAAAATATGCTGGGTTTGACTATTGTAGAGCTAATATTCTTTATAGTAGCTTGTGTGGGGCTCTAGTTTGGATTTGGGCTGAGAACAGTGTTGATAACAGAGAGATGTTTTCCTTACTGCTGAGCAGTGCTGACACAGAGTCAAGGCCTTTTCTGCCTCTCACCCCATGCCACCAGTGAAGAGTCTGGGAAGGGATACAGCTGGGACAGCTGACCCCAACTGACCACAGGGATATTCCATACCATATGGAAGAAGAAGGAAGGGAGGGATGTTTGGAATGATGGCATTTGTCTTCCCAAGTCACTGTTACACGTGATGGAGCCCCACTTTCCTGGGGATGACTGAACACCTGCCTGCCCACAGGAAGTGATGAATTAATTCCCTGTTTTGCTTTGCTTGTGTGCATGGCTTTTGCTTTACCTATTAAACAGTCTTTATCTTAACCCACGAGTTTTCTCACTTTTCCGATTCTCTCCCCCATCCCACTGCGGCGAGGTAAGCAAGTGACTGTTGTGGAAGGAAATATATTTCAATAACCTGTCTGGAAACTGTCCAGAGAGCACCCAGACAAAACCTCCCAGCAGCAATGGAGCAAATGCAGTGCCTTAAGAGATGTCTCTCCCTAATTCTTATGGAAAAAAATCAATGCCTGGGAGGCAGCTTCCTGTGTTTCAACTGGAAAAAGAACATCACAAGGCTATTTGGGAATTACCACCCTTGATTTTTGTAGCTACAGTGAATTTATTTTTCTCAATACAAAGAATTTTAATTATTATTTATTCCTTGTAGGGTGAAATAGCAGCACTCGAGCTTGCTGACTGACAGCATACTTGTCTAGCTTTAAACGTGCTATTTGCAGAACCCCTCAAGCATCTTGAGTACCTTAGTAACAGTTTATATCTTACAGATGAGACATTATTTCTTATTTTTCTCCTCTCTCTTTAGGATTTTGCTTTTTAACTTCCTGGAGAATTTTCTGCTGGGGTAAACCTGAAAGAAATTAGAAATTCAAGGAAATTACCCTAATTCCAAGCCTTGCTGTTGAGTGTTGCTTCAGATGTATGAAATTAAGTGGAGGATAGTTGCTGGAGGGAGCTCCTGGGAAGTCTGGAATGAACGTAGGCATTTGAAATGCTTGGCGATATTCTGAAAAACACCTGCCACTGGCCCGATTCTTTTCCTGTGATGAGTAAGCAGACTCTTCTGACTGCATTTATTTACTATGTGCTGAGCTAGGCAAACAAACGGCGTGTTTGAAAATCCCAGGGCAAGGAGTTTCCAGCAGACACTGACACCTGCCCTCCTGAATTGGGGTCCAATTTCCAACAGGAGGAAAGCCAATCTCAACAGCAAAGTTAAAAGCCAAACCATGAATAAACTGACTTCCTTGCATTGTAAATACATCGGAAAAGGGCAGCAGTTAGAAAGGGAAAATGAGCAAAACTCTGATTATTTTCCCCAATCTGAATCCCAGGGGGGTTGTCTACTTAGATGCCCCCAGGGTAGTTGTGCTGGGCCAAGAAGCAAGAGAGTTTCTCTAAGACGTAGCCAAGAAACCTCCAAACTGCTGCTCAACAGGATTTGGATACAGTGTAACCACTGGCTGAGGAAAGGGAAAACAGGTCTCAAAAACCTTGTTCCTGAGCTTAGCCAGATTCTTAGGTCATCTCAAAGCTGAACTTCGATTCTTAAGCTGCATTGGGTGGGGGTGGTTTTTCAGTGATGTGTGTGTGGTAATACATATTGGATGTGGTTCAAGTCATCATGAGAAAGTAGCTACAGGGGAAAAAAAAAAGGAAAGTCATAACACTCCAATTTACAGTCTTCTAGTTTGGGGAGACTGAGAGCTCTGTTAAAGTTCTCCCTCTTTGGAGCTTTAAAGGCACTGTAAAATCATAAGAGGTTGAGATCTGGCAAACACAAGCTCAGGGCAAATCCACCTTAATCCTGAAAGTAACAAAAGGATAGTGAATAAAACTTGTGAGCTTTTGAAAAACAAAGTCAAGAAGAACAAACCTCTATAGCCTTCAGAATGGATAGTAGATCTGTTGTTCACCAGAGAGTATGGGAAGGGATGGAGATGAGCTTATTTGTGGATTATTTAAATTACTGTCAGCTGCTTTCCGGTTCAGTATAAAGTCAGGATCTCTAGGAGTTGGAACCTGGGTGTCTGTGCTGAGCTCTCAGATCTCCCCCCCCCCCAAAAAAAAATCTTGTTAAAAGTATCTGCCTGCGTTCTGCTCCCTGTGGAGACTGCAGTAAATAGCCACTCTTACTTCCATTAGTTTTATTACTGAGAACCAGCCTGTTCTGCCTCTTTGCTGCTGCTTTAATTGAAGCTTTGCTACCAGATAGCCATCAGAAAAGACATCTGCAATTCAATTAGATATGTACTTAAACTCACGATCTCCAATCTCTGTGAAACCGGCCGCTGCCAGACTGCTCTCCATGGGCTCACGGGTGTTGCAGCGCTCTGCACTTCTGCCTCCTGCTGCCGGCTCCTCCTCCTCCTGCCCTGCTGGCCCCGCTTACAGATGCTTGAAGTGAGGACCCGTTCCTCACAGCAGGCTGGTAGGAGTTCATTTCTTCTTCCTTGCAAAGCAGAAGAGAAACTAGAAACTTGGTGACACTGAGGAGCTGTGGATCCTGCTTTATAATGTACTAAAAGAGGTTGCTGCAGTCACATCTTTCCGCCTTGGGAGATAGGATGTTAAGGAGCTCCAAAGGTGCTCCGAGGTGACTTATGCATCTTTTACACAGACCTGAAAGCATGATGAATTGATAGGAACGTCCCTACCAAAAGAAGTTGGACTTTTTTGCTAACTTCAGCCTCTGGTGCCATAAGTGCATATTCCCTGGTGCCAGCTGCTCCAGGGCTGCCATTCCTGCTTGCAGTGACGCTGTGAGGTGACTGAGGTGAGGACCAAACACCTTCTGGGCAGGCCAGACCACTGAACCCCTGCAAGGAACAACTCTATGGAAATACTTCCATGACCCTAGAGGTACATGTAGCCTCTAAGTGATGTCAGGCTGGTCCCTGACAGAAACCACAGCCTTGTTTATAAATGTTCTAGAAGGATATTCTGAAGAGCCTTAGTGGTCTTACTTAAAGCATTTCTATGAACTGACTTTAAAGGCTTGCAAAATCACAAGTGAAAGCAGTCAGAAGTGAGGTTCACAGGGGCTTCTTTGTAGAAAAGATGCAGTTGATGAAAGCCCCAAATCTGAAGAGAAGTGAAAAGTGAAGGTGATCGGGGGAGTGGATGTGGTTTACAGCTCACTGCAAGCTTCCTTGCCTTCAGGGAGGAGTGGCCCCCAGTTGATAGAGGACTGAATACTTACCTGGGATGGGAGAAAAGGAAATGAGGATCAGAGCAATACAGCTGAGTGTAGCCTTGATGTGTTGGGGTGCTGTACCTGTCTGTAACCCCAAGTACAGGGTTTAGCAAAGCCTTGGTGAGCACCTTGCAATCATGGGCTTTCTCCACCTGCCTTTCACAAGGAATCTGCCCCAGTGGTGACAATGAAAGTGTTTCAAGTCTGTTAGGGAAGGTCAGAAGGGGGTAGAAGAGTAAGAACATGTATGTGACACAAGAAAAAGTCTCCTAGACCATCTCCCCATCTCCATCAGCTTTAACTTTAAAACCAGTGAGCGGTAGTGGTAGATGAAGTTCAGTTGTGCTCTTAATAAACACCAGGTCTCCATGTAATGAGTTCATGTAGAGGATCTGAGCCAGGTCAACCTGTTTACTCAGAAGGTAATTACTCCTCTGTACCACTTAAGTGCTGTAAATGGACGTGGGGCTTTCTAAGGAGCAGGAGCAGTTTTATCACCAGGGCATGTGAGGAAAACTGAAGCAGGTCCACATGACAATAGGATGCAAATAAGTCAGAGCTGGGTGTGCTCAAGTAGGTGTAGGGTAGAGAAAGTTGATGGGAGAGGCTGTATCCTGATGTGACCAGTTGGATGCCAATACCTTCATTGAATATGTCAGAGCTAGGCACTGATTTTACTCCAGCCCTGGACTGCTTTGGTGGCATTGGTAGCCAGAAAGGTCTAGAAGCAGATATCAGGGCCAAGTGGCCATGATGAACCATATGCAGAGGAGAGGAAATCTGAAAAGGTTTGAAGACAGCATCCCTTTTCTGTTTTCTTCCTCTCAAAATATTGATGTTAGTAATATATTTTTAATTATTAGGGGAAGTGAAATCTTACAGGGGAGGGAAAGTCTAGTATGGGCCCCTATCTGTTTTAAAGAGTTCACAGTGAGGAAGTTTGGGGCTACTATTCTACTGGAGCATCCTCAACACTTAACGGTGTTTTAACTTGCTCCTGGACGCTCTGGGTTTTGGCAGAACAGAGGTGTGTACCCAGACTCCCCAGGCCATCCATTGGATCTGTTGGATGAGGAGGTGGAAGGCCTGTAAGACCAGGTGATGAGAACTTTCAGGTGGCTGTTGCCCACCCATCCTTCCCTCGAGGAGCTGTGGTGCTCGTCATGAGGGTTAATGCCCCCAGCTAGTGCTGAGGCACATGGGGCAATTAGAGGGCCGCACCTCTGCACTTTGTAACCCAGGGGAAAACACTTCCACTTTCCATGGCACTCTTATTTCATCTGGCTGCTTTCATTCAACATGGCTGCTCATAGGCAACGTGGAGGTAAAATTAACCCGTACCACAACTCTGTTTGCATTTCACCACACTGCTTCAGTGGCAAGTGCCTGTTTCTTTTAAGACGTTTTCTCTTGGGAATGTGAAAATACGGGTATGAGTTGTTGGTAATTTAGAGAGGCAAGAGCTCTCATAGCTACTGTCTGGTTTTTACGAGATGGTTAGATCCTTTGCCTTTTCTCTATATATATGTATATATGATGGGCATTTAAATTAATCAAGAGGAATGCTTAAAAAAACCCTAACCCAAACTCATCATCATGGCTGGGCTTTGCGAACAAAGATCTGGGGAGGGCTCTACCCACGTTTGTTATAAGCGCGCTGGTGGCTAAAAAGGCCAATACGAGACAGGCACGTCCAGTTGCAAAAGGCACAGCAGAAAGACTCCTTAGGTGGTATAGTTTCCAAGGCACAATTCTTTCTGCATTGTCTTTTCTCCTCGAGAGTGATCCTGCGTGCTTTCTCGAAAGCACATACTTGTGACTGCTCCTTGTTCTAGAACAGACATATTAGTCACATGTTCTGACCAGTGGATGTTAAGGATTGTATGGAGGCAGTGTTGATGGAAGCATTCTAGGAGTTGCAGGTGGTGGTGGGTCCATATAGGAGAGTAGACAGCACAATGGCTCTGTAAACACTGATCTTGGTACTTTTCTTCAAGTGTTTATTTCGCCAAACTCTTTTATGAAGCTTTCCAAAAGCACTATATGCCTTTGCTAACCTGTTGTCTATCTCTCCGTCAATCTTACCATCCGAGGAGATGAGGCTACCTAGGTAATTAAACTGCTGGACTGATTTGAGCTCTGATTCACCGGTGGTGCTGACAGGTCAATCTGCCAACGGATCACTGTGACTGCGTTATCTCCCTATGCCTTCCACTACACAACAAACAACACGTTGTCCTCTTTAGTATACATGCCCCAACTCTCCAAGCTGACCCTGCTGAAAAAGAAATTTTACACCGACCTGCACTGCCTTAACCCAAACTAATGTGAATAAAAAACACTTTGCAGGAGGCAATGGCAATTCTGCACATGGTAATTTTCGGTGGTTTTGATCATGAAAATCTTACCCTAGTCCATCCCAGGGGGAAGAAAGAGTCCTTTCAGCACAGCCTGGCAGTTCATCACTGTTCCAGCTCCCAGAAGACCAACCAAGCTAGGGGAAGGTTTAAATGAAAACATGTACACTCTTTTTAGATGTTGTATATGAAAACTCTCAGACATTTAATTTCCTTTTTCTTTTTAAAAAGAGAGAAAAGAAAACAACCTTTATTTTTGATCTAAATTTTCGCAAAACTCCATTTCTATCTATACTTAACTCCAAAGTATACCAATGAGGCTAATTGGCAACATCAGTAGAGACATAGTATATATCAGCTATCATCTGTGTTTGAAGTAAACCTTCAGTATCGCTGATTTCTGATGACCTTATCATAATGCCGTATAGAGTTGATGTTTCCATTAAAATATGAGCTTCTGAAATAATGCTGCTCCTATGAGACTTGTACCTTCTATTAAGAATGAGTCAGCTTCTAGCCTCCTGTTTCTGGGTAAAAATGCTGAAAATATCAGTGAGCTGCAATACACCAAACTAGATATCAGAAAAGATATAAGAGGAGAAAAAAAATCCAAAATTTTTTCTTAAGATTAAACAGCATATTTGGACCTGATGTTCTGGATAGTTTGAGCCTGACATTCTGGATAGTTTGACAACTCTGAAATCACATTGGAGCAAATTGTTCTCCCCTGACAGTGACACAAGCTGCCTTTGGTGTTATGGTGCCCTGATCCTGCAAAAAATTGATTAAGCTTTTGGGGTTAAACAAGTACACGGTCAGTCTTCTTGTTTCAAAAAGTGGGACTGAATTTTTTTTATTGATGTGTGAGAGTTTCATGATATTTAAGCATATGCTAGATTTTTAACCTTAAATACCTTTTATCTGTTTTCCCCTCAAGGGGCATTTTTGTATTCAAAACCAGCGTTTTATCTGGTGACTCATATTATCTGCAAATAATCAAGCTGAACTACTAATTGCTTTTGAAGAGGGAATAAAGGATGACATTGTTCTAGATCATCAAAAGCAATTCAATCTGTTCCTTAAGGCAGGAATAAAGGTTTACAAAAATGCGGAAGGCAAAGGGCCTCTCTTTCAGCTGTACAGATGGGCGAGAAGCAGTATTCAAGTTGGGGTTGCACAATTCTACAGCTCTACTGAGCCTCTTAAAATTAGTGTTCAGTTCAGAAGCAGCAGTGTTCATTTGTTCACCCCAAAAGACACTATGGAGTTCTTTTATTATAGCTTCTACAACCTGGACAGTGTGTGGCACCAACTGCTTTGTAGAAGATTGCTTCTTTGGAGCTCTCACAGACAGGGCCCAGGCAGCCAGGGCTAATGCCCTTCTGTGCCCAGTGGGACGGCCACTCTACAGCCATTGATGGTTTCTCACAGAGACCCCAACAGCGAGGGCAGGTCTGTGAATCTAGAACTCTCGGACAACAGGTTTCCTAAAGCTCAGGTTGTGTTTTGAAGAGTCAAGAGAAAGCACTGACTTTTTTCTTTTCCAGAAACTGCTGGCTGTGTCAATTAGACTGAAAAATAGCAACAGCCATTTCCAACAAAAATAACCAGCTACTGCAACGATCCCATCTCTAGTCCCCTACCTATCATCTTTGTAGGACTACATCAGGAGCATAGGAGATGGCAGGAGAACTGTTTCGAAAACTAGAATAATAGAATAATAACGTTGCTGTTGGTTGATTTATAATGCCCAACTCAAACCTCTAGTCTCCCAGGCTCTGGATTTCTGACCTTTTCTCTGAATAATGATTTATTGCATGTTAAGGTACTTACTGCTGGGTTGAAATGACAAATGTACACAATCCTACAGCTTTTGTTCCCAAACAAGCTGCATTTAAAAGGGGAAAAGAGGATCTAGGCTCAGTTGATCTAAGGCTCAATTGTTTCTTGAGCAGTGTTTGTTCCACTCATGTTGGAAATTCATTTTCAGGGCAGTGACACCTGCTGACCTGAAGCGTCAGGGGAGGAAACCAGACCTAAATGTGAGGTGGCCCATGCTTGGTGTCCAATGGTACTGTGCATACTGACACAGAACCCTTACGTGTGGCAGCCTGGGCTGTGGTTCTGTTGCTACAAACAACTCCCTGTGCTGAAATGCCTGCAGACTGCTGCTGCCTTGAGTCTCCTCCTGACCTTGGGTGGTGTGATAGGAGTCCTTCAACCCCAGACTGATTCAAATGTGTGCTTTGAAATGAGGTTATCTGGGAAGACAAGGACTTTCTCCTGGAAGGGTTGAGCGTTGTGCCTCCAATGGCATGGGCCTGACATAGAAGATGATGATCTGCACCAGCACCACAGCAAATGCCATTGCTGCTGTGGGTGAGGATACAAGACCAGCCTCGGGCAAACCTGAGACTTGTTATCTCCCTACCTGGGATTCATCCCAGATATTGCAGGGGGTGTCATAACATAAATGTAGGATGACTGAACCTTTAAGGGACCTGTGGAGGTCATGTGATCCAACTTCTTACTTTAACCAGGGCTAATTTTAGCATTAGAGCAGGTCACTCAGGGCTGTGCGCAGCTGAGTTTTGGAAAACTCCAAGGATAAAAAAGCCACAGCCCTTCTAGGCAACCTCTTCCATTTTTTACTATGTTCGGGGATTTTTTTCGCCCTGATACCCAGTGAGACTTTCCTTTAATGCAGCTTTTGTCTGGGCCCATGAAGTTCCTCACCTCTTTTAAGCATTAAATAAATTGCAAGTTTCAGATGAGGCGTGCCCATCTTTTCCCCCTGGTAAGGCACATCCCCTTGTGCATGCTGCTTTCCTTCTACTATCACTTATCCCGGGTTGCGGACACCTCCTCCAGCTGCTGTGTCCATCGGAGATAATTAACCCTTCTGCAGCTGTGGCTGTCCACATGGAAAGCTAGAGTAGCTAGAATAGCTTTTGTTGACAATTGCTTTTAGGGGGAGGAAGAGGGGCTGGTTGTTTTTACCTGCTCCACCTGCAGCTCCCATGTTTAGGGGCTGCACACTCATGCCCAGTCCTTCTGTGGTGTCCAGGTGCTTAGCATAGTTGATTAGGGAAGAGCTCTTTTTCTCTTCAGGATGCAAATTAAGATAGCAATTAAAATGTGCATGGCTTTTGTTGGTGGTGGTGGTGGCGGTTTTTTTTCCCAGTTTGTAGCTGCAGTATTTGTGTTATTGGAAAGCCATGGGCTCTCTGTGGAGTCATCCTGCATCCTGGGATAAAAGGCAAATGCGTATGGGTGTCTGGTGGAAGCAGTGGGGAGCAGTGCATTTGAGAAACATGGATGAAATAATCAAGCAATTAATTTGTTTAGGAATGACAAAAGAGCCAGCAGGTGATTCTTTTATTCTCTGCCGGGGACAATGAATTCTTGTCTATAAAAAAGACTTTCAAAAAAAGCTTTTCAAGTGGAATCCATCAGAATTTTTTCAATGGACTGTTTTTGACAGAAGAAACTGATTTGTTGAAATGAAGAGGATTACAAAAAAAAATAGCCCAAAGTGCTACAAAATGGTCACAAATCTGTAGAGGAAATATATAAAAGCAATGCTTTCCATTAGCAAATTGTTAATTTTAAAAAAGTCTGGAATTTCACAGTTATATTTTAAAGTTATATATTCTCTAGGGGGTTTTTTTTAACATCATGGCTGACATGTCATGAAATCATCACGGCGCGTAGTAACATCTTATCTTTCCTAGCTCAGAGTGTTGCCTGTTTGTTGTAGTGAAACAGTTTGGCACCTGATCAAAGTGTTTCCTGCCTCTCTTGTAAAAAAAATAGTGTCAAACTTGCATTACAACACAGACAGGAGACACTTTGATCTAGAAAAGAAAATATGTTAGTGTTTACTAACTGGCAGATGGTTTTAATAGTTTTAAAATAAAACAGAATAAAAAAATAAGATATTCTTATATAATATGCAGCACAAACAAAACACCATTAAATTGTATGAAAAAAACCCCTAAACCACAGATAAAAAGCAGGAAAGAGCATTTCTTAAGAATGACTTTTTTTTGGTGAGGGTTTTTCCTTTGCCATTTGCTTTTGAGCAGGCTGGGTTTGCCAGGTGCTGAGCCTGCCCCACACTCTACTGCCAATATGGGAGCATGGAGCTGGCAGGGTTGTGAGACTGGAAACCCCTGGCTTGTTTAAAAAGAGAGATGAGGTTGACCGGTGTGACAAGGATGACTCTTGTGTTGTTGCCATTGGCTTGTTTAGTGTCCAAATAAATTCCAGATCAGCAAGAGCCTATTTTTGGCAAATACATTTCTTAAGCAAAAATATAACCCAAAAGAGCAGCCTGATCTGGAGCATAAACTTGAGACAGTTAGCTGTGGTACATGGGGATCTGTTACAGGAATCAGTGTGCTGAGCTCCAGGTCTGACTCAAGCCTGATTCTAGCTATTTGGGAAATGGGTGCCAATGTCATATCATATGTGTAAGCATATAACTATTGTTATTATTGTTATTATTATTATATTAATTCCAGCATCCAGCAGATCCATATGATAGTGTACACACAGTGAACAGTATCTGGAAACAAACACACACAGAGTCATCACAAAAAGGCACCCTGGTGAGAGTGGAAGGAAGTAAGACCAGCTCTAGGCTGGCTTACCACTATGGTTAAAATCAGTATAAAGCAAAAATGACCTTTTCTGTTGCAGGTCCGTGCTGTTAGATAGGTTGGTAAAAGTCCAGTAAGGGCTCCTGTTCCCTTCTGATAACTCATCCTGCCCTGTTTTGACTGTTGTCCAATAATGTGAAACCATCACTGCTGATCACAGAACCATTTGGGTTGAAAAAGACCTCTAAGATCATGTAGTCCAACCATATAGCAACAGCTGAGCTTGCATCTACCCGTGTCCAAAAGTGCTGGACATGTGTGGGCAGCTGCCAGCAACATGGCTGGCTGGTGATGGGACATCACGTTGGTGTCCTAGCATGGCCTTCCAGCTACACTTACATCTGCCAAATGGAAGAGCAGCTGATCAGACTGTGGCAAGTCCTCAAAAGACATGGGATGGCCAGAAATGTGTTTGCATTTATGTCATCAAAACTAGGAGTGTCCAAGCCCAAGGCACAGCTGTTCTGTCAGAAGAGGCAGCTGTGACAGGGAGTGGCTGTGCTTCCTGACTGTCCCTCAGGGCTGAGCCTGCAGTCCTCTTGCATTCCAAGATGCTGGGCATCTACCTCCCTTACCTATCTGCAGGATGGAGCCAGCACAGCTTGCAGTGTGTCCTGAGAACTGTTCACCATAAAATTCCTTATATGTGGCTTGGTTGAGTGTTGCCTGTAATATTAGGAAAAAGCCAAAGAGAGAAAATGGTACAATGGGGTATTGAAAGGGATACTCAGTTGGGCCATCAGGCTGTTTTCTTCACTGGTCACTTCAGAGGTGTACCATCACACAGAACAGGTGTTGGTAACTTCATGACAAATCCTAAAACCAGGAGAGCTGGGGGTAGAGAGATCATATGTACTGACATCTTTGACACTGGGGTAGCAATGACTTTTTCCTGGAAAACCTGTGAGAGGTTGAGGAGCTGTATAGATGCTGGATTCATGGCAGTCTGATGCTCTTCTCTCGTGCATCTGCAGGGTGAAGCAGCTGATGCCCCTACCACCTGCAGAAGGTTAAGGGGGTAACCTGGGAGCAGTGGCAGCCTTCCCACGGAAAAGGCAGCAGCTTTCCATCGTGCCCCTCATAGCACACCTATGGAAAACAAGGCCATGGCACATGAAGGGTTACTACAGGAGGAAGTACAGGGAAAAGGAAAGATAGATTTCAAGCCACCAACCCCAAAAAAGCTGAAATTGTGGGAAGCTTAACTGAAAAGACAAAAAAAGGGTAGAGAAAGGGAGATCTGAATAGATCCAAGCCTGCTGAGGGGTATAAAAAAGAAAAACACTACCGGCACGAAACCCTTCCAGCTGCTTTCCACAGACCTGGCACAGCAAATTTGTCACAGGAAATAAAGCGGGGAAAGAGAGTGAGATGGGCCAAGGAAAGGAGGGCACATGGAAGGATGCTTTCCACCTCCAGCAATGCCAGAAGGCTGAGCTCACCTCTGCATGTGGGCCTGTGATCAACAATGGATTTTGGGTGCTCTCAGAAGTGTACCCAAATGGGAATGTGAATGGGATTAAATGTCCCCTGAGGACTGGCAAAAGCAATTGCATCTGCTCTGCCCCTGACCACTAAGGGTGAAGCAGGGAGAAGAGAGAGTACTCACTGCTTGGTCTGCCTCCTGCAGCACCCAAACATGCTGGACCTTCTGTAAGCATCTGGGGGAAGGTGTTCTCGACTCATGATTCAGAACATGCTGCAAGACCTGTCAATCCCTCACTTTGTGAAACAGATGAATAAAAAAAATAAAACATAGAAAGAGAGAAGCCACTGAGCTCTTCAACCAGTTCAGTGCATGGAAATGTGCTTCAGCCTCCTGCTGCTGTGCAGACAGATGAGAACACCTTCAAAAGTGGTGACACTGCACAGGGATGCCTTTTCTCTCCTGGGCACTTTGCAAACCCTAATTTAAACCCTGAGCGGAATATACAAGTTCTAGTTGTAAATATTTAACAATTAGCTAGAGCTGAGTGGGTCACTCCACTTCCTCAATAACCAGTGGGAAGGAGGAGACACCTTCCTCCAGACCTGGATTATGTTGCCTCTGGATGGGACACGTTGCCCTCATACTGACCCACAGCAGAACCTGGGCTGGTGTTTAGGCAGAGATGCTACGTGTCAGGATGCCTCAGAGGAGGGGCACCTCTGGTTCACTCACACCATCACCAAGCAATGCTGTTTGGTCTCACATCCCCTCTGCAGCCCCAGTCAAGCAGCACCTGCTCTGGGCGCTGGTGACTTCGTAAATTAATTAAGAAAGATGGGAAGACTGACATTGTATCCTCGTACAAGAGATATCAGGCCTTGCTCAGTTTAGGAGACAATGTAGCTATCGAGAAGATGCCTTTCAGATGTGACATGGCGTGTCAGGAGGCTCCACTGGGGAAGGTTACCAGTCGTGTCTGGTGGGAAGGCAAGGCCGTCACATCCTGCAATCAACTTCCCTGCATGGGACCCAGGAGCTGTGAACCCAAACCCCTGCCAAGTCCCTGGGGATGACACAGGGAGAAGTTACCAGCAAGGTAAATGTTAGGTTAAATACCAAGGTGTTGCAGAAAAGAAACACCAGAAAGTGAAATGATGGATGGTGCAATAAGAAAAGAGAGCTACAAGAAAGTTGGAGAGGGACTTTTTACATAGGCATTTAGTGATTGGACAAGAGGTGATGGCTTCAAACTGAAAGAGAGTAGGTTTAGATTGGCTATTAGAAAGGAATTCTTTATCATGAGAGTGGTGACGCATTGGAACAAGTTGCCCAGAGAAGTTGTGGATGCCCCACCTGTGGAAGTGTTCAAGGCCAGGCTGGATGGGGCTTTGAACAACCTATTTTAGTGGAAGGTGTCCTTACCTATGCCAGGGGGAATTGAAACGAGATGATTTTTAAAGGTCCCTTGTAACCCAAACTATTTTATGATTTTATGAAAGTCAAATTATGGGCAAAAGCTATGAGATTAGTGAAGCTGTAGAAGCCAACCTGAGATGCAGTTTGTATTTTTCACCTTTGGTATTTAGAAAAGGCTTGCAAGAACTAGCTCTAATATATATAAGATACAGGCCTGTGCATGTAACTTCTGGGGTCACTTAGGGTCCTCACGAGGAAGAAGTGAGCAAGGAGAGGATGTGAACAGCTTTAGTGACAAGTACCAACAGAAATGTAGGAAAGCTGTTGCTCTACTTGTGGAGGTGACAGGCTAGGAGCAAAGGCCTGAAGTTGAAGTAGGAGCACAGTTCAAGGTAGGCCTTGAGATAAGAGCTGAGCAGTGGGGAGAAGTCACCTACTGGGGTGAAGCTGCCTGGATTTGCATGGAGCTCAACAAGTGATTCAGAAATGGATTCTGCTGGCAGGAAATGTTTGTCTAAACACAGCCCTCCTGACCATCTTATTAATGAAAAAAGTTGGAGTTTCTGAAAGCCAGCACTAAACCTATGTCATTATCAGTGCTGTGTTTTCAAAATGGGTCTCCAGATAATGAAACTAATTCTGTTTCTCAGGCAAAACAGAAATCTTTGTGTGATTTGCTGATGGCTGTGTGCAAATAATGAACCTCCCTCAGGGTTCGATACTACAAATGTTTTTGCTCAGAAATCAATCCATTGATTGAAGTGGTCATTTACAGCTAGAAAAAACTGCGTTGTCTCCCTAATCCATCCATGAGCTTTAGGAGATGAGGCTACCTACTCAGCTGTGCACTGTTGACTTGATCTCAGTCACAACACGCTTCAACTCCTGTGCTCACTGCTTCCTCCTCTTCCTCCTTCTTGGCATCCTGGCGCTCTAGATTTTCTGGTGCAGAGTTTGTGCCATTTGATCCTACAGGACTGGGTTAGTGTGACAAACATGCAGGGAGGAAGCACAGGAGGCAGCATTTGTGCTGTCTGCCTGAGGATGCTTGAAACTGCTGGGCACCTTGTTCTGGCAAGGAAGAACAGTTTGGAGATAATGATAACTTGTCAGATATGCCTAAGAAGCTGTTCATGTTTTTTTATTTTTTTTTTTAGTCTTTTCACTCTTAGTCAAAGGTCACAGAGCCAAAAAGCTACAGCAACCCTGGTATGGCTGTTCTTAAAGCTCAGGACTAAGTACCAATCCCAGCTTGGCCAGACTTTGCTGAACCTGTGCAAAGAGATAGCCTTACACAATGATTTGTACCAGCATGCTTGTACAGAAACATCATGTTGGGATCTGTTCAGTACGATCACTGGAACATGTGAAAAACAAATGCCTTCAAAAGCACTTCAAGGCTTGTGAAAGCTTGAGAGGTTTTGAAAGGCCTGTAGGTACCAACAGAGCACAACACAGCTCAGGGACTAGATGCTCACAGGCCCCCATCCCTGTCTGAGAAGGTGGCCCAGTTAATCCCAGTTAGAAGTCTCTAATAAGCTTGTAACCTAAAACAAGAAACACAAGAGCAAATTTTGTCACCTGGGCTCACCCAAAAGTCATCTCTTGAGGGTGATTAAAGCTCGTGCAGATAGCAGTGACAGTTGCTACCCTCCCTCACCAGATGCCAACATGCATGAGAACAACCCCCAACAACCACCCCCATGCTGTCCAGTATCTCATCAGCTTTCATGTCCATACATGTTTTCTAGCAAGACTTAGCAGCCATTAGTATTGAATGCTGAAAGTTTGGCGAGGAAAGGCAGCAAAACAAACTTTATTGCATTTTCCTGAGTTTTTTCCTGAGCCACAAACACAAGTTTCAGAAGGAACACTACCAGGCTGGTGACTGCTTTCTACTCTCCAATTCAGCTCCCTGCTTCCCCTCACTGCCCACCTTTTGGAAGCATCTTCATACCTGGTCTGCAGACAACAAAATCAAAGAAAGACAGCAGCTGGATCATAGAGGGGACTTCTGTGGCCTCAAAAATATGGGTGGGGAGAGGGGAAAAGGAGTTTGGGGTTGTTAGTGCTTTGCTCTCTTGCTCTGCTAGCTTATGTGAAAACACATGCAGAAAGACAAGATAAGGAACTCTGTGGTTTCATCTTCTAACCTCAAACAGCAAATGCTCCTCAAAAACGGTTTACTATGTGGTCATGTTGCTTCAAAGAAAGGATAAGAAGTCCAACTGAAAAAAACCCACAATATACTAATTGAAGAATAACATTTAGTCACAGAGAAGCTGTAAATAAAATAGAAGATGCCCTGAGATCTGAACACTTCAACAACTCAATAACATCTCTCTCTCAGGAAGATTCTATTTTTTCTCTTGTGAGATGCTTCAGTTGCTATTGATACAGGCACCTCCTCCCAACAACCAGCTGAATTGTTCCCCCTCCCCCCCAAATCCCATTAAAAGAGATGCTTTTCAGCATATGCCAGGAATATCTTATGTGAAATATGCTAAGATGTTGCAACTTCTATTCAGTTTATTTTGAGTTAGTACGATGAAGCAGCACGAGGCAAGGCTCTGAGGCTTGTGGACAAACATAGAAGGAGAAGTTCATTATAGTAATTTTGGACTGCTGAGTTTCATTTTCATGTGTACTGCTAGAATGATACCACAGAACAGGTTGAATATTTAAAAAAACCCCAAAACATTAAATACCAATATGTTAACTATAGCACTTACAGCTTCACAGAAAAACAGATGTTTTCTAAATGCAGATGTTGCCAGGACTGAAATAACAGCTGGCATATACTGATAATTACTCATTGGACTCATTTAATGGGTAGAGCTTAACAGCAGTGGAGCAAAGGCTGAGTACAGACTGACTCCTTGCCCCGGCTCTGGAGAGTATCTGAATTTCTGCTTTGGCTTCCCTTTCTTTCTTCCTTTTCCTTGCCTTTTTTTATTTCAGTATCATCCATGTCTTCTAACAGCCTCTGTTTCCTCTCCCCTGGCCCTGGGTACTCACCCATGGAGACAGGTCCTGGGGCAGGTCCCTGCTGGCACCAGGGGCACCTTTGGCAACACACCCATCCCCAAGGCAGCCACTGAGCAGGGAAGGAGGTTCAGAGCATCCGAGTGGTGTAATCCACATTAGCCCCTGCTGGGGCAATGTGCCTACCTGGTGCCAAGTGTGACAGTTGAGCTTCAAACACAATTTTGGGGCACAGAGTGTAAAATCCCAATAGCTGGCACAATGCAACTCGGCAGGAACATCCCCTTACCCAAGGAGTGAGACCTGGAGCTTTGTGGGGCTGTGAGCAGAGAAGGCGCAGGAGCAACAACCTAGAATCCCAGGCTGTTTATGCTGTAAGTAGTAGCTCCTGCTGTTAGTCACAGGTGCTCACACATCAGCAAGTGGCAGGAGTGAAAGAGGAAAAACAGACTGACTTGATTTAAAGTAAACATCAGAAAAACAAATCCATCCAAATCCTTGCTTCTTGTTATCAGAAAGGCACTGGCTGTAGGAACGCTATGTTTTACATTAGCTCATAATAGTTAACTTTGAGTTGCATTTTTTTTGGAAGAAAAACAAATCAACTAGTTTTTCCTAAGGACTGGAAAAACCAAGAGCTGTAACATACTTCTTTTAAAGTTAATATTCAGAGATGTGAGGATGATTCAACACTAAAACTGGATTGTGGCCAAACGTAGATGGGGACTCTCACTTCCAAGGTGTATAGCGGGTCACTGTGCCTGACCACTCATAAATTCCAGCTATGGGTCTCCGTCCTCCCCCTTGGGACACTAGAAAAATCCCCTTCCCTCTCTTCCCAGGGGAAGTTTCACTGCTGGGATGGAGGGAAGGGAAAAGAGTACATCTGTGCTTTGCTTTCCACCTATCTCCTTTTCTTGGTGGATTGAGTCCAAGTAAGAACTGAAAGGAGTTTTAAGCAAAGGCACACTAGGCTTGAATTAAAAGTCCTCCTTCATAAGCCAGCTTTTGGCTATTGCCTGCTTCAGCAGCCCAAGTGTTGGTGAGCTGGTGGGTGGGTGTTTGTGGCTCGGTGGACCCCCTGTCCATGGAGCAGTGCCAGAGCCAGAGCTCAGGCACAGCTGCTGCAGCCACAGAGGGGAGATTTTGTCTCCTTTCAGCCACAAAGCCACCACTCCACTACACAGATGTACACACATAGGTTTTTGTTTGCAGGGTGTTGTTCGATACTTCCTCTGCTGTTTTCACTAGGTCAGAGGTACACTTTGCAACAAACAAGCAGGAGGTTTTCCTCCTTTTTGAAGAGAATTCCAGGGAAAAAGAAACCCTGCCTCCTCCAGGCCCCGGAGCAGCATACCTGAGTGTCCCTCATAGAGCCCCACTGATGCACCCACCACCCCCTGCGCCTCCCTGACATCACCTTATCAGGGCTGGGCTACCATTCGTCTCCAGTGGGTGGGGGTTTCACTGTGCTTTACACATGCCACCCAGATCCGCTGTTTGACCATTAACCTTTTCTTATTTAATATATATGTTAATTAATTGCAGGTATATATGCACAAATAATTATGTATATATTTATTATTTATGTTTTGTTGAGTATAATTCTATCACACCTTTTGTTATGGAGGGGTGGTGCAGAAGGAGCTGCTGGTGCTTGTTCCTCTGGCCCTTAAAGTGTACACATTCCCCTGAGCCACCTTGCACACCACAGGCTGTGGCACTGTGGGGCCTCATGGGAGGTGAGGACACTTGCCTAGAGAGGCCTTGTGTGTCCCCTCTCAATCCCCAGTGTGTCCCCACTGTGTGATCCCCGTGCATCCTCCCAGCTGTGTCACACCATGCTTGGCCCCCAAACTGCTACATCTCCCTCATCCTACCACATGCTCTCCCATATGCCCATGTATGACACTATGCCCTCAAGTCTCACTACCTCTCTACATGTGTCCTGCTGTCCTCCCACACCTACCCTTCAATGTTTTCCTACATGTCCTGCTACACTGCCATGTGTCCATGTGTCCCACCATACCCCCATGTGCTCCTCTTTACCCTCATTGTCTCCTGTGCACCTCCCTGGTGTCCCACATGTCCCTCTGCACATCTCTTTTCTTGAGTGTCCCTGTGTTTCATGCATGCTCCTCACACCCTTTACACATCCCACCAACCTCCCTGCATGTCCCCAGTGGTCCCCAATGCTTGTCCCACTATTCCTTCACCCCTGTCCCTTGCACCCTCCTTGTGTGTGCCCCATCAGCTCTCCCTGCTGCCCCATTCCTTACTGTTCCTGGGCAGTGGAGGTTGCTGTCACCTTGGTACAATGTGCTGTCAAACCCTGAGGTGTCACCTTCTGATTTTGGGAAAAGCAGCAAGGTTACCATCTAAGATAAAAGCAAAAACCCCTTTCTTCTTGTGATGGGCGCTGCTTATTTCAAGCCCATATGAGTATAGTCTTGAGTGTTTTGGAGTAAATTGCCTGCTTGTAACACACCAATCAGTTCCTGAAATGAGAGTGCAGGCAGCTCTCTGGCTACTTTGGTCTGGAGCTGTCTCAGCTTTCAGGATATAACACATCCTCAGAAATTATTTCAAGCTGTAGCAAGAAAAACTGGCAAACTGTCCAGCTGCTTGCAGTAGCCCTGCAACAAGATCTGTGTCATGAAAGTATGGCTAAACGTGGCAGAAGAGAGAGGGTGCCCCATGGCATAGCTGCATGTCCAGGTGACTTCTACTGTAACCAATGTAGGTTGTTATTGACAACCAGAAAGCAATAAACCTATTGTTACATGCTTTTTAAGCTAACTTTTGGCTGACAAACAAGAATACCTTCCCAAGGTTGGTATTCTGGTGTTTGCTTTGGGTATTGACATTTCATACTCCATTGTTAAGGGCTGGGAAAAATTGTTTGAGACAGAACTATCTTTGTACAAAGGCATAGGGGCCTAATTTTCATATTATTTGTATAACCTTCTCATTTTACTGGGCATTGAGAGAGGAAGGCTATGTCCATGACACTGTGTGGTACGGAGACCTCTCACCCTGGATGTGTATGGAGATGACCCTGTGGCTCATGGAGAAGGCTTGGTTTGTGTGATTAGACTGGTTTCACATCCAGCCCGATATCCATCTCCACATGTGACCAGATGCTTTGGGAAGACGAAGGACGGGGCTTGAGATGCTTCCCTTGCCAGTCTCTGAGATTTTTGTTCACTTTCTGCAGGTTCCCTGTGCTTGACTTGCTTTCTTGACTGCTGCCGAGGGCTGGGCTCATGCTCTGGTGGATGCTAAATGCGTGACCTGGCTCTTGACTAGCAGTGGTTTGTGCAGAGTCTGTGTGAATCTAGGACTCTCTTTCCCCCTTCAAAATATCTAGTTTTGCAGTTGCACATGTAGAATTTCATCTGCCCTTTGACCACTCACCCTGTGTGCAGTTCTCACAGTGTGTCCTTGTCCTCAGATAGCTTCTTATCAGTGGCAGACTCTCTCACCTTACTCCTGACCCCTTTACTAGGCCATTTACAAAGGTGCTGAGCAGCTGAGGTCACTGTGCAGACGCCGATGGAAGCTCACTGCTATCACGCTGCCATGTGAGAACTGACTGTCTACTCCCGACCTCGGTTTCCTGTTTTCAGCCCACTATCTATAGATAGCAGGACCCACTTTATTATGCCTAAATGGCTCCGTTTCCTGAGGACCTTTCTCTGCAGCACCATTTCATCCTGAGCAGCTTCCTGGGCTAATGGAGCTGTTGTGCCTACTGGTCCCAGCTTGCCTGAGCCTTGGGATGGTGGTACGTATGCTCTGTTGTCCAGAGCCACCCCACCACTCCACTGGTGTCTTTGGTGGAAGCATACGTGCTTTGGGCCCCCCCTACAGTCAAGGTGGGGGTAGAGGGGGAACTCTGGACCCTTCAAGGGATTCCTGTCATCTGGGGGTCCTGCAGCCACTGAGCTGCTGACTCAGAGATGAACAGCAAACAGCAATAGTCTCTGCTCAGCAGAAGTCTGTAAGCATGTGTGGCTCATTTGGTGTATGCACGTATAGCTACCAGGACCAGTATGGTTTCTGAACAAGCCCAGGTGATTTCACAGCTGGAACTGGGCTCTGAGCACATATTTTTAACATGTTTTTCTTATGTGGTAGTGAGTCAGGTTTAAGACATTTATTAGCTCTGCTCTGTTTCTCCTTGTTGCCATTAAACACTCAAGGTGTACCACCAGGAATTGCATTGAATTACCCCTCACTAGCAGCACTTGAGAAGTCTATGCAGTACCTATAGTAGCATCGTGGAAGCACACACTGGATGGGCATAATCTGTTTCTTTTCCCACAGCCCCAGACAAAAATGACACAAAATGGTGACAACTCTCTTATTGTTTTATTTCATGATAATTTTCTTCCCCCTCCTCTCTCTGCCCCACTGAGGGAGTTTGTAAACATCCCCCTGTTCACATTCACTGACTGTTACTGCAGGCATTTCTTTCATGTGACAGCTTGAAAAAGGGATGTGAAAGCTTTCCTTCTTGTCTTCCTGGCCTTTCCCTCCATCATCTGACCTTCATGAATGCTCTCCAGCAAACAGTTTGCCTTTCTTGCATGGTAGAATCTGGAAATAATTGCCTGTGCCACAGCACTTATTTTTATCAAAAAAGCTTGTGTAATTGTGCTGTGGTCTTTGCTTCATGGTCCATTTTCTTAACTCAGAAATGCACTATTATTTTTTTTTTTTTCACCATTGCATATATTGTTTATCTCCATGATTCACTGTTGCCAATAAAGCAGGAAAATAGGAGATAATCACCACTTAAATGCTTTAAAACTAATGCCATGTGTAGGGGAAAAAACCCCAAACCAAGGAAAAAGTCCTAGCATCCTCAGAAGGAGTGTGCAGCAAATACGCTCTAGCCAAAGTACTTGCTTTTTCTGATCATATACAAACTCAAGGTCCTGATAATCTGACAAGCCACAGTTTGAATCCCCAAACACAGCTCAAAGTTTGGCTCACTTGCATCAGAGGCTCAGTAGTTCTGGTTGTTGCTGATCATTTGTTTGCAGTTGGTGTAGCAAGCTCTGGGAGCAGCAAATGTCATAATCCTGTGTCACTGTGTAGCTCCAAGGAGATTGCTGATAAATAACAGTAATATGCACATACACATAATGAATAGAGGAAGCAGACAAACAGGACAATAATTGCTGTCGTGGTGGAGCTTATTAACTAAAATCAGGCAGAAACAGATTTTGAGGGTGGATGCCACCTTTATAATTTCTGGGGGAAAAAAACCCGTCAATGTACATCTTTCAAAATACGTACCCTGAGAAATGTGCTTTATGTGACAAGGAAGGAGCTATAGATATGTGTGTGAGGCTTTTTTTGATGATATCTAGTGTTTGCCCCAAGACTGGCCATGGAGGACTAAACTGGCCCCATTTGACCTGGCTGTCACCGTGACCCAGTCCCCATCAGAGCCTGTTTCCTCACCAAGCATTGCTCCTGCACTCGCCTCCATGAAGTGATCACCCAGCTGATCTGAAAGTCCTCCCTAAATCTGAGTCTATTTCAGTGTCTTGGGATGGCTCCCTCCATTTTCAAAGCCCATGAGTCCCTGCCAAGGGTGCCCTGGTGCAGCTGTCTGACTTTCACACCTTTCAGCAGAACTACTCCAGATTTTGCTAACAATGTAGGAGGTTCACAGTACAACTGAGTGCCCAAACCGTTTCTCTAGCTACAGCATTAGCCAAAAGACAACCTGTAGCCAGCTACTTGGTTGCCCATCCATGGTCTCTATAGGAAGTTATTCCAACAGAAAAAATTATTCCAGCAGAAAACCCAGGTAAAGGAGCTACTTTTTAAACAGATTTAACTCTCTTTTTACAGCTTGGGGTTGACCTAAAGAAGTAGGATACCATATCTATCCTGAATACACACATTTTTAAGATAAAGGGGAAATCTTGGTTACAGTGAAATTTATGAGTCTTTTCCTAGGTTTGTGTTCGCTACCCTGTGAGTCCTGTCTGAGATTCACCATCAAGCCAACATCTTTAGGTTTATCTTGACAGATGAACTTCACAGCTGGGGTTCATCAAGTTGACAAGTCCCAAGGAGGGGTCCCTACAAGGCGGATTTTTGTCTCTGTTGGCTGGCATTAGTGTGAAGTCAGAGGAGTTATTCTCGGTACATACTGGTTTAATTAAAATTAGTTGTATCCTCCGTTAGTGGAAATTAGCGAAGAGGGAAATGTTAGGGAATTCCTTGCTGCTGAACTGTGGAGAAATATATGCAGCAATGGGATTCCCAGGTCCCTTGCTCAGCTAATGAGGTGCACTGCATGGGCTGGGTCCTCTCAGTGCAAATGTGGATAATCAGTGTGGTCTGGAATTGCACTCCTGGGAGAACCAGTCCATCATGCTCCTGCACTGCAGCTCGAGTCTTCTTCCATTCTGAGTTAATAATAAACACAACCCAGCTAAGTGATATACGTGACACATTTATTACCATGTCCTTTAGAAGCAATTTCCTTTCTGCTCTGTTTTCTCACAGACAGTGTAATTACCAAGTTAAAGAGAACAGACAAAAAATAAAAAAAGAAAAAAGTTTCCAGACTTGATCTCTCCCAGATGAAATGACAAAATTAATGAACCAGTGTATACTCTTCAGAGCTGTAAGGAGATACACCTTAGGGTTAGCAGCTGCATTTCAGCAAGTTTTCAAGTGAAGGAACACACTGAAATCAACTCCATAAAGGTACAGCTTAGCAACAGGAGATTTTCACATGATTATACTGAAGTCACTGTTTTGTGCCTAAATGGAAGGCAGGCATCATGACATTCCCAGCTATGTTCTGCAAGACAAACCCAGCCACCATTCCTGGCATAAGAGTTTGCTCAGTTCTGTACAGAAAAAAATGAAAATTGAGGCAAAATCCTCACACTGTTGGAGCGGGTGACTATTGACTTTATCAAAGCCAGGAATTCCCTAGTGTGTTGCCTTGTCTTGGCTTGTACAGGGGGAACACCGTGACTTTTTTGTTGCAAGTTCTTCCTGTCCACTTTATAGCCCCATCACCAGGGAACCTGTTTAACTGAGGACCAGAAAATAATCCCTCTATGGCAAATTGCTCAGCAGCAGCTGCCCTGAACTGTCCTATGCATAGTAGTTGCATAGTGAGCACGATGGTGCTGCGTTAATGACTGGACTTGATGATCTTAAACGTCTTCTCCGACCTTAATGATTCTATACCTCTACACACCAGAAGGCAACGTGAGAGGAGAGTGAGTGAGGGTGTGCAGGCCGAGAAGCATGGCGGGAAAAAGGCTGTTGGATTTCTCTGCACCAGTGTGCCCAGTGAGAAATACTTTCCATCCATGCTTTCAATCCCTTCTGCTCGGAAAGAAAGGACACAGCCCCAAGGCACGATCCCTACAATGGGTTCTATGTAAGTTGTTGCTTATAAGCATTTGTCAAACTGCAGTGAGTGCAAGAGAGTGTGGCAACGTTCAGCAGTGCTTTCCATGGGCGATGGATTATGCTGGGAAATGGGCAGACTGCTGGTGTTTTCTGGCACAGGGAGGCAATCTAAGGTGCTTTTGTTTTAACTTCTAAAGTCCCACATTATTTGGCTTCTGACGTCCCCAGAGGGCCTGCATCAAGTGTCCTGGTCCAGGGGTCATCGTGAGCAGGAGCACTATCTGGGTGGCAGGACCTGGGTGTTTAATTGTACCTGGGAAAGTGCTCTCTGCTTCCCTGTTGGTTGGAGGTTTGGAAGCTTCAGAGCATACTGCAAAGGTTGCAGTTTTGTGTGAGTCTGCCCACTTCATAATAGCTTCCAAGAAGGGTAATTTAGCAGTAGGAAAACAAGGAGACAGAGAAAGCTGGCAGGAGGATGATGCAGCAGAGCAGCAAAACACATGTGCAGTGTTGAGAGGCAGGCAAGGATCCCTCACTCGCCCTTCTCCAGCATTGTCAGACACAGGGCACCCCAAGGGCATCTCCAGACCAAGCACGAGGAAAATCCCTTAGAAGGGTCAAACCCCTCTTCCCTGTGGAGAAGGTCTCAGGAGCTGGATTTTGGGCCTGCTGTCCTGTAGAGCTGGTCTTGAAAGCTGCCTCTGCCAGGGCAGGTATTGGGATCCCGCTGGAGCTTCTACAGCTCTGAAAACCCTGCTGTGTGACCCCTCATGGCCAAACCAAACAGTCAATGGGTCTGGTGCCACAGCACAGTTTCTGCTTCTTTCCAGGGAGCTGTCATGAGATTGGCTTGAATGGGAATGTTTACTACAGCCAAGAGGAGAGAAGGACACCCTTGGGTCTGTGATGCTAGGATATCCCTGCATTGTGGGTCGAACATAAAGAAGTAATTAAGTTTAATCCTTCCAAGGCAGAAATTATGGGCCAGATTTCAGCTGGTGTAAATCAGCATGGCTCTGCTGGGGTCAGTGGAACAAACCCATCCAGTGCCAGTACAGGCTCTGGATTGGTGCCTGCCATTGTGCGCAGTCACAAACACTGCTGAGCGCCATGAAATTAGAATGAAAGATTAATAAAATCATATTTTGTATTGTCCTCAGCACAGACAGGCACGTATTGCTGGTGACTTTGACCCATGTTGCTTTCAAAACAGACTGTTGTGTATAGAAATTAATATGGTTACATGGTGAAAAGTATTATCCTCTGCATTATTTGTTAGTTTAGCCTTATGGCTAAACAATTCACTTCATTTAGCCTTATAGTTTTATTTTAATTTGTACATGGCACTTCCAAGTGCTTTAAAAGCTTAGGTGTTCTCTAGACGATATTCCTGTGAATTTAGGAGCTGATGCCCCTCAGGGGTTTGCCCATAGACTGCCCGTGATACCAGCTGAAACCAAGTGTGCCAAAGGAAGCATCTCTTCAGTTCTTCATTTCCTCCTACAGTTTCTCAAGAATTCCTCTTTACTGACAAACTCTCCAAGACAAGGTTTCATTGCAATTTACAATGGCCATGGTCATTTGGCAAATTGAAGTCCACTCCTTTCCTTTTACAGTATGTATGATACTGAGTGAAAGCCTTAATATGCAGATTTTTTGTTTTGAAGTCGCATCTCAGGACTATATACCAGCCTAACATCCTGCCCCTTTTCCCCTAAATAAGAAGATAGGTTTTTCTAAAATCAAGCCATTTGCTGCCTACGGCTTAGACTCTGTCCCAGAAACTGTAATTGAATTTTGTAGGTTCTATCTCTAACTTACTTGCTTAGGATATTAAAAAGATATAAAAGGATATTTTTTGCCTTAAAACCAGTAATAGTAGATTTGCTGTTTAATCATATCATACTTACGATTTGCAACAGAAACAACTTTGTGGTCCAGATGAAGACTGGAGCAGAAAAAAAGGTCAAATTTTATTTCTTGGAGGTGTAATTGCAATTACTCACCTATGTCTTCTCAGATTAGAGTTAATTACTGGAAAAGATAAGCTGTTCTTTCTTTCATTGTTCCAGCTGGGGTTATACTGGATCAGTGTGACATGGTACATGTTCATTGCACTTAGAGAGACATATTCTCCAGTGAAAATTGACAGAACAATTTCAGCAGACATAAAACCTTCTCCTGAATTTCCACAAGGCCTGTAGATGCTCCTGCCACAGACTAAGTTTTTGCAGTGTTTTCCATAGAGAAAAACCAGGAGAATGGCAATTGTGATGTTGCCTTAGAGATTATTAACGCATCAATCCTCAAATGCGCTACTGCTTCAAATTCATGTCCACGGCACACCCAGGGTGGTTCACTGTGCCTTTCCTCATAGAGAAAGAGCCTTGCTAGGCCAGCTGGATGACAACAAAAACCTTAATAGGCACACTTTGGATATGCTAAAGACTTGTCAAGCATCTGCAGATCCCTGTTGGATTTCTTATAAACTGGAAGAGACTTCCCAAGTTAGGGGGTTTCCAGACAGATGTTTCTGGGGCTACCTTGGTTCCCAGCCTTTGCTGGGCTCTGGTTTCATCTGCTGCATTGCAGAAAACATCTTCATAGCTCAAACTGGCAAAGTTTGGTGTCTTGTGGAGCAATCTTACCTGTGATACCTGTATTAGACATATCTCAAAGACACCTCTGTTTTCTCCTGGAGCTCTTATTCCATGTCTTACCAGTTAAGATGCATATTTTGGGCCACTGGGTCTGTATTGTATGAGTTACCACGGCAGATGTGTGAAGATGTGTTCCTTTGCCTGGAGTTCCCTTGATCTCTCTGTTGATCCAAGGACAGTGGAAGGAATAAGGATTGTCTAAATGGAACTCAGAGCTGCTGGCTGCTGTGATCTGTTCTTCTCCCCATCTCTTCTTTGACTGCTGAGGAAGCATCTTGATGTTAGTCTGGGCTATTAACATCCTGTTTCTACTCTTCACAGCATTCTAACTCAGTTCTCTGCTTGTGTCTGTAACTCTCTTTGATTTTACACATCGTTACCTGATGGTAATCACACATTCAACTTAATTTTGTCATTATACCAGGAAAACCTTCCCTGTCAGAAGCAGGACATGAGAGTTGTTTCACTCACTGCTGCAGCTCCTGGTTTAGCTGTGAGATGAGGGGATTCAAAGCCATCATTGCTCAGCTCATGTATGACAACAGGGCACTGGGCTGGGAGATGAGGAAGGGTGGCAGACAGCCTGCTGTCCCTCTTCAGTGAGGCCTTGCTGTCTAATCTGGAGATCATTTCCTCTCAGCATTCTCTGATTTAGCCCAGTTTTGTGAAACCCTCCACTATTACAGATGGGCTACACTTTCCAAGCATTTCCAACTATTCATGCACCATCATGCTTGACTTCCACCCTGCCCTGGTTCCAGCCAGGACAGGGTTAATGTGTGCAGTAGTCAGGAGGGGACCTGGCTAGGACCCAGAAGCTTTTCTATACCACCTCACCTCATTTTCTGGGAACAGGGGAAGGGGTGCCTTCCGGTGAGTAAAGTTGGCAGAGTGAGCAGTCAGGTAGCTCAGGTTCCCTCTGTTAATGATATTGTTGCTGTTATGGTTCCTCTTCTTATTTCATGGTAATTCCAGCAAATTGTTCTTATCTCAACCCATGATCTTTACCCTTTGTGTCTCCAATTCTCTCCATCCTGCTGCAAGAGTAGGGGGAGGGCGGAGTTAGCTGCACTATTTGCAGTGTTTCAGTGGGAACACTAAATTGGGGAATACATTCCTAAACCACGACACCTTCTATCTTCATTTAAATCCTCCTTGAACAGTCAGTCCTTCCAAGAGGCCTATAAATGCTAACCTAACTGAAGATAATGTCATTATCACTGCGATCAATGGAGTAACTCATCAAGTGCTGAAATAAATCACTTTCCCTGGGGATTACTGCCTAAAAGCCAAATGTAATCAGTAAAGCTTGGGTTTGACAAGGTTGTCACAGACAGAATTCATTTACTAATGAGTTGCAGCCGAATGTCCACATTGGTAATGTGTCTGTGGTTTTAACGAAACATTACAGAGGCCTTTTTCTCAACATTTGTTGCTTGTTAGATATGTTGTTTGTCAGATAAGTCTTCCCACTTGATAAGCAAGTTTTTTCTTCCTCTTTACGCAGCTGAACAATATGTCTCTAAGCATCTTGCTGCCAAATGCTGTTTTCTAAAATCTGATTTGCTCCTTCGGAATAATGTACCTCTTCAGCCTGAATCAACATGCCAGCTATACTACTGCCCATCGATGGAGGGATACTGCTTTTTGAAGTGTTTTTTATAAAATGGTTCCTCCTGAAAAACTCTGAGTGAAAAAGAAAGGTGCTATCTGTTCACTGTGCTGTCAGGAAAAAACTTGAATCACCAATAAGGGTGGTATCTAAGCAACCAAATGCAGTCTACAACCATAATAACAGCACTTCAAAGGTAAATCACTGAGTCTGGTACATGCCCCACTCTCCAATTAATGGCAAATTCTTATCAGCTGTATTGTCTGGCAGACACACATTTAGAGGGCTGAAGTAGTTCTAAAACAACACTTCAAGTGGTAGAACAAAACTCAGAATCATCCAGATCTCCCAAAGTCTAATAGTTTTAAAGAGTTCTTGCAGAAAATGTCCTAGGGGTTTTAATGGAAGACATCAATTCTTACCCTCTACCCGATAGGATATTCCAGTGAATTGTGTCTCTGTTCAAGGCTGACTGCTAAAAGCTACAGAAAAGATATTGCCATAGGTTTTTGAATATTTTACCTAATTTTCCCCATAGAAAAGTGACCTAAGTACATCAACCTAGTGTTTATTACAGTGCAGAAAACTCGCTCTTTGTGAGAGAATCATATGCTGCATCATTGTCTGCTCTATTAAGTGTAAAAACCAGTTAAAATAGGATCAAAATGACCTTTTTCGGTGGGTAATATCACAGGGAGTAATACAGAAACCTGTAAAAAATACCTTTCCCTGTCACAGTCTATGTCCTAAATCCGTCACTCCTCATCTCTATTCCCTGCCATCCATATTCTTTTCTTGTCTTACTGCTGAGAGTGTAATGCTGCCAGAGATTTGGTCCCCAATGAGCTGGTCTCAGAGCAGATCCTGTCTGTGGCTGGTAGCCCTTCTCCTCTTCCCATGGGAAGGGATGCAGCCCCCAGTTTCTCTTAGCTGGGGGGGCAAGCCACACATCTTTATCTCCATCTTCCAGGTAACTTCTAAAAAGCAAGGACAGATTCAGGGGGACTGGATAGGCCATGAAAAGGGAGGTAATGTTTTAAAATCCACTGCAGAAGAGAGCAGCCAGCAGGTAGTTTTTGCTCCTCATGTTTTTTGTGAGAAGGGAAAGGGCTGCAGTGACTGATTCTCAAGTGATCCCATCAAGGACATGCTGGGTGCTGGGCACTGATACCGTGGAGCATTTGGAATTGGGAGACTGGGGTTTTGACTGGGGTTGCAGGCATCCTTTATGGTTAGGGACCAGCAGAGAGAAGTGACAGGGAGTCAGGGGAAGCCTGCTTCCTCATGTGCTGATGCATGGTGTTGAAAGGGTCACAAGTCCTATGGTCCACATGGGAACAAGGACCAGAATTTCAAAACAGCAGATGTTTCCTAGGGGAAACACAGGCAATGTGGCCACCCAGGAGCCTGAGTAGCTTACAAAGAACTTTTCATTCTGCAGTTTGGGTCCTTTTAAGTGGCATGCTAAGATCTCCCCATAATTTCTCTTGGCATAGCTACAAAATGGGGGTGGAAATAATACATGCTTTCAATATCATGCCAGAGGAGTTGTAGAAGCTCAAGGATACAGCAAACGAGAGTGGAAATATGGGTCTAGAACTGGGGCAGGGAAAGACTGTGACTGTATTAGCTGCAGAGTTCTCTGTGCTAACATACATTTGACAAATATTAAAAAAAAATATGGGATGGCATCATAGGGTCTGTCCACATGTAAAACGCTTCTGACAAACTCAGTGTATTTAGTTTTGGGAATAAAACCTCAATTTCTTTAGATGCATGAAAGAACAGACCTATCCACTTGCTCTCATGGAATGACATCTGATCAGAAGCCTCTACACGGGGCACCTTTTGGGGAGTAGAAGGTCCCTGAGCCCACAGAAGCAATCACATGACACTGATGTGTCTATGCCACCAAGACAATGCTCGGTGAAGGACTCAGAATACCATTTAGGAAACGATGAGAGAGGGGGCAGGAAGAGAGGAACCCCTTTTACAGCAAGTATGATGGTATCTTTAACCGAGTCAGAGCAGACAGATTTGGAGACTTGATGAACAATCTAGAGGTTTGAAAAAGACAATTTTGGATACCTGCAGGTACTCTCATCTAATCCCAAAGAATTCTCCAGGATGATGAGAAAAACTAAACCAAAGAAATGCAGTGACAGGTTCCTCCCCCCCAGATCTATGTATTTCTTGTGCCTATGTATTTCTTGTTTAGAAACCAAGATGAATCCTAGGAGCATTGAAGGTTCTTCAGTGTCTGAAAGGAAGGAATATTTGTTCTTGTGTAGAGATTATGTCATGTCTCTTTTATTTCAAGACATATTTCATATGTATATATGAAGAAGCTGAGACTGAAGAAGGAGCTTGTGAGCATGACATCCTTGTTGACATAGCAGGGGACTGCCATGCCTCTTCTGCGACTAAACTTGGACCATAAAACCCAGTCTGGAGGGGGTTTTGGTTCTGGGTGACCCCTTGATCTGCACTAGAAGGAACTCTTGAGGTGAGAGTAAGTTGATTCATTAGGTGGTATTGGATGCCCTGGGCTCATGACAGGGGAGGGCCAGTAGGAGAGGCTGGGAATTGGAGACCCATTGCAGAGCTATCTGTTCTATTTTAGACCCATCACAGACATCCAGATGTTCACAAAGTAGTGGACTGATATTACTGAGACAGCCCCTGCCTATGTCATGTCGTCTGTGGATGTGTTCTCATGGCACAGGGCCAAAACACTGAATAGCAGCTGTGCCGTGGAGAAGGCACAGAGTGGAAAGTTCTCACCCCTAAACCCCCATCACAGTCAACCGTGTTATTAATTACCTGCAAGGAGGGAATTCAAAAGTTCAGAGGTAAAAGATCTCTGGCATCTCCACAGCTCTTGCAAAAGCAGAGTTAAGAAGCCCAGAACCTCCTTCTCAGGGCAGTTTGAGATATTTCTCTCCTTTAAAAAAAAAGTCTATGTTGGCTTCTCAGTTGTACTTGCATATGGGGTACATATGGAGGAGAAAAAAAAAAGCAATGACTGGCGCCAAATGGGGCCTGCTGCAGCTTTTAACAGTCCTCTCTGCTTACCATTAAAATGCAGCTTTGCCCACTGAAAATGCTGCTTTATTGCTGCAAAAATACTTCCCAGAGACATGGCCCTTGAAGCACAGCAGGGAAACGTGACATGAAGCAGGCGGCTCCAGAGTGGCAGGCAGAGGGGCTGAGCGCAGCAGCCGGGTCAGGCTGTCCCACAGACACCCAGCCCTGCTGGCCATCAGCAGCATGGGGAGCTGCTTGTAGGTGGGCTGAGCAGTAGATGGGCTGGGGTTCTTAGGTGAAAAAGCAGCAATGGTGCACGGTTCAAGCTGCCCTGGCTGATGCCTCAGGGAATGGGACTGTGCTGAGCCTCTACCCATCCACTGTGTTCTGCTCGCCACCATGACTCCCCAGATGGTCATCTCTCCTCTATCTTGCCTGGACATTAAGTGGGGACACCTCTCCAGGTCCAAAAGGCTGCTTTCATCTGGGACCTGGCCCTCTACTCTTACCTGGCCCACTACTCTACCGCAGTACTGGCCTCATTTCCATGCTCCCCAGTCTGTGTGCATCGAAAGGCAATTGAGCATGCTTGCTGCATCCCACCACCAGTCCCAGTCTGGGGCCAGCTAGTCCTCCTGCCGTCCTGTATTTTGCATGACACTGCCCAGAGGGGCCAGTCCTGGTGGGGGCTCCTCTTCCTATCAGCCCTGGCAGGGAGCAGGAGGAAAAGTGACAGCCAAGACCTGGAGGGTGACATGTCAACAGGGCCTGGAAAACCCATTGGTTTTTGATGCCTGTGGTGGGCTATGGCTCTGCTGCTGTACCCAGGAAGTGGCTGGCAACTCCTTTGAAGCTGCCTGCCCCCCATCTGCCTGCCAGCTGCCCTTCCTGCTGTGGCTGCCCACAAAGGCATCATGGATAGAAGGCAGAATGGGAAGGATGCTGAGGCTCAGCATTTAGTGGGATGGTGAGCTGCTCACGGCAGGGTTGGGTGATGAAGCATTGGAGACAAGTTTTTTTGAGTGGATGTTGTAAGCTAGGGCCAGAACCCTTTGGGTTTTCCTACCTTCTTCCACAGCACCTGGTAGTTGCTGAGTAGCAGGCCAAAATCTATTTCTGATCAAGGCGAATTGCACTTCAGTGGGATGCCAAATACTTGTGCAGACATACAGAGGCCATTTGGCTTGCAGCTGCATGAGGACTGGGCTGTTTACGGTATGAACCTGCATCAGGAGAGTGCTGGTTTCCACATAAACCTAAATCGCTGATTCAGAGACGTCTGAAAGCAGGGAACAAGGTATGGGCTCACCAAGGGCTCTGGGTTGTCTTAACCCTTTCTGCTGGTTCTTGCCAAAGCCCCTAGGAAAGAGAGGTCGTTTTTCAAGAGTTGTTTTCTTGCCTGTACTATCCATGCCTGTTCTCATGCACTGTATCCATCTCACCCCCCCAGCTGCATCCTCAGCGATCTATGATGGCTGTACGCCCTCTTTAAATGCAACGGCAGGCTGTGAAATACTCTGTTTTTAAAGCTCTGTCTTTTGGCTGCACCACATCTGTGATCAGTACACACTTTAAAGCTTCTTGTGTGACACTGCAGAGTTTTCTTCACCAAACAGGATGCAGAGTAGATGGGAAAGGGTGCATTAGATATCCAAAACCCATGTAGATGTGGTGCTTAGGGACATGGTTAGTGTGGGCCTGGCAGTGCTGGGTTAATGTTTGGACTTGATGATCTTGGAGGTCTTTTCCAACTTTAACAACTCTATGATTCTATATTTTTGCTTTCCCTGTTTCAAATATATACACCTGCACTTATGCAGTAGGCAGCCTTTACGGTCAATACCTGCTCACATTATCTCTTCATGCCAAAGCAAGACTTGTATTCATCTCTTCCTGTGGTAACCCCTTGGTGAAGAGCTGAACTTTTTAGCAGCTAGACTCAGCTAAGACCAATTTTTATGAAGTTACTTCAGAAATCAAAAGTGAAATTAGAAGTTTGATTAAATTGGGAAAGTACTAGTTGCATAGCATTAAGAGGTGGTGGGATTGGTAAAAAATTATAGAAAGAAAATAATGAAAATTCATGAAAATTCTTTTTTTTTTTTTTTAAGCACTGTTTTCAGAATATTTTGCCCACACTCAAAGTTATCCTTCTGTGAAAAAGAAAAGGAATTCCTTTTTTCAGGTCAGTCTCTGGGAAACTATGAGAAACCATAAATTCTGTCACCTCTATTATGGTGAAATTTCTGTGGTAACCACAGGAGGAGATAGAGATGAAAAATACTGGGTTGGAATGGAAAGGAATGAGTGGCTGCTCTTGGGGTATAAGAAAATAACACAGGTGTTAAAGTGCCCTACAGTGCCAACGCAAACAAAGGGTGGTCTGTGCCGAATTTTCTTGGAGTGACAGGGGTGTAGTTTCCAACTACAATGAAATTTCTTTCCATAAAATTTAGTTTAGGAATCAAGATTATGTTTTCAAACCGAAAAATTAACAAATCCAGGGATTTCTGGATTCATGTGCTTTGACAAATGAGGTCGATTTTAATAGCATTAGCACTGAGTGGACAAATGGGACCGATTTGCAGGATGGATTCCAGATATAAAAAAATTGTTGGTGATAAAGATTTATGGATACTGTGTTTGTGCTGATGAAATGCTTGGTTGTTGCTACTTACCATTTAATACTAGTTCCCCTTGGATTTTTTTCTTTTGTTTTCATCCTGTGCCTTTTTTGAGGGCAGGAAAAGAAGAAGACAGCAAATGGATTTAGAGGATGTGAGTGGGGTCAGGCTCTGCATGCACTAAAGAAACAACAAACTGTTTTAGGTCACAGACATTGTTAAATTGCACTCAAAATGTCCCAGTGCTTTTGTTCCAGCTGATATCATAAAGCAGATGTTTTGTTGTTTGTTAAATATGGAGATAAAGCTGAGTTGGTGTGGTGAGGATTGTCACAGTCTGCCTGGGGCACTGTGCCATCAGGAGATGCTTCAGACCTTGGCCGCTGCCGTGCTTTTCTTCCAAACAAGAGCCATGATGTATACAGAGGTGACCAGGAAGGGGTGCTTGAGACTTTGAGTGTGATGGGAATGTCCTGACTCTGCTCCCTCCTGCTGCCTCCAAGGAAAAGAAGAAGAAAAGGTGTGGGGATTTCTAAGGCAAGGCATAACATCTGTTGCTGGACCCCTGGTGGGATTTCTAGGCTGACCCAGGAGAGAAGGAGGTGGAAAGGGAGCAGCCTTTGTTGCCTCCTTGAGCCATCCATGCCTCTGTGGGACATGTGGGTTTTCCCTCTCCTATACAACATTCATGTGCAGGAGGAGGGCAGAGCAGGTCTCTCAGATAGCCTTGGGCAGTGCTGAGCTCCTCATAAAGGCCACTCATTTCAGAGGTAGCTTTGCATCAAAATGTTTTTAAGTACTTGGGGTTTTTTGTACACTGAAGTGGTAGTACTCTGGGAAAGCTTTGGTGGGCTCTGAGCTCATCTAAACACATTTCCATCAGCACCTGATACCAGGGAATGGCATCAGGCTGTGTCTTGCTGCAAGCAGTGTTATAAACCTGGTGGTAGCAAAATGGTTCTCTGGGCCATTCTGCCTCTGAAACCTCTTGTTGGATGGGATGCTGAATAGTTTAGGCGGGATTTCTGTGGCTATTGAAATATTCTGACCTCTGAAGTGACCTTGTTCCTCTATCAATGACTAATATCAATGACTAATAATCTTCAGGTTTCTTTTCTGACTGCTCTTTTTAAAAAACAATAATTCTTGGGATTTGGTGTAAGGTAGCAACTGCAAATAGACAACATTTCTTTAGACATATCAAAATACACAAACAATCCCAAAAAATGTCAGAAGAAGAATTGTCTGGGCAAGTAAAGTTCTATTGCTTTTTGTAATGTTGCCTTTGTAATGTGGGTTTGCAGTTTCATATCATACCATAAAGAGCATATACCTCATGTGGCCTGCTGAAGGCTAATTTGTGTTACATGCCTTGTATTCAGCTTCTATATATATAAAAAAATGTGTGATCTGAATCATTTTCTGCCTCCTGCATTTCTTGCTTTTCTTCTTGCTTATTTTTGCCCTTAAAGATTCTTGGCATTGCTTTTTTTTGGGAGGTTACATAAAAGACTTTAACAACTGTAGCTGTTGTTTAGACATTAACTGCAGCAAAATGAATGTAACATCATCATATTACTCTAATAGGAGGTGATTTCCCTGCTTCAGAAACCAGAAGATCCTCATGTAGCATCTGGTGAATTAAAGTCCAGGAGGAAAGAAGCTGGCAAACAAGACAGAAAGAGCCAGTGTTTTTTTCCTTTTAACTGTTGGCACCATCAACCACCACACCTGCTCCATGGCTGCAACATTTGATGAGCTGATTTGATGAATCTGCACTCTTGGGCTTATTTACATATTTTGAGTTACGTGTCCAAGGTCTAGGGCTGGATTCATCCTGTATCTGGAGCATCAGAAGTAAACATGCAGCTGACTAATTTCCCTAGTCTTTCATAATTGGGCATCTTTAGAAAGTGGTTCACATGTTGGGTAGGACATATTGTCATGTTTTCTAAAAAGACTATGGCCAGTTTTGCAAAATGTTCTTACAAAATCGTCTCTTCATTGAAAATTCAGACAATTCAGGAAGTCTTGCCAAGGAAATGGACCTCCGAGTCACTACCCCAAAAGGAATCGGGCAGAGAAAACATTTCTACCATTTGCCTAGCAAAAAAAAAGATTTGAAAACAGTACAGAAAAGCATCTTTCAGTGTCATTGCAAAGGTGTTTTGTACCAATGAAGATGAGGGTGGGTGCTCAGTGACATTGTCAGATGCCAACCGGTAATGCATTTCTGTCAAGAATGGGAGTTGGCAAGGCAACACTTTTCAGATTCTGCTAAGTAGAAGCTCCTTTTTCTAAGCTGGCCATTAAATACTCAAGAATCTAAATCTCCTTGAAAATCCCATTCCTCGGGAGTTAAGTTGCTTTTCAATATGGTATTTGGGACTCTAAGCCATTTTTCAAAATGCCTTTTTGAAACATGTCATTGTAGATCCTCTTAGATGCTGCTTGTGACCAAAATATGTTGGGGAGGGGTTGTGATATCTGAGAAAATTTGATTATCAATTTGTTGAGCATGTTCTTAGGCAGACTGAGTGCAAAGAGTAATTTTATTTAGCTTGAAGTATCTGGTAAACATAAAGAGAAAAAGGGCTCTGTAGCTGGACAGGTCTTATCTCAGTATCTTTATTTACATGTTCAAAGAACACTGACGCAATTGAGCTACCAAAAGAACTGCTTTCCATCAGCCTGGGAACAGAAACAAATTAGTCTTTAATAGCGTTGTGTGAAAACTATGGCAAATGTTATGTAAAACTGTGCAAAAAGAATGTTTGTGTTCTAGTTCCAGGTCATTCAGTGGGCAAAAAGAGAGACATTTTCTGTGAAATAGCCATGAAGTGGTTTATTATTATATAAGGATAGGAACTGCTAGATCAAACTAATGGTGACATACTGAGAAACAGATACTTCAAAGCAAAATGCAAGACATCCCAGTGTGAATAATTATGAAATAGTCTGACCATAGGGGAAATTTCTGCGTAAATGACTTTAGTCCTAAAAGACTACATGTTTGTATTGCTTCTGAAAAGGTTTTAGACTGATTTCCCACAGACATAGGGGTTATGCAACCAGTGTGCTGCCTGGCTGTGCAAATCTCTGATTCCCTCCCTCTCTGTCTACTCTCCTGTCTCCAGCAACCTCTGTACACATCGAATCTCTGCCATGTGGAGCAGAGCAGAGGAGTTCTAACAAATAGTTAATTTCCTACAGGTTTATGAATATATGCTGCTTCCCAGTGAGGAAAGACAGGTAATTGTGCCAGCTCAAAGTGAGCTTACACCTCAATAGAAACCAGAGAAACCACATGGGAGAGCATCTTGTAAGTGGTCTTACTGTGGGAAAAGCTTCAACTATGGCTCTCCTTCAGCATGAGATGCAAATCCTAAGTAGCCACTGGCACTGCTGGTGCCATCTCTTTCTCCTATTGATTATAACTTTGGATATCCTCAGGATCTAATATAAATGCTTGATTCTTTGTGACTGAACATGTTCTTAGCTTTAACAACCTCCAGGGGCAATGAATGCTAGTTGAATAAAGTGCAGATAGGGCATTTCCTTTTGATACCAGAAATCTATAGATTTCACTGTAGCTCTTCCCATAAAGCAGCTGGGCTTAATTAGGGCATGATGCTCTTTATGGGCCAGCAGGCTAACTTTTAAATTAATTAGAAGTACGTTGAAGGCAGTCTCTTGCCTCTTGGGAATGCTAGAATTGTTTCAAGGTGTTGAAACCTTGTCTCTACCACACTGGGCTGTTTGACCCTTCTCTGCAGTCAAAACCACATCAGAAGATTAATGTTATCCCTCTCCTCAGACCAGGACAGGGTCATTCCATGGCATCCACCTTTTTTACACTGGGCTGTTGTGGAGTCCTCAGGATGAAGATAGTGTTTTCATAGCTTAGCCATCTTCTCAAGGACCTGGGCCACACTGAGCTGTCTCATGCCAATCCATTCCCCTTTCACTGTCAAATGTCACATCTTGTACCACTTCTTCATCACCTTAACAGCAGTATGAAATAAATTAAGCCTCCTAGGAGAAGATCCATGGTCCTTGTCATAGTAATCACATTGGCCCGGTTGGTGTTTAGATGTTGAAAAAGAGTTATGATGGGAAGTTCTACGGTGGAAAGGTGGGTCCTCTGAACTAGAAGGAGATATGTATATGTGTTTCCCACAAAATTCAGTAGCTGGTATAACATTGTTAATGGGGAAATTTATTCATAGATATTTTGGCAAGTTCTCAATGTAGTCTCATTTCAATTGCAATTGCACAACTCTCTTTTTACTTTCCATTTTGTGCAAGGACCATATTGTTCCTAGGAGCAGTATTGTGAAGGCACTTGGACAGACCCACCTGTGAGTTCCTTGCTCCTAAAATAGAATAAGCAAAGTAACATCAATCTATATTTCATTTGGAAGCCCAAATGCTTTATAAGATGAATCAACTCGTCAGGGACAGTCAGGACTGGCAAGTAATATGTCATGTCTGAGACAGTGGATTACATGGTTCAGCTGCTTGACTGCAAATCTCAAGTATGCAGGAAAACATAGTGCTGGAGTCTGTCGAGGCAAGATATTAGAATAAGTTCAGAAATTCACACTGTGTATACATTTGTCCCTACAATGAGCAGAGCCATGTGTTCATTACATTTTCTTGGAGATGTGGCTTTGATTCACACAGAAGTGCTTGAAAGAACCTGGTGGCCTGAGAGAGGAGCAGCAAAACATAGCAGATCCAAAGGGACATAGGCCCTGTTAAGTCCAAATAACTGATGGCAGTTCTTATCAGTTTCTTTTTGAAACAAGGCTCTGAAGAATTTTGCTTGGTCTTTTGGTCAAATAGCTGAGTGTTATGTGTTCTTGAGAGGACAACCTATTTGGTGTAACATTGTGTTTCTCTGAGAAGCCACATCAGCATGTTATTTTCTGTACCTTTTCTTTGGCCCTTATACATTTGTGTCTGTGCATGCAATATGCTTTATGTTCCAGTCTTGTGTGTCTACCACACATCCTTGTTTCCACCCTCCCACATAATCTGTTATAAGGGTGACATTTTTGGCTTTTAAGAGCGGTGTTAACAAGGATCAGATGCTGCCATCACTTATGAAAGATGTATGTTTCCTTTAACATTTATAGTATGCACTGGTAAAAAAAAAAAAATCCGTCAGTGTGGACATTACAGTGAAGTTCTTGTATTTAGCAGGTGAAAAGCCAATATTTGAGCTGTAGTGAGATTTGCTCATGGAAAACCCCTGGAAGCTGTTTTTAGCAGCAAGGCATTAGTCACCCTTGGAAGGCTGCTAGCTGTTCTGCACTTCTGGCTCACACTGTGCCGTGCCACGCCACGTGCGAGGATTGCTTTGGATGCTGCACAGTGTTAACAGCCACTCCCACTTTGCCGCAGGTGTTGAGTTTAAGTGCACAGTTCCTGCTTATTTTAGGAAAACATGATCTCATGTTCCAGACAGCTTTCTCTCCAGCCAGAAGATGTGTGTTATAGTCCTTCCCTGTTCTGGGAGACTGGGGGAACGGGGGTAATGCCCTAACATGTGCGAGGAGTGTGTGGTGGGATTTCTGCTGAATCGATCTGGGAACATGGGGCGATAAAGAGACAATACAAGGGTGACAAAGGGCCAAGAAAAAGATGGTTTCCATGTCAGATGGAGATCAGGCAAAGAGGAGACAGCAGAGCAATGAGGTCATGGAGAGAGGTCTGAGGAGTGGAATCTATTAGATCATCAAAAGTGGTGAATTAAGTCATGCTGCACTAAGGCTAAGGCAACTCCTACAAAAACATAAAGGGGAAAATACAGGTGATGAAGGAAGAATTCAGTTTAACAGACTGGAAAGCTGCCTTGCTTGCAGGGATGCCATCTCAGAGCAATGACTCTCCTTGAGAAGAAGAAAAGCAGATGCTGCCTGATGGACAGTTATTCATCCTCTGCAATTTCCAGTTCCCCCCAATCTCCAGCACAGCTGGGCCAACCAGGGAGGGGACCCTCTCTGCCCCAAGGGGAGTGCCAGATTTGGCTGGCTAGCGGAGCAGAGGGAGGAAAGCTCCAATGAGGATGGCACTGTGCTGGCTGTGCAGGCATGGGGATGAACTTTGGCAAGAATTAGCAGAGGCTCAGCCAGGTCCCTTTTCTGGGACCAGCCAGCCCTTTCCTTCCTCTGTGGCTGAGACAGGGATTTGCAGAGAATAAAGGCTGCTAATACACAGTGTCATTGCTTTATAAGGAAATGTCTTGAAATAATACATACTTATGGCTGTTGTTGATGTCTTTATTTTATGGCAGTCTAAGAGTGTGTGGACTTGAACTGGATTCCAAGAGTTGAACTGGATAAACAGAGCTGGGAACACTTTTTCTGATGTAGGGTATTGAGTAAATATGAAAATGTTAGAAATGATACAGCACTTCATTTAGTCATCTTGTGTTGAAACACCGTGCTGTGTTCTTTGGAGAATTTTCAGGGCCAGGTTACCCTTCATTCAAAATACCTAGAAAGTAAAACATGAAAAAGTATAACAGAAAAAAATCAGGTTGAATGGAGAGTCTTGTTTGATACAAGGCTGTTGGGAGAACAAAACTGGTTGTCTCAGTTGCTAAACTGTTTCTTCAGGTTTTCTGCTAAGGCTCTCCTGGGCAATGATACAATGGGGTCTTAAATATTGACAGGGGATCCTCCTGGTGCAGGGGAACCTGGACCTGAGTGTCTCCAGGATGAGCAGGTTACTTAGCAGAGGTTAGAGTTGTGTTTTGACCTGGCATGTCTCTCTGTATAGGGCCAAAAGCATGTGGGAAGGCACAATGCAGCCGAGAAACTCTCTCCTCTGTTTCCATTTTGTGGCTTCTGCAATAATCTTTCCAAGGAACCTTGTAAACCTCTAAGTAGTGGGGTTTTTAAAACACTGCTGTTATAGTAATAGTTTAGTGCTACCTCCTTTGTTATGTGCTAATGGCGCCCTTCTCTTAGGTCTACTAATAAAAGAAATTTAAACCTCAGTGTGAAAGACCTTGTAAAGTTACAAATCAAACACAGTTTTGCTGTTTTTCCCTGATATACAAGACAGTGGAGTGGCTTCTGCATGGGGGGTTAATGTCAAACCTTAACCAAGGAGCTTGGCAGGTCAGCTGCGAGGCCTGTCGCTGTGGATTTGGGATCACCTCCTCTACCTACTGGGCAGAGCTGCAAAGGAGTGTTTTGCATAGTGAAAGATCTCTTAAATGAGAGGGGAAGGGATGGGGAAACCTCAGACAAATTAGAAATAATAGAGAATATGACATCTGGAATCTGGATAGAATGATTTATAATCTGTGTCACGCTTTGATCATCTCTTTAGTATAACTTTTGAATAAACCTATGCAATATATTCATATAGAATTTATTTCCCTGCAAGTGAATTCTCCAGGCTTGTTCACAGGTCTGTGGAAAATTCTCCTTTTGGTTACAGTCTTTAATTCTATGCATTGCTATTTAAAAAAATAGGAAAAGAGGAATGTGTCTGATTTTCCAAAACTGTCCTGGGTGTCACCTACATACTGTGCAGACAGCCCAGTCATAAAAGCACTAGACTACTGTTATCTTTGCAAGGAGGTGATGAGTGCATGTAGATTGGTAGAGTCTGGGCATTTTTGGAGAAAGCTGTGGTTTAGATGGCATCTTGAGAAGCCTCCCAACTCTATATTTCTTATGATTTCAGTGAGCAATTGCTTACTAGGGAAATAAATAAAAGAAAAATCCATAGGTGAGTGGGAAGTGTGGACTGATTTCTGAAGAAAAGTACAGTGGAAAAGACAGGAAAGCTGAATTTAGACAGATCTAGAAAATATAAAAATGATGCCAACTGTTCCTTTCCTATTGCCAAGACAGTGTGCTTTTATAAAAAGAAAGACTAAGCATCTCCGTAAATCATTAAGAGGTGGTAGTTTTGCTCACGTAATCTTGTCTTTATTTGCTTTTCTGCAAAGGCAAGGACTGTTGCATGTGAACACTGTGAAGGTCAACTCTGGACCATAAAATGAGCTGCTGGAGGCAGAATCACATTTCCCACATATGCTGTGCTTTTCTTAGGGTGGCATAAGTAAGTCAAAAGCTTTCAAAAATGGGACAGAAAGTTAAAAAAATGAAATTATTTTCGTAGTTGGAAAAAGGCAGAGAAAATAAGAGTGAGACCTTGACTGTAGCTTCATTTTTGTTGCCAGTGGTCCCAGAATAAAGGCAGGATCCTTATATATATATATATATCCATCTGGTTTCTACCACAGGATACAGCAGAGCTGACACGTTTCCTCCAGGATGGTTAGATTCTGTTAAAGCAGCATTTTCTCATGGAAAATAGTTTCTAATGGAACATTTTTGACTAACTGTCGGCATGAACATGAAAGGTTCTGACAGCAGGGCTACAGTTACTTCATCCATTAAGAGCACTGGAGGGGCAGGAGGGCGCTAAAGGCATAGCCCTTACCTCTCTGTGGTGGTGTTGAACATGGGCTATCCTGTCTGCAGCTCTGGCCACCTCCAAAATGCTGCAGTGGTGAAAGCCTTGGGGGCTTGCAAGCAGTGTGGTGCTTGGCTGAGTGGTGATGGCTACATCTGCCCACGCAGGGCTTGCTCCCCATGGGCGAACCAGCCGTATTATGACTTTCAGCCTTCTTTTAATCCGATTGATGGAGTGGCCAGAGATGCTGATGGGATTAGAGCTCAGCAGGATGACGAAGCACTTGGGATTTGCCTTTGTGCAGATCCCTGTAGCGCACCAAAGGGGAATGGCTTCTTCTGATTTACAAGCTGTAAGAACCTTGCATTGAGGTGGAGTGTTTTCTCCAAGACATGGGTCCAACCCAAACACATCTCACGATCTCTAGCCAGAGCCTGGCCTGACATTTTTTTGACTGCGCCCAATGCCTTGTGCATGGTTTCAGGCATTGGGATATCACTGTTGCAGACCCAGAGGCACTGTGGAGCCAGTGGATTTCGTGCTCTGGTGACCTGCCAGGCCGCAGCACTGTGGGCACCTCTTTTCTCTCCACTGATGATAAATGACATAACTGTTCCTGACAAGCTCACAAGAGATGATGGGCTGGAGTCCGCAGCAAGTGTAAATCACCCACTGCTCACTGGCAGCAGAAGAGCAAGGTGGAGTTGCACCATCTATGAATTTCGTTCACTGCACTTAAATAGATTCCTTTTTGTTTTCCCCACATGAAAAAAGGAAAATTAAAGAAAACAATTTCTACACCTCCTGACTGCTTTGTTTATAGGAATGGTGTCTCTAAATGCTCCAGCCTGAAGTACTGGTGCTGCTAATAGAGTCAATTGCAAGTATATTGCAGCAGTCATTCCAGTGGCTGTCACAGGAACAGAGCACTCCCTCTTGAGTGAGCCTCCCATTTTAAGCCCTGAAAGAGCAGCTTGACACCCTGTGACCTGCCTGGTAATGTTCCTAATCCACCCCTTTATAAACACACGTTCCCGAGAGGGGCGGTGGGGCAGCGGTGAAGGATAGTAAGTGCAGCAGGATAGTAATCTTGCAGCCTTGCGCTGTACTTGCAGGAAGATGATGAAGGTGGTCACAGGCTAAGTGGATTAAACCCAGGGAACATCGGTTCAAAAATAGGAGCTGCAGCCTGACATAAAGATCTTGGGAAGGAGAGGATTTGCTGGTGAGCAGTGCCAGGCCCCCAGAGGAAGCAAGGGAGGGTCCAGTCTCGCCGGCATTTCCTATGTTGGCTGTGGACACGTCCTGGAGATGCCTGGGGGATCCTCGGGGTATGGCTCTGTCTGGCTCCAAGCCCTGCAGCTCACACATCCCTATAGGTTGCAGCTGGTGAAGTAAAACCAAAGCAAGGTCATCCAAGGGTGTCCACAAGCCACCTGCACCTCGCCCTGCCCTCATTTAAGCCCAACAGGTATCTGGGTTTGATTGAGTGTGGCAATGCCTGACACCAAACCCTCTTCCAGAAGGATAGCAACACTTGGAGTTAAAAATAAGACACATTAATTAAAAAAATAGGAAGTTAATAAAATAACCATTAAAATAAGGGAGAGTTAAAAATAGGATTTAGAAATACAAATAATGTAATAAGAAATAGCCTTCCCTCCTTGTGCCTCCCCAAAGTTTTTATTCCCTCTTTTCTTCGCACAGCGACTGATATTCTTCATGACAGTGGCTGGTTTTACCTTCTTTCTTGTGCACTGAAAGAGCATCTCCAGGCTTTGCTAATCACAGGAATTCCCAAGCTAATGACAGTTCTTGCTCCTCTATCATATCTGACATTTTTTGACTGTTCCTTTTGGACTTTGCCATATATATTTTCTTCACATAGACTGATGTTAAGTCTGTCTTTTAAAAATAGTTGCCCTTGTTATCTAAAGCATGTGTTAATTGACTGTTTTAAAACTCAAAACCAGCGGAATGGCCTTTTGACCAAATATTAATAAAATGATTACTCTTGGACCCAGTTTAATCCTGTTAACTACTTTAAGTTTGAAGCTACTAAGTAGGGAAGATGTGCAAATTAAAGTACAATGTGAGGGGTAGTGACTTTTTCTAGCTCAATATTATTATGATAATAAGGATATCTTGCCTTATAGTTCTTCCTAGATTTAAGTACACAAAAGAAGACTTGTTAGGTTTCACACACAGGGGTTCTGAGCTAAAAAGTGGCAGCTATGATCCGACATCTCTCTTTCAGCTCCTGGGAAAGGTTAGCTTTTTCTTTTTGTCCTAATACTGCAGGAGTTAACAGCTTAGAGGATGAAAATGTCTGAAAGTCTCCAGGAAGATAATACTTGGGAAGACAGGTTTAAGCTAAATAAGAAAGCAGATTTCGTCAGCCTTCTTGGAAACAACCTGACCAGAGACTTGTGATCCATTTCTAAATTTGGCTTTTGCATTTTCCACGTACAGGAAGTGATGAAAATGGCAGCAGTAATCCCTGGTGAATTTGGACATGCACATCAGGGGTTGAAGGCCTTTGTTTTTTATAGGGCTGTGGTAAGTTGAGTGTTGTAAACATGACTCATGACAAGTTTAATTAAGACAAAAAGCATGGGAAACATAGCAGAAGGTCATGCATCTTTGTTCACAGTTTTAGCAACTGAAGATTTTTCTGAGATTTGAATGTGCTGCACCAGCACAAATACAAATACAGGTTTTGTACTGATTTTCTCTTTCTCAAAATGACTTTTTCCCTTATTTTTTGGATGGTGCTAAAATAGTTTGAATAGAAAAAAACTGACCTAATGCATAAGCATATTAACTTGTGGCAAGCCAAACTGCAGCTGATGAAAATAAAAGACGTGGTGAACATATGATAAAACTCCTACAGTCAATTTGGTCCTGCCCCAACAATGACAAATTTACTCCTGGATGAATCAGACTAAATGTATCAGACCCTCAAACACACACTTGTCAGTGCAGAATGTGCCTGTTTCTCAGATTTCCAAATGTACATTTGGTGTTCAAATGAGCACACTTGCTGGTGGAGCGAGAATTTGTTCTGGACTCACTACCTGAGCTTTGCCTCTCTGCAGATGTTGTGTGGAGCCTCAGATTTTGATTCAGAGAAGTTTCTTCCTAAGTCAGCTTATATGGTGAACAAAAGAATCTTTAAAAAAAAAAAAAAAAGATTTGAGAGCTACAGGCACAGTGTTCTTGAGAAGACGGTGGTGATACTCCTTTTGCAGAGAGGGCAACAAATTCAGGCAGCAGGCATTGACTTACAGTTTTGTTCATGAGAGGCACTTCTGAGAACTTCCTGCATATTTGGAAATCTCAGTGATGCCCAGTCACAGCATAGTGCTTAGTGTCCTCTGAATAACACAGTATATGTTGAGATGAACTCCATCTATTTTAACATTGATCACTTGAAAGCTAAGCATCCGTTGAGTTAGTCAGTTGGACTCTTCCTATTAGTGAGGTGAGAATATCTGAAAGGAATTGATTTCACATGAGCAGCAGATTACACACCTCTATGGGTTCCTATTTCTCACCAGTGAAATCAGACAAGGGAGCTCTGGTGATTAGCTGAGACTACTAGCCTAAGTAACTTCATAAAATTAAATGAATCTCAGTCTCAGGGACAGGAGTACTTGTATGAAAACACTCCTCACATGCAGGACTTGTAAAAGCACACTTCTTCAAGACTTTAGACAAGTTTATACCGAATTGGAAATGTCTATTATCCAATAAAATCCTCTTGAGAGTTTTGAAGACCAAGAAGAGCAAATTCATACAAGTGTGGGCAAAATCCCTTAGCATGTGAAATGGGTTAGCTGGGAAGAAGCTTTTAAAAATGTAAGAATTTTAGGTTAATGCAGCCTCTGGATTTTCCCCAGAAGTTGTGCTCTTAAATCCTCCGGAATAATTTGAAAACTTGGTAGCCAAATTAAAAAAAAATGTATTAAATCTATGAACGGGGAAAAAGAAATTTGGATTCTGAAGAAAGTTTAAGTCTCAAGGCTTGCAGAGTCTATCTCAGGATTCAGAAGTATTTTAAAATGCATTTAGATAAAAATTTCCAAATAATTACTCAAACAACACCAATATTTTCTTTAAATCCATCCCTCAATTTCTACCCTTTCTTTAAATCAAAGCAGCAAAAAATCAAGTAATTTCAGATTGTCTTTTGGCCTCTGTGATTAAAACATCCCATTCACAAATATTCACAAATATTTATGCTTGAGTGAAGGTTTTGCATAGCTTACTATCTAAAACGTATGTTTTGGATCATTCTGGTTATGCATATGAATGTATTTATCAGAGGTTTCTCAATTGCATCACTGCATTATTTATTTTATTTTATTTTATTTTATTTTATTTTATTTTATTTTATTTTATTTTATTTTATTTTAGCTCCTTGCTAATAATTGTGAAACTAGATCAGTCTAATATTCTCATGAAGGTGTTTTACATTCATATTAAATGTGTTTGCAGACCAGAAATGTATGCACATGAATAGTGTGAATTTCTGGAGAAACTAATGATGGGCAATTTTACCATCAGATTTTTCAAAAGCCTGTGTACTTTGCTTTTCAGGGAAGAGTCTGGAGAGCTCCATTATTTACAGGGACAGAAAACACGGAAGACGAAACCCCACTCCATTGTGCAAAACTCCTATAAATGAATGCATAAAGACTCCAAAAATCAGCGATGGGGAAAAGCCCTTCCTCTGGGAGTGGCATAGGCAGTCACACCACAAAAGGGACTGCTCCCAGCCATTGCAAAATGAGAGTAGGTTGCAATAATAGCCTCCAATCACCCCAGCTGCAAGCTGTTGCATTGGGAACACCGCAGCAGGACTAAACGACGCACTGGAAAGGATTCACAAAGTCAAGGCTGCAGCCCTGTGCAGGTCCTTGGGCTGGATCGGTGACAGCGGGTGTTTCCTGACCTCTGTGCACCGCGGCTGTACAGCAGCAGCGACTCTGCCCAGCCAGGCTTTGCTCCCCGGGTGCGAAGTGCTCAGCACGAGCATTTCGGCAGGAATGAAAACTTGTGGACCGGGATGGTTTTTGTCGAAGTCCCGGGTCTCTGTCTGGCTTGAGATGTGCAGCAGCAAACCCAGCATCCTGCAGGGTCCTGTCCAAGCAGCCTGGCTGCAGCAAGTGAACTGATTAGCACCGACTCCTTAGTCTAATCTACTTGAATGCCCTATGCATTCCTTTCAAATCTCCTTCAAACTCAAAGCTAAAGGGCAGATGAGCACTGTCATGAAGGCGGAAGTATCATGTTTTACTACCTGATTTGAGAAAAATCCTATTCATACCCCTTCTGGGACCATAATGGCTTCTGAAACATATTTGGTCTTCAGAGCTGAACTAAGGATACAAGTCAGAATGACATGACTTCTGTGGAATCTGCATTTGCAAGAGGTAGAAGGGAGAAATTTGTACCCCCCAAAAATCTCTCTCAAATACCAAGGCAAGAATGCAGAAGTAGGATTTTTTTTTCACTCAATTTTTATTTTTCAGTGTGATTACATTTGGGTTTTTTTTTGTTTGTTTGTTTGTTTTCTTAGTAGGATAGACTTTTTAAGGATAAAAAGGAATTCTGGAGTATCAAAACAAGCTTTTCTTAGATCAGAATTGTTACACCAGTAGCTCTGGTCAGATTGGTGTGCTCTCCTGTGCATTTTGTTCAAGTGGAATGATAATAACTAATGAAGAAAGGACTGTGAGGCTCCTACTGAGTCGGTGGAGGTAAAACTCCCCCTTTAAGTTAGGAAATTTTACCTGAGTAAGAGCTCAACACAGACTGTAAAATCTGGTGATGAAATCCTCAGCTAAGCTGGTAAGAAACCAAAATCCTTCAGACAGAAAAGTAAAATAGGATTTCCAATCTCCATAGTTATTCACATCCTACTAATGAGCTCTGGCATCTGTGGCAGAATTGTTAAAGGAGTATTGATCTCCTGCAAAATTTGATGTGTAATAGTGATTTGCAGACACAGGGAGAATATTGAATCCTCCTCCCTTGTTATGTCCCAGTGGGATGATCAGCTGGGGAATACTAGAAATGCAGATGGCATTTCCGTTTCTCCTTTTCATCCATCAAGTGGTTATTTGATGATCCATCTGATTAGTGTGACTGGTTTGATTTTTTTCTCCCTTTTCACAAATAATGTTATTGAATGTTGATGTTTGAGGCAGTCATATACTATAAAGCAAAGGCTTAATGAAGGGAACTAGTTATAAAAAGGCCCTAGCTCCTGACTAGAATGAAAGCAATTTCTTTTTTGGTAGTTTTAAAAATAGCCAGTGATGTTGAATATATTTGTATTTCAATGCATATTTTTCCTGCTCTTTCAAATGTCACTGTCTCCTTTACTGAGACCTGCATCTGCAGGCAGGACTGTGAAGCAGTTTTTCAAGAAGAACAGTCATGAGCACACCTGTACCACCTTCCCCAAAAGGAGTTAGATGTGGTTTTACCAGCTGATGGCACATTCAGCCATAGCAGGGAGCGAGCCACAGAGTACCACTTCATATCCACCATGAGGATCAGACCCTCCCAGAAGACTCCCTTGGGATGATCTCACATACATCTTAGAAGAAAAATAAGTTATATTGTCCTCAGGGAAAACCACTGCTACCTTTTCCCGAGGACTGCTTGTGCCATTACAATCTGGAACAGGGAGCTGGAGTCAGTGAGCTTATGTCGGATGCCTGACCTCTTCACCTCTTTTGGAAAAGCTACCCAAATTTGGCCAAGCGATAAATGTCTATAAAAAAATCCATTCTTATGTGATCCATGGAGACTTCTGACTCCAGAGGAGGGTTTGAGAAGTAATGAAGCACGAGACCATGTGCTGGAGAAGAAAACAAGATATTGAATGGCTGTTCATTAATCAAGTGCTGGGAACAGAGTGAGAGAAGTACAGTGGTAAAAAGTAGCATGCAGTTCTTATAATTAAGGGCTGTTTCAGGATGCATATGTACAGAGGGAGGTGGGAATGTGAAATAATATTACACAAGCAACCTTAATTTACACATGCCTTACTTCTGGAGTGCTCAAGTTGGTAATTCTGCTGCTGTTTTACGGGCACAAGAGTGTTTTTTTTTCTATTGTATAGAGCAGCTTGCTGCCTTTCAGTTTCCTGTATTTCTCTGGCTTTAAAAGATGTGGAATATTTGTGACTGCCTTGTGCTGCAATGATGCGATTGCAGAGCTCTTTTCAGCTCAGTGGAAGAAATGAAAGGTTGGGCCTCACTGTGAGCAGTTGCTAGGAAAGAAAGAAAGAAACCCTATTTTAAGCTGTTCCACAGAAGCCCATTCTGCCTTGATTGGTTATTGATTCCAGTTTCATTATGGAGAAAGCACATTTTTAGCCACAAACATGTGCAGCCACATGTTGAACTGCAAGTGTGAAAACTGCATCAACTGTAAGTCTCTGCTGTGGGCTGCACTAAGCCCAAGCATCCAAAAAGCTGAGGACCCACATTTCCCACTCTAGCAAATGTCACCAGTCTCTTGAGAAAAGTTTTCTTGGCTCCTTCAGCTATATTGAGCTTTGGATTCAATTCAGTTAGGAGTCGGTTGTGACTTGGATCTCGCAGGCTGTCCCTAGACTGGTAAACGAAACAAAGCCTCAGACTGTTTTGGACATTGGAGCGTGACTGTCTATTCTGCAAAACTGTTGGACTGGTCCAGGGAGTGGTGGAGTCTGCATAAATTATTGCTCTCCCAAATAGTGCCTAGACGTGGGGGTGCAAGAATTTAGGAGGGTGCTGCAGGCCCTTCTGTGCAGCATGGCTTTGGCATCAGACAAAATTCATGGGCATGTTCAGTTTGGTAGGAGGATGTAGATACGCTTCAATATATGTGTATATATATAAACACAGGCAGCCATACTTGCCATTAATATACAGCTAGGTAATGTCTTACAGATCTGTGGATCTCAGTAGATATATGAAGAAGCAAACTTGTACATCCTGCATCAGAGTGCACAGAAAGAAGAGGCATTTGGAGCTGCACAGTTTTGGGTCAGCTTTTACCCCAGCTAAGCCAAAATGGAGGTTTTGTGACAATTCACCGTAAGCCAAGGGCAAGAAGAATATGGGCAGGGAACAGGAACAAGACTACGGATACTGGGCTTTTGATATACTCTTTCTTCAGAGCTGTGCCAGTTTAGTCGTTAGTTCAGAATAAATAACAACAAAGTACCTCCCTGAATCAATGTTTGCAGGAACAGAGCCCAAGGTCAGGCACATTTAAAAGGGACATTTTTCCCCCTAAAGAAAGGCAGAGTCTGTGAAAATGAACAAGGGAAAGACTTGGAAACTGTTAGCTATTTTCTGAAGGCTTTTCTTATTGCTTTTCGTGCAAGTCAATGCATGCTTTGCCTGAATGGAAGTGGGTATTCTCTTTTCAGAAGTACTGGAGATATCTTATATTCCTTTTGTAGGAAGGTTCCAGGCCCTGTAAACTTTCTGTGTTTCATGGCCTGAAAGAATTAAAATGTGGTCACTTTTGTGGGCTGCAAAACTCATCTCTTTAGATCTGTTTTCAGAGGAGGCTTGAGACAGACATCCCACAACAATGAGAGAAGAGAAAGGAGTCCTCTCAGTGCTTATCGGCACTGAGTTGCTATTGAGACAGTTGTTTCCGAAATTCCTATGCTGATCTGTGGATCTAAATGATTGTCATCCAAATTCTGATATTCTGTTTGTCATCTGCAGGACTCTGGCCAAAGTCTGCAATGACAGCTGATGGCCTGCAGATCCAGGTTTTCCTTTTGAAGTTAACAGGAAAGAGGGCAGGTTATTACTAGAAATGTGCCCTATATTGGACTGGAATATGGCCTAAATGCACATCTGGATCCATATTTCTCCAGTTTAAACCAGCCCCATCTCTCATTACAGTTTCCTTTAATATTTGATCAGTTGATCAATCTTCCTTTTTGTTCTAATGAATATTTAATCATGTATATAAAATCAGACAGCTCCAAAATGAGCAATTTGGAGCCATTCTCCCCAGCCACAGCATACAGCTGTGTAATGACTAATGGAGACTTCAGAGCCCTGACAAGCTTCTGCTCTGACTCAACGCGAAAACTTGAGCCTGGACTTCTCCCGCACCCATGTTTTATGGTCCCAAGCAAAGAGAGATCTTTTCTTGCACTTGTCTTATGGTTTCAGTCCTACCAGTTACATTTTAGCTGTTTTTGAAGACTGAGTCTATGTTTCTGAGCCAGGACCTGAACCTGGCCTCCCAGGCAATGGGCTAGTTTGAGTCCCTGTTGCTCAGAACCATTTCTCAGGACAGTAGATTTGACTCGGAGAGAGCTGGTTGGAGTAACCAAGCAGAGCTGGGAACTGAGTATTGCTGGGTTCCAGGACTTCTGTTCTTTCCTAGTCCTTGGAAGGGCTAGGAATGTACCCAGGATGCCCAGCTCCCCTCAGCCCTTGTATGGAGGGAGCCTGGTTTCTTGGCTGAGGATGAAGAATTCATTGGGCAGCAGTGGGATGAGGAGGAGGAGAGCATTGCAGTGCTAGAGCAGACTTGAGGGCCTGTTCCCTGGTGCCTGGCCTTGGTACTACATTAGTTAACACTAGACTCAAACACATCTGTGTTCTGGGGTCCTCTTTTTCTTGAAGAAGCAAGAGGATAGATTCTACATCAGGAATACAATACCATTCAGTAACAAGCTGGAAAAACTTGCTTGCACCATGCTGGTCACCATAAATAAAAAAAATTAAGCCCTTTGTTTTTGTTTTGAATGTATCATAAACCTGATTTCTGGAAGTGCTTCTTTTTTTGATACACTTTAAGCAAGGGGCTCAAAATGAGGAGAGTAGGATCAAACTTAACATCTCATGTTTCTCACTGCTTCTCCAGCAGAAAATAAATTTCCAAAAGAAAGTCAGGATCACATCAAAATCATATCATCCCATGTCCATTTCTGCTTAATGAGGCGTATTCATATAGATCAGTTAGCACAAACACTTATTCGTTCATCCTTTCACTAAACAGTGAACCACAAAAATATAAATGGCATTTAAATGGTGCAGGAGGAGAGACAGCCAGGTTAGTCAGGCTGGAGGTAGGGCCAGTAACTCCACAGTGTAATAAGAAGGCTCTCAAACACCATATGAATTAATTGAAGCTGAACTGGAAGATATGGGTTTTGCTAAGGTTAATAACAGCTGACAGCTTGACCTATTCTTGCAGTTTACTGTACCAGCATCAGTCCCAGGCTCTACTTGTATCTTCTCTCTGTCTAGAGGTTAAAGATGGTGATGAGAGAGTTGAGAATCAAGGGGCAATGCCAACAAGGCAGGTATCCTGGTGGGAGTCTGTTATAGACTGCACAACCAAGGTGAAGAGGTAGGCAAAATATTCTATAAGCAGTTGGGAGAAGTCTCACAATCACTGGTCCTTGTTCTTGTGGGAGATTTCAGCTTGTCAGATGTCTGCTGGAAATACAACACAGGAGGTTCCTGGAGTGTGTGGAAGATAACTAGCTGACACAGCTGGTGATGGAGCCAACAAGGAGAGGTGCCCCACTGGACCTGCTGTTTGTGAACAGAGAAGGGCTGGTGGGTGATGTGATGGTCAGAGGCAGTCTTGGGTACAGTGACCACGAAATGACAGAGGTTTTGGTTCTTGGGGAAGTAAAAGAGGGGTGTCAGCAGAACTGCAATCTTGGACTTCTGGAGGGCAAACTTTGGCCTGTTTAGGACATTGGTTGAAAGAGTCCCTTGGGAAGCAGTCCTGAAGGGCAAAGGGGTCCAGGAAGGCTGGACATTATTCAAGAAGGAAATCTTAAAAGTGCGGGAGCTGGTGGTCCCCATGTACTGAAAGACAAGTCAGTGGGGAAGAAGATAAGAAGCCTGGATGAATAGAGTGCTTTGGCTGAAACTCAGGGATAAAAGAGGAGTTTACAAACTTTGGAAGAAGGGACAGGCAACTCAGGAGGACTACAAGGATGTCGTGATGTTATGCAGGGAGAAAATTAGAAGGGCTAACACCGAACTAGAACTTAATCTGGCTACTACCATAAAGACAATAAAAAATGTTTGTGTAGATACATCAGCAACACAAGGAGGAGTAAGGAGAATATCCATCCTTATGGAGGATGGCTCATGCCTTGGACAGGTGCAGTTTGCTGAGTAGAAAACAGGCTGGATGACCGGGTCCAGAGATTGGTGGTGGATGGAGTTAAATCCAGTTGGTGGCCAGTCACAAGTTGTGTTAGCCAGTGTTCAGGTTTGGGGCCAGTCCTGTTTAATATCTTTGTCAACAATCTGGATGAGGGGATCAAGTGTACCCTCAGTCAATCTGCAAAGGACACCAATTTGGGTGGGAATGTTGATCTGCTGGAGGGTAGGAAGGTTCTACAGAGGGATCTGGAGAGGTTGGATCAATGGGCCAAGGCCAACTGTATGAGGTTCAATAAGGTGAAATGCCAGGTTCTGCACTTTGGCCACAACTCCATGCAGTGTTACAGACTGGGGGAGGAGTGGCTGGAAAGCTGCCTGGTGGAAAAGGACCTGGGAGTGCTGGTTTACAGCCAGCTGAACATGAGCCAGCAGTGTGTCCAGGTGGCCAAGAAGGCCAATGGAATCCTGCCTTGTATCAGGAATAGTGTGGCCAGCAAGACTAGGGAAGTGATTGTCCTTCTGTACTCAGTACTGGTGAGGCAGCACCTCTAAACCTGTGTTCAGTTTTGGGCCTTTCGCTACAAGAAAGACATTGAGGTGCTGGAGCAACTCCAGAGAAGGGCAATGAATCTGGGAAATGGTCTGGAACACAAGTTTTATGAAGAGTAGCTGAGGGAGCTGGAGTTGCTCAATCTGGAGAAAAGGAAGCTCGGGGAGACCTTATCACTCTCTACAACTACCTGAGGTTGTAATGAAGGGGGGCAGTCTCTTCTCTCAAGTAACAAGCTATAGAAGAAGAAGAAACAGCCTCAAGTGGTACCAGGGTAGGTTTAGATCAGATAGTAGGAAAAAAAAATCTTCATCGAAAGTGTTATCAAGCATTGGAACAAGCTGTGCAGGGTAGTGGTGAAGTCACCATCCCTGGAGGTATTTAAAAGGGCATGTAGATATGACAACTTAGGGATGTGGTTTAGTGGTGGCCTTGGCAGTGCTGGGTTAATGGTTGGACTCAGTGATCTTAAAGGTACTTTCCAACCTAAATGATTCTATGATTCTAAATGTCCAGTGCTGGATTTAGCCACTGCACAGAGTTGGGCAGTACCATTATTTGCATGCTGCCACTCAGCCCTGGTCTCCACTGCCAGGTGCACCCAGGCACACAGCTGGGACATCTCCACCTGGCTCCCTAGTGTCCCTCACCCCTGCTATTGGAAGCAAAGGGCAAACGCTGATGGTGGAGTTAGTAGGGTGTGAGTGAATATTGAGGTTTGTCATTATATAGCTTGTGAGTATGTTTACCAGCTGCTTCTATTACCTGACGTTAGACTCTGTCTGTAGGAGTCCATTAGGAGACTTTTCGTATCATATTTATTCTTGTGGAAAAGACATTAAAACAACATGACCTCAAACTGACTAACAAACCTGAAAACTGTATAGTAAATTACCACAGAGAAAAGGCACTCTTCTCAGTGTGTGCCTGGTAACGATGCTTTCTTGCTCTTCTGTTGTTCTAACCTAATGTTTCTATGCAGGTAGCATAAGGCCGCAGGCAGAAGCATCTCACAAGTATGCATTGACTCCAAATGTGTCAGGTCACTGTGGATTTCATAGTTGTTATCACTGACAGTTATCACCTTGCAGCTTAATGACACATAAGCAAGAGCAGCTTTAAGTCTCAGGTGATGTGTATGTTTGCAATGCATTTTTAGGGCCGCATCTTGAGCCCTGGGTAAGGCTTGAAGGCACGCACCAACCCTGCCAGGTGGAACTGGAAAGTGATCCTTAAGATTGCTATCTCTGCAGGAACCGCAAGACCACCAGAGAGGAAGGGACAGGCTGAGGGCAATGTCTCATATGGACACCATTCCTCTTTAATGAGAGTTGGGCCTCTTCATCTAGGATATCACATGCACCAGGATAACCATACAGAGGTGTCAGACCTCCAAAGCTAAGGCAAAATAAGGTTTCGGTCCTGAAATAAACCCAAGCATAATCATGGGGGACTGGTATTATAGGGAAAATGCTGATGTGGGTAATCTCATCTGTTTAGGTTGTAGTTTCCAAAACACAGTAACAACTACAATTAAAAGGTTCAGCAGTGGTGTTGTGAAGGTGTGGAAGGCTTAGATACTCTGTGTAGGATTCATCATTGGATGGCAAAGTCTGAGGTTCCCCTTACCACCCATGGAAAGCAAGGTTCATTTGGCTGAGCTTGTCTTAGGATGTGATGGCTTTTCCTCTGAAGGTTGCTCTTTCCCTTTCTCAATTAGAAAAATATCCTGGAAAGAACTTGTTCTGACCTGGACATGTTTCCTATAAATATCTGAGTGAGACCAGATGGTTCTTACCACCCATGTAGAAAGGAGATCTGCAATGTGAGTTACAAATAGGAGCAATGGATGTTGGTCCTTGGCTTGTACTGTTAATCCTGCCATGGAGCTGGCCTTGGCTTTCCAAATTGCAGCAGAAGGGCAACTGGCAACAACTGCCAACAACTGCAGTGATTTTTCTTTATTACTTTGCACCAGGGAGTACTAAACAAAAACTTCTGATATTAAGGGATATTCTGGGTACCTTCCACAGATATTTTTTACTCTCGAAGACTGGTAGGCAGAAATTTAATCCCTCTCCTAAAATTACTTGCTTCTTTCTTTTGTGTAGAAAAATGAGTTGACTTGCTTCTCTTTGAGCATGTTCTCTCCCTAGTCTGCACAATGTTAGAATACAAGGACAGCAGTACAGATCTCTGTGGTTTTGCTGTCCTGCCTCTGTTCCTATTAATTTCAACATTACTGCAGCTTCATGCTTGCCCCTACATGCTCGTTCTGATCTGGGACCCCTACCAGCTGCTGTGGCCATGTCCTGATACCAGCTGGGATGCACAGGTGCTGCAGCAATAGGATGACACTCTGAGTACTGGACCTCTATTCTTGAGATTTTGTGGGAGTTGAAAGCAACTTCTAAGCAACTTCTCTGTGAGCCTTCAGCCTCTTCAGGATGGGCTGACTCCCAAAGGCAAAGATCTTTCCCAGCTCCCATTTTTCTTGGATTTTTGGATCTTATGTATTTCCATGAGATGTGTGGGCACTTGACACTTCGGATTAACAAGCTCTCTTTCCTCCAAAGCAGATATTTGCCAGCACCCACTGTTCCCAACTTGGAAGAGCTGCTTCCAGAAATCACCCTCTTAGAAGCCTCAACCCTGTTCTGGGAGTTCCTGCAACTGGATCAGGCTTTGCATTTATGTATGGGTGAGGAGAATAGTTGTATTTTAGTCAGACCCTCTGTGAGCCTGAAGAAAAACAAAGCTGAACATCTCCTCCCAATGTTACCAATTGGTCCTATTGTACAGTGGTTTTGTCAGTAAGTTATTTAAGATCTTAATCCCTTTCAGCTATTAGGGGGAACTCTGAGGCAGAGTGAGGCTGGAAGCAGGAGTGATTTTCGCTTGGATTTTCATCTTTTTTTTTTCTGTAGTGCTGTAACCTGATGAAGAGGCAATGCTGTTTCACAATGTGTGCTCCATTCACTGCTGCCTGCTTAAAATGAGGAAGGTGGAGGAGTAAGAAGAAAAGACTCCTTTAAATCCGTAGAGGAGCACTGGTGCTTGTAAGGGCTATTTAAAGAAGCAAAGCCACTTCATCTTGTTGATGTATTTCTGCATTGTAATTTATGCTGCTGTTCACACAGTGTCAGAAAGCTATTATAAACCCTTGTATAAACCCACCCTGTAGACTTGAGGGGCTTGAGTCCATGGCTATGCCAGCACTAGCATATTGGCAATAGGATAATAGCAGGTTTCACTCTTAGAAGCTTTTTTTCTTTTGGGGGGTGGTGTGGTGTTAATATACAAGAGGAAGAATTTTAATGACTCTCAGACCACCTACTTAGCTATTAGCAATAGGCAAGCTACAGTGTATGCATCCCGGTAGAGGTGAGTTTTGAGAAGAGATGTGAAATATGAGCTGGGAGCTTTCACAAACGATTTCTGGAAGGCACTTCATGAAATGCCGCATCAGTGATATACCTTAGAAGAAAGCCCAGGCTGGGAATTGCTTCAAAGCAGCAGCTGGAGGAAAGTTAGCATTTCTTTGGGCATTGCCACTTACGAGAAGGAAAGCTAGATGAAAGATCATTCAGGAGGATAACGTGCTGGGAGCAACAGGGAAATTGGCAGAATAGTGATATAAAGGAAAGACGCTTAAGGATAGGTTTTGTCTCAGCTAACACTAAACATCTAGGCTGTCTTTGTGGTCAGCAGAGCACATCACTCTGAAGCCATGATTCATCTGACCTATTCTGGGCACTAGCCTATGTAGGATGAGGTGAGTTACACTTTATACGTGCCTGTTTCTTCCTACTGGTACTGGGAGGAGCTTCAGGCACATAGCATAGATACGGACATCTGTATTTTAGACACGTCAAGAGAGGTGAGACAAATCCTCCTCTGCACATAGAGTAGGACTGTGAGAGAGGACATGGATGGCCACGTGGCATCCTGTGAATCTGCGACGGCATCCAGTCACCCTCTACCCTTGTCTCCAGAAGAGACGAGGAACTGGAACAACAGAGGATGGAAACCAAGAAAGGAAGAGAGGGGAAAGAGAACAGGTAGGTCTGTTTCAGCCATGTTATGTTTCAGCTCTCAGTAAGAGCTGCTGCAAAGAACATTGGAGAGGTAGGCTGAGGAGAAGAACCCAATAAATTAGAAATGGAAAAATGAGTTTTACAAGTTTTGCTAAGAAGTGAGCTTCTTTGTGAACAACCAACATTATTATAGCTATCAACTAAAAAAAGAACAGAGACATTTTATTATTACCATTTTGTTCTGAAATTGCGTTCCAAAATCTTTATGAATTGTCTTAAACTTGCTGAAATGTATATTTTGTGCTGAAAATCAGGTTTTGCATGAGCAAAAAAGAGAAAGCTTTTGTGATGACTGCAGCACAAATTTCTCTGAATGGTTCTTTAAGCTGCATTGCCAGAAATGTCATGAATCTGCTCAGAACTCCAAGGAGGGGAAGTGGTTTAAAATTCCTAACACTGCTCTTTCAGCCAGAATAGCCATTTTGGGTGTATTTCACATGAAGCATGGCTTCAGGGCTTGATACATCTTCATGCTGGGCCCTGTATTGTGCCAAGGAAGTTCTCAATGTTTAACAAATAATAATAGAAATAAGCTGTGTAAGCATATGTGAATCTTCATGTTATAATTTTACAAGTAGAAAAATGATCTCATAGGCACATAGGAAATAGAGCAGATGGTAAAATGTGTGTTGGACTGAACTCAGGCTGGAGACTAAGTCTCCTAGACAATAAAAGCACAAATGCTGGATGGTCCCCTCCAGCCATGCACACGAAGTACGCATTGTGAACTGAGATAGGGGAGCAGAGATCAAAACAAATTAAGAAGCCACCTTTGATCTGTTGTTTTCCCCTATTACTGTAAGTTGTAGTACTGTGAGCTGTCATTTTCTGTGTGGATATTCGAAGGTGTGCATGCGCTAGGATAGCCCTCTTTTACTGGGAGACAGGTACCCTGCTGCATTATTCCAGTTTTGAACATGTGCAATTCCACCCATTTTGGAGGTGTTTCATCAGCAATGAAACTGTCTCAAGGAGGTGGTTCTGGATAAGGTCTTATAGCTCAGCCCTGCTGCTTTTTTCCTCCAGAGATCCACCTTGGTGGGGATAGATGTATCCTAGTCCACACTCCTATTTCAAGGCATGTGCTTCTCTCAGAGACTAGGGCCAATGTGCAGCCCTGAGCAATAACAAGGTAATCTAGGAATATCAGGAATAACCATGAACTGTCAGAGTTCAAAATTTCTTCTATAAGAAGAAAACTGAGAAATGGAGTCATGCCAGATTGTAAGGAAGCTTTGCTCTGTATGCTAGCAAAACAGAGACCAGCAGAGCATTATAAAAGCAAAACACAGCAAACAAAGCCTCTTCACAACATAATTCTCACCAGAAAGTTTGTAGGTAAACAAAAGCTGTAAATCCCAGGTCTGTTAAAAGACTAAGCTGAGCTGAAAGATTCTTTCAATTATAGCAATATAAATATTCTTAGTGCAGATCTGGCCAACTAGTAGCCCCTGTTTTATGTACAACATTAGATTCATACCTGTGTCAGGAAAAGAATTATCTTCTCCTGTCATATCAGTTTTTTCTTCTTTCTCTTTGCTATAGGATTCCTGATGAGCTATTCTGGAGCGTTAAATACAAATCATCACAGTGCTCTATTAAATAAACTTCTCTACATTGGGCAGATCACATGCTTCAGAGACCAAATCAACTCATGTGTATCTAGTGGCAACTTCCATTCATATCAATGGCTGTGGCTTTGGCACAGCTATCTAGGATTTCATGGCAGAATGTAGTGAGGAAACTGCTAGAATAATTTCATTTCACTTTACAAAATATTTTCCCCCTTTTTTTTACTGTAGGTAATAGACTTTCTTCTACAGTAATGATAGTTTAAAGTAATTATTGTACAGGGAACATGATTTGAAAATGGAAGAATGGGCAATGAAAATTTTGCATTGGGATGCTGAAATCTCAATGCTGAGATACATTGAAGTAATAAGATCTAGAGTTTGGGTTATTGGGGGGTTTGTTTGTATTTGTTGGGTTTTGTTTGTTTGCGGTTTGGATATTTCTTTTTTAGAACAGTTACTCTGTTAGCAGGCTAATATGTTAATTTAAGGCACGGAACCCTGGAAAAAGTCTAGATGCTATCTTCTCCTTTCACCCCAGTACATATCTTACTGAAATGCCTTTGCACTGCTTTTTTCTCAAAAGTAATCCAGAGGCAACCATGTCTACTTACATGATATATTCATTCAGACCACATTACTTATAACAGGCATCCTGAGTCCCTGGAAGAGCACTTCCCCTATCTAAATTATACTGGTATTAGAAGTTGCAACCTGCTTTGAAGTAAGCCACACAGAGATTTTTACTGGTGGAGGTCAGTGGGAGGCAGGAACAAAGGAAGGAGGTGGGAGGTGCTGACTTGAGAGGAAACTGTCTTTGTGATCTTTGTAACTTGCCTTCTTGACAACTAGAGGGGGATTTTCCTAATAGAAAACCTATGAGCTATATTAGGAGGGTAATCCACTTGACCCTTGCCCTCTCCTAAGCCTTCAAGTCATCACAGCATTTCACTTCTTACCAGCTGCAAGACCACTTCTGGGGATTCATTTTGACTGCAATACAAAGACAGCATTGCTTAGTCCAGGAGGAAGACCAGAATAAAGATGTCGGAACAGGTTACGTGGCAAGGACATAGCAATCATACTTGGAGACAGTGAAAGCTGGTGGCAGCAAGGAAGATAAACAGGGTGTGTTTGTGCAAGTGACCTTATTTATTTCAGCATGCTGAGGAGGCACCAAATGTACTGCACTGAAGGAAGTGAGTCCACGCACATATGGGAGTGGGTCCAGCACTACGTGGCTGGCACAAGTTCAGGAGCTGCTTTACAGTGTGACAGTTCGGGGTTCTCAGGGCAGCTGCCGTCCTCAGTGCTGCACTTTTAGAGCTCTTAGCATTGCAGGCTGTGCTGAAATAGGCAGAGTGGTTATTAAGCACTGGTGGGAAAGGTGGTCTGCTCTGGCGTGCACTGCCCCTCTGGCGGGCACCAGCAGTTGGGAGGAACCCACAGCCTCCCACAGCACTAGACTCCCTGCGAGCAACTCATTCAAAATCCTAATTTGTTAGTTCAACATTTGGCTGCTGAATGGCCCATGGACCAATCCTGACAGGGTTTTTTTTAATACTGTTTTTGTTATTCTCTGAATATTTTGGGTGAGTAATTATCCAGTGTGTACTGTGTATTGCAGAACCCAGGAATATTTGCTTTGGCTTTTCTTCCTGGTTAGTTAGGGTGTGTGGTTGCTGGCCCAGATCTCATGGCATTGTTTCTGACTACGTAAATGAAATTTTTATACAAGAGAATAATGAATATACAGACCAGAGAATAAGGCACATTCTGTGGCAATTTCACACAGGCAATTTTTCTTGCTAAAACCCATGAGGGGCTCAGCAGTTGTGATTATTTACACATGTACATAATGGCTGTCCACATATGACTGATGTAGGATAACAGACACCTGGTAACCAGAGATGACTGAGTATGTGGGTGCCTTGAATCATCCCTCTTTTTGTCTGTGTTTTCTTTCCCTCTCCTACTTTCTGTTTGACTATAGAAGCACTTCTAAGGATGAGGAAGAAAACCTTCATTTGAAACTGCATGAAACCAAAGACTGGATGTACCCAGCTTCAAATCCAGGCAAGAGCTGGTGTGTAACTTCCTGTATTACTGTTTTCGTCATTCAGCATATCACACGGATGGGGTGGCATTTTAAAACACACATAGGATTGCTGCCACACATGGGGTAATGCATGCACACACATGCACACTCATCGCTGTACACATACTTCACACTGCAGCCAGTTCAGGTGTGGTGCCAGCAGCAGCCCAGCTGTGGTGAAGAAAACTCAGCCTGAATGTTTCCTCAGCTCCCCATAAGAATTTTAACCCCTGTACCAAGACCCACTTTGTCACAGCTGAAATGGTACCTGGCCTGCCTGTTGTAAAGAGTTTATCCACATTAGGTGACAAGTCCTGGCAAAAGCTAAAGATATTTCTTTTTCCAACTCTTTGAATATGATCTTGTGGTTGTGTTAATGCGTGCATGGCTTCAAGAGATTGAAACTTCAGCATCAAATGTATATCACAAATGTATGTCCAGGCCCCAAATGTGATCACAGTACTCAGACAGCAGCTTACTGAGAGTTCAATCTATGACTTCTCATCCTAGAAAAAAATTGCTGGCAAATCTTCCTGATGGTCTTCTGAAAGTAAAAGAGATCAAATATTACAAAAAAAAAAATATTTTGAATGCATCTAGAATATAATTGGTAGAACACTGGAAACCACAAATTCCACTGACATGGGATTTTGTTACCTGCCGGTGCTTTTGTTCACTGCCTGTGCAGGTCCAGACCTAAACTTGGGAATGTAATGGGAACTTGCTACAAGTGGACATGGGTGGAGATGATGAGGTAGGCATAGAAGTTATTTGCAAGTTACCAAACTCACTGCTTGTGAGAGAATGGAAAATCTTTGCCTGACAAAGAGCTTTCCGTGGGGTTTGAAGGCAAGGCTCTGCCTGCCATCCACACACCAAGGGAGCTCTGATAGGATATCTTCTGCTGTGATCCCATTTAATCTTGGGAAGCAATACAAGCCAGCAAGCATGATGCCTTCACTAGCTGCCTTGTCAGCCACACTGCTCCCTTTCCATTGCTGCATACTGTTCCTGAGATTAGGGAGGATCGGTACTGGTGTGAGCCCGCACATATCGCAGGCTGCCAGTTGCTCAGAAATCCCTGCTCTGAATGGATGAACGGATGGTTTCACGGTGGAATTGAAAATACAGTCCCGTCCTCAATGTAACCTTTAATCTTGATTAAAAAGCTTCCAGGGCCAGGCAGCCTGGCCTGCATCCTTTGTTCAATTCTGGCAGTGGCTCTTGCATTCCCTAATCCCTGTTAATATCACTGCTTGTCAAAGAAGATTTGTGCCTTTCCTGGAAGATGGCCGCCTATTTTGTACCAACCGGGGGAGGAGATGCCTCATCAGCTGGTGCCGGGAACAGCGAGTGGCAGACAAGAAAGGCATCCTGTTTTCTGGGGAGAAGGCGCAGGAGGTGGGTGAGCATCTGGCTTCGACTATTAACTCTGGCTGCTGGCACCACTCCTGTCTTTTCGGAATGCAACACAATCCTCTATTCTAACCATGCACAATCTGTGAACCTGTCATGGCACTGTTTGTGGCCAAGGTAGCAACTTTTGAATCCCAGCCAAACTGTGGGTCAGATTATGCTCTCTTGACCTATATTCCCCTAAAGTCATTTTCAATTAGTGTAGTAGTTAGTCCTCCTTTGTGCACTGATAAATTTCTCCATGCCATAATATTGAGCTGAGATTCCAGAGGCCATGCTCTAGGGGCCATTTTGCTGGCTCTTTAGAGCAGACAGAGAAACACTTCACTAAAACAAGCCCCTCATAATCTCATGTTTCCTTGAAAAGCCTGTCCCACTGCTGCAGGGAAACATAACTGCTCTAGGTGAAGGTGGAAGAAGTCTGGTCCCCAGCCATGTCTTGGTTGATTCCTTTGGGGTCAGGAAACAAAAACCCAACCACTGTGGGGGGATTCATGTGGGGCTATTTGCCCAGCTAGTGCCGGCTGCTGTCTGTGACCTCTCAAGACTGGAGAAATTAAAGGTGACTTCTTACTAAAGGTGGGAAGGGTTGTAGAGGCAGCAGGAGGAATACCTACAAAGGGTGCTTTCCTACAAGGGAGGGGGTTGTGAGTGGGGAGAGCAGCTTTTGTGACAGGTTGAACAACAGGCATTTTGAGGGAGGTGATGTTGCCCTTCTTCTCCACACTGGTGAGACAGATCTGGAGTGCTGGATCCAGTGCTGGGCTCCCTAGTTCAGGGCACACATGGACATATTGGAAGGACCATCTTGGATATGAGCATGGGCTGAGAGAGCTGGGGGTGTTCCTCCTTGTAGCAGATAAGGCTCAGAGGGATGTCATCAGTGTGTATAAATACCTGATGGAGTTAATATACAAACTTTCCTTCCTGCCAGTCTGGCAGTCATGTACAGGTCTGTCTGTGAGGTGAGAAAGTGTGTGGAATCCGTCTTCCGCTTCCATCACTCATTGCTATTTCATTCCTTTTCTGATGGGAAATGCAGGAAGTTGATGTCAGTTATTCATTCAGCAAGAATGGATTGCTGTATTGTATTTTTAAGTAAGAGAAATATATTGAGGTTAATAGCCCTCAATTATATCAGAGAATTGATCTATATTACCAATTTATACTCTATTTTGAAACAGTCTCATACAACTGCACAGGCACTATTCTAGCAAAGTTTTCCATGTTATCTTCTTGCTATGAGACTGTAAACTGCTCTGACACCTGGAAGAACATCTCTATGTAGTCTTTATCATTACAGTAAGATGAAACATATCTTAAAAGTATCTTCTGATGTGACATTCCTCTGGGTATCAAAATAAAATATTGGTTTTGATTGTAGTCGTAATAATGTGACTGAAAACACAAACCTCTTCTTACCTGGGCTTTTCTTCATCTTTTCTTTTTCTGCTTTTGTTGCTAGGCCCAAAGTAATGGCTATTGGCCAGGATTTTATCCCCTCTTTTTCCCATATTTTATTTCAGTTTTGAAAAAACTGGGGAGGAGTTCTACTCTACCTCCTCCTTAGGTGTTAGTCATTTCTCCTTTTTGTGTGAAACTTACACAACCTGGGGAGGAAACAAACTTTATCTTTGAAAGGGGAATTTGAAAAACAAAACTTCGGTTTTGATTACATAAAATAAAAATCTATTTCTAGTTCAAAATTTGTCATATTCAAAATCAGAACTTTTTCAATAAGCATTTGGTAAACTCCTAATTTTGTAGACAGGGTACATTTTCAGTTGAATGTTTGTAACAGTTATAATGGTATTTATTCTCTTTCTTTGTTTCTGGTAAATCAGTATTGTTGGACAGAGAAAGTTATGAATGTTTCTGTCCTTTTCCATCTCTCCAAGAATCAGCACACTCCTATGAGAAAGTCAGAGAACCTCTGTTTATGAAATAATAACATTTTGGTTCATATATTTTAATGTACAGTTTCATTAGAGGATCAGTGCACAAGGCAGATTTGGCTAAAGCATATGTTGAGTTTTGGAAAGTCTGGGAGTGAAGCTAATCCATCTGCAAAGATCCTGGGTCAAGGCACCATTTCCAGAGCTGAGGCTGCTAACCCATGGCTGTAACTGCCTGTCTTCCCTCTGCAAGACCTGCAAAGAGTCAGCCTGACTGGGAGCATGCAAAAGGGTTTGACACCCACTCATGCAACTTACCCGTTGGATTTAACTATTAACTACTTGAACAAAACATCTGTGGGATCCAGAGCACCACCTTCACCCAAACAGCCCTGTGGTCAAGGATCCTTAGATCTGTGCCAGCACCAGAACTTTGCATGGGACAAACATGCTTTGTTGATGAGGTAGAGCAAAGATGTGTGGCTGCATCCCTGCCAGGGTCATGTTATCACTTGATAAGGTGACACTTGCTGGTCTGAGGTAACAAGAAAGCAGTGATTAACTGCTAGGTGAAGGATTTGTCATCTTGACTTCTCACATTTTTTATTTTCCTTTTAAGCATCAAAATGTGTAGAGGCTGATGTTACCCCTGCTGCAAGAGTGCTGTGAATTTGGGCAGGTGTTTTTGGCTTTCCTGCTGCATCACAGGCTTGTGGTGCTGTTATCTATCATGGAGCCAGGCTGGACCAAGGAAAACCCTCCCAGGACTTCACTGCCATGCTGTGAGCATGGGCATATCACTTCAGGACCTTCATCCCTGCCACACAACTGCCAGAAAGGGGCTGTTGATTTCTAAAGGAGTTGGTTGCAGGTACTCATGTTCACACAAGAAAAACGTGGTTAAGAGAGGCTTTTCCTCAAGATGGGCATCCTGGCCAGATCATGGGCTCTCAGGGAGCAAAGGATTTGCATTCATTTGGGTGTTCACAAATATCTGAGCTCCTGTTGTGGCTAATGAGGACCGGAGCCTTCATTCAGCTGCACAAACACGAACATTTAGTGCCATACAAGATGCTCCTGAGTTTCTGGAAGAGTTGGTAAATGTGACCAGATCCAAGGGGCTACCTGTGCCTGTGGTTCCACTGAGCTGTCTCACAGCAGCAGACCTTTTTCAGGGTCACTGTAAGGGTGTCAGTGTCTGTGGGTGCTCTGCTTTTCCATATCTGGGAAGTGGGAGACAAATCCACCAGGTAACTCAGCACTTTTCAGGACCCAGACTCTTTGACAAGGACACTCCTTCCTCACCACTCTGCCTTGTCACTCAAGGGCACCCTGAACCCAGTGCAGGCTCCTTAGCAGGCTCCAGCAGACATTGCTCACCCAGGAACAGTGTCAGTGCCACAGTGAGGTGATATGGCTGTTGCAGATGTGGCTTGTGCCTGGCCGGCTCAGAACAGCAGCACAAGGAGTGGGTGTCTGTGGGTGGGTCCATGTGCTGATGGTTCCTTGCGCAGACCTGCAGGAGGAACCATGGCATCAGGCATCTCACTTGGTGCCACATCCTGGGGGAAGGTCCCTGGCCCTGTGTTAGCAGGATGCCTGTGATGTGGAGCTCTTTTTCTCTCTCCTACCATTAACTTCTTCATCTGCTGCAGCCTGATGCCTCGCACTGGTATGAGGGAGGCAGAGGATCACACCAGGGCTTGGCTGGTCTACTACCAGGGTGACTGAGCTGCCGCATGTGGGTTCCCTGGAGAATTAGGGTTGCTGCTGGCACAGAAGGAGCATTGGTCATCTGGCCTCTGTTTCTGTGCAGTGCATTCTGCATCACCAGGCAGGCTTCAAAATAACTACATCATCATTGTTCTACATTCCTTCCCAGGCCCCAGCCTTGCAGCAAACCCCAAGCAGGTCAGATTCAAAGAGAGCTGTGGCTTACAATGGTGCTAAGGAGAATGATACTCTGGGTACCTCTTAGGATATGTGTGCCAAGTGCTCCCAGGGCAGCTGTGTACCCTGTCTCCAGCTCAGCACAGGCTGTTGGCCAGCTCAGAAAAGTGTCTTTTGCCATCTGGAATTTGCAGCTGCTTCTGCTGCAATCTCCATTAGTTGGCTGAGGTAGTCTGACCAGCATTACAAAATGGGAGAAAAGGACCCCAAAGGCCACTTGGTCTGTTCCTCTTGGCAAGGCAGCATTACATGTGTCAGTGCATTTAGACAGTCGTCCTCGGGAATCACTTCTGTCACTATTCCTTTCCTGGCTACTGCCCATGCAACAGCTGAGAGGCAGCTAATATAATTAGCAAGACTTAATGAGAGACAGTGCTGTTGGCCAGTGCCTTCAGCAGGGCTGCTTAGCCCTGTTTGCATCAGAGCAGAAACCACTCTGTTATCAACCAACTGCCTTGAAAACTGGATGAGATTTTATCCTTTGCTTTCAGGTTTAGTATGAAAAGCTGTGATTCAGCTTTGTATGGAGAGCTCTTCATCAAGTTCACAGAAAACCTGACTTGGCTGGGATCTCCCCCGCACCAGTAAAACTCTCAGTGGTACCATGGTGGTAGTGGGACATAAGGACTACAATTGGAGAGTTTCTAGATCATCACTGTTGTTTATTCATATGTGTTGAATATTTTTATGCTCAACAGTTTCTTTGGATCTCTGGTATTAATAAGCTGTATAAAACATATACATCATCCTCCCTTTTCCATGAAAATGAGAACTTTTCTTGCCTGCAGGTTTTAAATTTTGCCTTCTTTGTTGTACAATATGAAAAAAATTACACCCTGAATAATGAAAACCAGAAACCTCATGGCCTGAGGTGTTCTTCAGTATGATGCATGGATTTGAAAAATCGTTTGGGTTGGAGCCATGGCATTTGGTGACTGGATTTGTGCCTCATTATTGGTACCCAAGCAGGCTAGCTGATGGGGACGCAGCTTAAACCACTGTCCAGGCGGAAGAAACCAGCTGAAACAGTAGGATCAAGGATAGTTGATATTACAAACCAAAACCTTTTTCTCTTTGTCTTTTCTCACTAGGTTCTTGATAGGTCATCATTGTGGTTCAACCCTAGTGAGTAATGAAGCCCGCATAGGCACTCGTTCACTCTCTCCCCGTTGGGATAGGGAAGAGAATCAGAAGAGTAAAAGTAAGAAAATTCATGGGTTGAGATGAAGTGTTTAACAGGTAAAGTAAAATCTACACACACAAGCAAAGCAGAACCAGGAATCCATTCATCACTTCCCATGAGCAGGCAGGTGTTCAGCCATCCCAAGGAAAGTAGGACTTCATCATATCTAACAGTGACTTGGGAAGACAAACACCATCAGTCCAAATGTCCACCTTCCCACTTCCCCCTCTCTGTTCTTCTTCTTCTCCCAGCTTTATAAGCTGAGCACGATGCCATATGGTCTGGAATATCCCTGTGGTCAGTTGGGGTCAGCTGTCCTGGCTGTGTCCCTTCTCAACTCCTTGCACACCCCCAGCCTCCTCGCTGGTGAGGTGGAGTGAGAGGCAGAAAAGGCCTTGACTCTGTGTCAGAACTGCTCAGCAGTAACAAAAACATCCCTGTATTATCAACATTGTTTTGGTCACAAATCCAAGCCATAACCCCTTATCAGCTAATGGAAAGAAAATGAACTCTATCTCAGCCAAAACCAGCACAGACCTTCTACAGGTTATTCTTCTAGAAGTACTGTTGGAAGACTTGTTCATAAGGGAATGAGACTGGAGAAAAGTGACTCCAGCCTGCTACCTCGGCATACCTGAGGTATGGAATCTAATTCAGCTGGTATTTCTCAGATCTCTTCCTATATTTTTTGTAACAAGTGATAAACTTGTATTTTTTGTTAATCACTAATCTTTATTTGCTATGAAAAACAAATCAACCCCATTTACACCGACTGTCTACATCAGAAGGTGATGAGTATATCCTAAAGAAGCAGAATATAAAAGATTTTATTTTTCTTCAAGGTGTTCCTTAAATTAGCTGTTTAAAACCACATTGCTTAAATCTAATTTATGGGAGCCAAAGGCACATACAAGCAATCACTATCAACTCTTGCACTGGTGACTGAATCCATAATGTCACTTCATGAGATAAAATCTCCAGTATCCATGCTGACACAGGGTGTTCCTGACACATAACATATGTCCTTGCCCCTGTCCCTGTGCATGGCACAAGAGTCCCCCAGTTCCCAGGCACAATTTGCACAGCACTAGGAATTGAACTGAAGAACTGATCTGGCTCAAAGAACATCTGCCAAAACCCTTCCCCCTCCTTCTTCCTCCTTCTTCTTTTTTAATCTGGATCAATTCTCCAGTCTGGCCCTAGTGTTAATAAAGCTGACAGAGAAGAAACCTGGATGATGAGGGGAGAAAAGGTGAGAGAGAAAGAAAAATCTTCATCTCATCCTGTTACTGTGGACTCTGTCTCATGAGACCCCACAGCCTGAGCTGTGTAGCATCAGGCACCACATCGGGAAAGATCACCCCAGACCTTTCAACTTTTTTGAGTCTTTGCTTCAGCAGAAGTGATCTCAGGGGAATCTCCGTCAGGCCATGGCTCCTGGAGGGATGTCAGGCAGCAGCAGGGAGGATGCAGTGAATGCTAGGGAAAGAATGAAGGAGCTGCTGGAAGAAATGCTACTTTACCTGGGGAAAAGAGTGGGAACTGTCTAAACAGGTGACTTTTTAGTACATGCACCTGTACGCTGAAGAAAGTGCCTGCCATTCAGGGAAGGGTAATTAATGCAGACTCTGTTGTACTCAGGCACAATGTCACCTGTGCGTCAGTTGATGGGAAGAAGATTGCTTTTTTTTTCTTCAACAAATGGTAATTTTATGTATATACGTATGTATTAATATGGGGCAAGCCACATGTGGCCACAACCAGCCTTTTCATATGCTCTCTGCCAAGAAATCCACCCTGAGGTGCACATGAAACCTTGTCTCTAGGAACTCTTTTTGTACAGACAAGCAATTCACAGACCCCAAACCATCAGTAGATGCCATTGTTATTGCCCTAGATGTTTGTCTGCATCCCAAGGGTGTATAAACTTCGCTTTCCATTCCCTTCCCTGTTTTAAATAGTAATAGGTCATCCCAGAAGCATGTTTACTTCCTTGTAATTTTCAGACTTAAATATAGAGCAGCTCAAATTGCTTCATACTTAAAATTTTCTAATTAAACAGTGGGAAACAGTGGAAGGACTTCGCAAAGTACAATGCGCAGCTAAGCTCAATGATCATCCTTGAGTTCAAGCATTGCCACTTACAGGAGTTTTTTCTTTCTTTCCTCCATTTGTACAGGCTTTAAGAACTTTCGGTAAGTAAGATTTCTTGTACAAGCCCAGATGTTTCCCTTTATACAGGCATAACTGCATTACACTGTGATGGTAGTTATTGGGATAAACTTCTGGAAGGGGAGTGAGAAGGGAGAGGGCTGTGCTTGTCCTAGGCAAAGGGAGCATCATCAAAGTCAGATAAAGAAATAGAATGCTCATAATTAATAGGAGGAATTTATTCTACTTAGTGAAACTAGCAAAAATACAGCTCTGGGCTTTATTTCAGCCTTGGACTATTTTCTTCATTTTGTCCAAGTCTAATTTACTTTTTCATGGCTCTTTGGTGATTTCAAACTCTTTAAAAATGCTCATTTTGAATAGCTTTGTCTGCTCTGATTACTCTGCTCATTCTTCTACGTAGATATTGCTGCATTGGCTCTGGTCAGTGGAGAGCTAAGACAGCTGTAGCAAGTGAGGGAACAGCATCCTGTGCAAGAGCTTCCACTTATTGCTCTTTGAACTGCGTGGAGAGGTAAACCTTCAGGACTCATGCACTGGAGAAACCTCCAAGGCACTGGCGGAATCTGATTTCCCCAGCTTACCAGTTGCTGAACAGGTAGAGGAAAAGCTTTTTACTGCGAGCAAGAACGACAGGGCAACCCCAAAGCCCCACCTTCACAGCACACAGTTGACTCCTGATCCTTCAGAGATGGGCTTGGCAGAGCCCCTGAGTCTGTCTCCAGCACAGGGCTGGGACTCTGTAGGTCTTAGCATGCTGCAAAAGGAGACAGTTTTTTGACATATTTCTTTTATGTAGAGGCATCTGGAGATTATGACATGCAAGGAGCTGATCACATTATGAGTTTCTTGTATTACCTTTGCTGTTATGTAAGGAAGGCAGAGTGTCCTCATATTATGATTGTAATTAAAGAATATTGTGCTTTTAATTTGCACAGTTCCTTCCTCAGCATTGTTTGATATGAATAGATGATAATAGACTAGTTATTGTGAGTTATTAATAACATGTTATTTGCTCACCATATGCCTAGGAGCCAGAGCAGTAAGCAAGGCTGCTATGTCCTAGGTGTCCCTCCCTGCACACACAAATAAAGGGATCATCTTTGATCTCTCTTTGCCTCCTGAGGTCTCTCTTCAATTTGGACTTACTGCTTACTATTCCTTTTGCACCCACCCCTGGCTATGTCTGGGTTAGAGGGATTCTGGAAAAAAGAAAAACAGTTTGTTCTGCCTTGGAGTGGATGCTCTAGTCTGTTTTTAATTTCCATGATTCTATACTGCTTTTGAGTCCAAGGTGCTAAATATAGATCTAACCCATAATAGCCAGCCTCTTTTTCATTTCTGTCTTACGATGTTATTTTCTGCTTTTATCGTTTAAGCCTAATGGATTAATAGGAGCTCTCCAGTGTGTACAATGTGGTTACAAACAAGATGAATGCCTCAAAAGTTTCTAGGAATATTTGTTTGAATAAAAACAAGAGAAAAAAATGACTCTTCCGTCACTCTGCAGGAAGAGGACTGGTGCAATAAAGGCACCTTCTCTCTCCCCTTTGTACTGCAAACCTGTGCATGCCCTCTGGGTAGGGGAAACACATCCACCACACTGCCTAGAAAAATGATACTCTGGAGAAAAATCAGCAGACGGCATGAAAAGTGCTGGCTCAGATATCTTGTGTTGGCAGACTCCTACCAAAATTAGTTCTGGATAAGCCAGTACATCTGCAGTCAGAACAAAGTATTCCTCTTTCTTCCTATTCCTAACCCAGTCATGCCCAAAAAAATACAAGTCAGGAAAACATTTGGGGAAACTATTAAGGAGCATGAAGGGAAAAGAATATTCAGACAAATATGGAGCCATTTGAGACAAATATGAAGTCCTCTGTAATAAATAGCTTGACTTTATAGGGCGAAAAACAAGCCAAACACAAGTGATAGCTTTTTGGTACTGAACTGCGCAAACCAGCCAAGGAAAGAATGTGGTGGATATAAAAGGCCAGGCCCACAGGAGACATGAAGACCACTCAGTACAAAATTAGAGCCATACCTGTGCTTTTCCAAACCTAGTTGGTACCACTGGCCTAAACCAGTAGCTGGTGAGGAGTGGGGTAAAAGGAAACCTTGGTCACTTCATTTCATTTCTGTTAAAGTATCTTCCTCCCTGGGCATACAAGAGTGATACGAGAGAGGACTTCTGTGTCCTTTGTTCCTTCCTTGTTGAGCTTGGTTGGGGTAAGGGTCTCTTTGTGCAAGAGTCCAAGGAGCATGTCTGAAGACTCACTACAAGGTACAGACATTGATGACTCACCTCTCCAGAAGAAATAAAGGTTGGAACCTACATGAACCGCTGCCCTGGGCATAGTGAACTTCTCTTTACTTAGAGAAGCTCACCATGCTTAGCTTGGCTACTGAAGTGTTATCTGAAAAGGGGCTGAGATACACAGAGGCATGCCATGGAACTCAGAGTTTGAATATTTTCACATTGTCAGGTGCCTCTTAAGAGATACCTGTAATGGTTTTGGGAAAGGTGAGTCTTCAGTACCACCCTTAGTCATGGTCCCTCCAGTCGTTCACTTTGCACTACTAACAGATGACCTGGGGTTGTCTTTGGAAGGAGCAAGCTAGTTTCCTCTGAAATAAACTTCCGATACAGTTATGAACATAGTTCACTCCAGGCTTTGCTTCTAGTAGGCACTATGGATGATAGACCAAGTCTGGCTGCTCCACAAAGCCCTCCAGCGCTAAACCAGTACTCTGTGCATCTTGAAATATGACGTTATGCCCATAAGCCATGCTCATGAGGGAGACTACAAGGAAGATAGTTGGCTTATTCACACTCTCTAGTTTGCTGCTGGAAGCATTGATTTCCATGGTGCTTTTCAGAAGACCAGAGGAGAAATCTGTTGCTGCTGGAAATCGCAGTAGCACTATAGGTCTAGGTTGCTGCAAGTAGGACAGATGGCCCAGGAGTTGTGCAGGCCTAACTGCTGCACCCATCTAGAAAGTCCATTGCACAAACCAGGACCAAGCTGGTCCAGGTGGTATCCTGGCAAAGGAAGAAAGGTATGCTATGAAGGAAGGGAGCAAGTATTTACTTTGAGTGTGCTGATGACTGTATACCTCAGTGGGTGGGGAAGCTCAAATATGACAAGTTCAGTTAGACTTAATTTTTCCTAGCAAGAAATGCCAGAGCACTGATGCACATGGCCAAAGTTTTGCTGCAACCTGGTGAAAAGGGATTCTCCTACACTGCTCCAGACTGTCCTGGAACCAGTTAATCCTGTCTCTCCTGTCTGCTGTTTCTGAAAATTTGTGCTGTTCCTACTAACCCAAAAATTAATCCTGGATATTCAGAGACTGATCATTTTAAATGCATTAGGAGCACGGAGGTGCTGGAAGTTCAAAAACACAAAAAAACTCCAGAACCCCACAAACAAACAAACAACCCCCCCCCAAAAAAAAAATAATCCAACCAAAAAAAAGACAGAAGGTGGGGTGAGAACATGGAAGAGAAATTAAAATTATATGATGTTCTATGAGTACATGAACTCAGTGACAGAGAGCACACTAAGATCTTCCAGACCAATGCTACAAACTCCAAGAGCTGCCGCAGAGCTCACAGGGGCAGGTGTGCCCAAAGAGAGCACCCCACAAGAGCAAGGTCAAGTGTTGTGTCCACCATAGGTCTTCTGTGAGCCCTCCACTCAGTTAGGGCAACCTTAAACCAGATAGAGGCTGTGTGTATATTAGTAAACTGAAAATGGTCAGGGTATGACCCTGAACAGTATCTCATACTATTCATACTACAAATTATGGAGACAGTCCAACTTGCACTTTTCCAGGCAGTGCAGCACCATAGTTAGCAGATGGTTAACCCACTCCCAACAGTGGTCTGGAGAGAGCTCAGCTTTGAGGAATACTTGAATCTGTCCTGTATCATCCCAACCACTAAAACCTGACTAGCAAAGCCCTAAATCAGATCATCTTTTAGCTCCTCTTGACTTGCCCTCCTCCTGGCTAGTAATGCCTCTTTTGAGGCCAGCTCTAAATTATCTGCCAGAGGGAAGTTCTTAAAAAGCTTTGTGCTGAAGTAGCCTGCCTTATGTTCTCCATTAGGCAGGCTTTATTCCTCCCATGTTCAGCGTTACACCAGCAGAAGTTGGATTAGACTTGTATTTCTTGGCTAAACAATGACTAAAGGAAGCACGATAACTATCTACAAGTATTTGATGGGTGTAAACTCCAGTGAGGAAGAGGAATTGTTTAGCATGGTTAAAGGACTTTTATGGCGAAAGCAATTATATTAAACTGAACAAAGCAAAACATAAATTGAATCCCCTTTATAACACTAGCAGGCTGCAAGGGCAGCTCCCAAGAGATATGGTAGAAGTAGTGATGTCTGGGTCAGCTGAAACGTCACAGGGAGCCGAGTAGTATTTATGTTACTGACCTAAGAACACCCTCCCATGAACAGCATGTCCACTTTCCCCACCATGTCCACACCCACATTTCCCTTCATCTACATGGGTGCACACCCCGATGAACAAGGAGGGAAGAAGGGTGTCACAGGATGGTTCAACCTCTGCCTGCACCTGATTTGTCCCGTTCGTTTGGTGGTGTAATCCATTACCCTAAACAATAAGTTTTCATTCTGCTGACAGTGATTCTAATCTTGTGACTGTTAAGGGAGAAGTTATGCTTACACTTTCCATAGTGAGCCATGAGTAAGCTTTCCTCAGTACTTCAGCAGGATGGGGCTTAAGCCCCAGTTACCTTAAGCTTACTAGTAATCCTGGGTTATCACATACCTACAGAAATGCCATCAGCATTCCCTTCAGGTTATACCTTTGTCATCTGACAGGATGTGGTATAGGGTGAACAACTCTGTACAAGAAGGGAACGAACAGGAGTACACAGTTCCTCTGAAAATATACTGGTGGTCCTTTATTCACTGATGGAAAAAATTAGCTTAGTCTCTCACATGTGAGAAGTAGTATGCCATAATTTCATCTTACCCTTTTCCTCTGGAAACCAAACACAGGAACGTGCAATCTCATCCATCAGGAGTTTCTGATGGAGATCATGAGCTGACTTGGGCACTGAAAACAAATGTCAGTGTCTCGAGCACTGCTATGTCCTCAGAATCCTGCAGCCTCTGAGGGAAAAAGAAATACAGAGAAACATGGGGTTTGATGAGTCAGGATGCTTTCTCCGGGCATGATTGTTCCTCTGCCTAATTACACAGACACAGTAGCAAAGAAATTAGATAAGCCAGGTAAGATCTGTTGTGAATGTTCTGGTCTCTAAGAGACTAGAACTTTATTTACCTGACATGACTTGTAAACAAATGTACCCTGTTTTTAAAACAGCATATTGCTTCCAAATTGCAGGTTATCCTACTGAAACAACACCACTTAATGGGTTATCTCCCCCTTTAAACGGGTGCCATTGTTGACATGTCATTAAATCCCACTTAGCACAAGTGTGAGAAGCCTGCTGTTAAAAGCTGCAAGCAGAAAGACAATGGGGACATATGCATCCTCCCATGGTGCTGTCAAAGAAGGCCCTGATCTGTTCATAAAAGGTCAGGAAGGCAGCAAGGAATTCAAAAACCTTAAAAAACCATCCTGCACTGTAGTCTTCAGTAGTGCGTCATCACAAGTTCTCTTCTCCCGAGGGAGTAATTCTTCAGATGTTTTACATGCCCCTTCCTGGTGTCTCTCCTGTTTATCTTCAGGAGAGATTTTTCTATTTGTACATTTATTGAGCTTCCTCCGTTTAAACAGAGGCAGAGCTAATAGACATCTCTGCCTATAGCAGAGAATAACTAACACTACCTGGTTAGGTGTGCTCACTAAGGACCATCCAACAGAACAGGTATGGCACTATTGCAGACTCCCTGCTGTGCTGATACATTCTGCCTCTCACACCTGGCTGGCTGCAAAGAGCTCAGTTAATAATATATTTTCTGGTTTATTACCAGTCTTGGTGGCTTCATGAAAAATTGCATGATAAGGATGCCATTTTACATAGGCTAGTTTCCCATCCTGGCCAAGATTTTTCTTCATATAAAAGGCTGGCAGATGGTCATGCTTTTGGTAATGTTTAGAAAAGATTAAATTTTGAGGCAACCCTCACAGGATTGCCTTCTCTTTTCCTTACTCTTGCGTCTTCCAGTAGAAGATCAATATGCAACCAGGGAGGTATATTTGTCAGGCCAAAAGACCCAACAGGTGTTCTTAACATTTAATTAGACTTTCGTTTCAAAAATACGTCACCAATAAGGTATCTGAGGACATGACTACCAGAATTGCCACCTGGCCATTTACCACCTATGGAGCACCACCTAGCGATCCCCTGGAATGACCTTTCTGGGCGGAATAGCTCATTCTGCCTGAGCAAATACCAGAAGTGCAGCAGAATCACAGAACAGGTAAGGTTGGAAGGGACCAGACCTTCTTCCTAGTCTCCTGGGTCATCAATCCCCAAGGGCTGACCTTGGCAATGAAGACTGAATCAAGAACATGTGCAATATCTCAGACTTCTCTGCAACCTCTGTTCTTTTCAGCAGGGGGCCCACATTTTCCTTAGTATTCCTCTTGTTATTGATGTATTTGAAGAAGACCTTCTTGTGATCCTGAACATCCTTAGCCAGATTTCCTTCCAAATGGGCCTTGGCCTTCCTTGTTGCATTTCTACATACTCTGACAACATCCCTTGATTCATCCCAGGGGGTCTGTTCCTGCTTCCACCTCATTTATCTCCTCCTTAAGTCTGGGTTTTGACAGGGGAGTTCCTTGTTCATCCATGCAGGTCTCCTGCTCCATTTACTCAATTTCTTGCCACTGGGAATGTCTTGTAGGCGCTTCATGGGCTGCATGCACTTAGCAGAAGTGATCCCACTTGAGCCTTGTTTTGCTGTGGGGGAGAAAGGTACCTTGTCCCAATTTTAGGGGTAAGAAGAGGCTCAGGTTCAAAAATGCCCTGTGGTGCATCCGCAAAACCTTAGGCAGCATGCCAAAGCATAAGCCTAACCAACTCCCTTCCTTGCTTTACACATTATTTATTTGTTTTACCTAGCGATGCAACATGTATGAGTCATCCCTGGCACTCCTCTTTTCCCAGGGCAGGACTCCCCTCCTATTGCACAGCCACTTCCTGGCTTGGCCGCTGTCTCTTGGCAGCTCTGTGAGCCTTGCCTTCTCACCCAGAGGTCAGTTAGCATGTCACAAAGGCATCAGCTCCAAATTCAGACTGTGGTGCTTAGGACTGCTCTGAGGACCGGAAAGATGCTCCTGAGATGCTAGGGGACCAGAACCCAGTTTCCTCCCCATGAGGCGGAGAACTCATCCTGTGTCCCATTTGAAGGAGACAGGTAGATTATGAAGTACCTCTTCTTTGCAAGGAGAAAGACTTAGGGGGGTTGGTTGATGAAAAGCTGTACATGAGCCAACAATGTGTGCTTGCAGCCCAGAGAACCAACCATGTCCTGGGCTGCATCAAAAGAAGTATGGTCAGCAGTTCAAGAGAGATGATTCTGGTCCTCTACTCTGCTTTCCTGAGATCCCACCTGGAGTGCTGTATCCAGGCCCCAACATAAGAAGGGTGTGAGTATGCTGGCATGAGTCCAGAAGAGGGTCATGAATATAATCGGTGGGCTGGAACACCTATCTCTGAAGACAAGGTGAAACAGCCTGAAGAAGAGAAGCTCCAGGGAGATCTTCTAGCAGCCTTTCAGTACCTAAAGGGGGCTACAAGAGAGCTGAAGAGAGACTTTTTACAAGGGCATGTAGTGACAGAACAAGGCATAATGGCTTTAAATTGAAAGAGCAGATTTAGATTAGATATCAGGAAGAAATTCTTCACTGCAGGTGATGAGGCACTGTTACAGGTTGCCCAGAGAAGTTGTGGTTGTCACACCCCTGGAAATGTTCAAGGCCAGTTTGGATGGGGCCCTGGGGAGCCTGGTCTAGCAGAAGGTGTCCCTGCCCAAAGCAGTGGGGTTGGAACAAGATGGTCTTTAAGGTCCCTTCCAACCCAAACCATTCTATGATTCTTTCTAGCTGTTGGAGGCTTCACATGCTCAGTGTCTTTGGCTTTCCCCTTCCCTGCATCAGGAATCGTAAGCAGTCATGCTGCACAGCAACTACCTCGTTACTGGTTTTCCTTATGTGGCAGTTTGACAAAGGGGTGCGTTGGTACAAAAGAGACATCTATAAACTGAAGAAGATTCAGAAAACAACAATAATAAAAAGCACAATGCTCTTGGAAACATCTATAAGGCAACAATTTAGAGCCCAGCATGCTGGGACAAACCTCAAGACAAATAAAAAGAAATTAACTTGTTAAATATCTCTAAAGCAGGCATGTAAAAAGTATTGTTGTCTGTATGTAGATAGGCTGTGTATGCAGCCTTTTCCACTTGGAGCTATGTCTCCATAATTATGTATTATTTGCAAGAAGAATGAAGAGCGTGAGGAGTGAATATGTTCCAAATGTGTCCGAACCCTGACTAGGCGAAGGCTGTGATTTTAGCTCACTTCAGGGAGAGGAGAACAAGCCCATGCTTTTTGTTTATTCTTCTTGAGCTCTTTGTGACAATTGTACTTTTCCCTGGAAGTGAGTCACCTGGCAAAGAAGATAAGAAACCCAGAAGAACCGCTCAACAAAAATATAGTGCTGGAAACTACCCTCCAAATTTAAGGCTTACAGTCTGTCTGAAACTGTAATCATATTCAGGCCCTTCAGGCTTCCCTAATTACTGAGAAGAAGAACTATCATTCTTTTCTAAATGTGGTGTCAGCATTTGTTACAAGCAACCAGCACAAAATTATCCAAAAACCTTCTGGTGACCTATAAACCTGCAATTTGATATGCCTCACCCAATATTTATTCTGTAACAAGCGAATTTTTTGCACAGATTTTTATTGTAGAGACGCCTTAATCTACTAGGCAACATGTAAGACCCCACGGCTGTAGGCTGCAGCTAGCTATGTTTCAGCTAGCAATAAGGTGCACATCTTAACAGCAATCCATTAAGCACTGAAATTAGTCCTGAGGGGATATGATGAATTCACCACTTCTTGAAGTCTCTGAACTTTGTCTTTCCAAACCTCATACTATACCTGAAATACAAAGTGTGCTCTAGGTACAGGAATTACAGGGAGGTACAGTGTTACAGTATTTCTTAAAGGCCATAAAAAGACATTTTCCACGTCAAAACTACAATTTCTTTCTTTTTTTTTTTTTTTTAAACACATGTAATGAATTTCATTCTTTCTTCCGGTATCAGCTGGTCTACTTCAGTGGAAATCAAAAGTCCACTGCCAAACTATACCGGTAAATAAAGCCAAACTTTTAAGAACATACAGCTAAATTTGCAGATGCCTACTGAGTTGCAGAGCAGAATTTTCAGACACGCTGCCGCCCGCTCCTAATTTTTAGCAATGTCTCTCTTTCACTGTCAAGCCTTCCATCTCCAGAACAATACATTGCTATTGAAATATTTAATGAGTCACTTGTAAATAACCCACAGGAACAACAGCATATTTATCTCATGCTGCAGAGCTGTATTTTAAAAATAGTTGTCTTAAAAAAAAGCCCCATGCAACAACTGAAAAAAGCCCAAATGTTTTCCCCTTCCTACTTCACAGGAGACTTTCTCTCTGCCTTTCCCTTCTCATTTCTCATCCACTCTTCACCCACAGGGTTATGCTGAGGTGGCTATGAGGACGCCCAGGCTGAGACACTCTATTTGCATTCTTCAGTCAATTTGAGTTGGCTCTTCTCCCCTATGTGGGCTTGCAATGTGAAAAAGTGACCTTGTGGCAAACTTGGGTGTGACCTTATAAAACAGCAACAGCTCCCAGCAGGACTGCTGGGTCTCCTAATTCTTACTCCATGGAAAATGTGAGGCAGCTTATCCCATGTGCCCTCTCTGACAAACTTACGTTTATCTTAGGGCAGGAGCATGCATCTATGGAGTTATCACAGTGGGGCTAACTCACCATGTTGTCACATCCTGGCTCCCCTGCCAGTAACTTGTCACAGAGCTCTACTCTGTGCCTCCTTGCTTTGCTAATAGTAGTGTGCCAGAGCCAGATCCTTGCTGTGCACCTTGGTGCTTCTGCTACTGCAAGACCTCAGCAGCACCATGAATTTCTGCTGCCGCTGCAGCTTCCATGACTCTCTTTCTCTACCTATTCCTTCAGCTCAGAAAATGCAAGAGGAGCTTGGAGCTGCTTTTCAAAATTTCGCCTTAATCTGATGCTATGATCCTACTCAATACATCGAAGAAGTGGTTAAGAAGGTAACTGCTGGATGCTGCAGCTCTGAAGCTTTTCACACCATGGGCACAGAGAAGACTCTAGGTGTGTGGGTTCAAGTATCTCCATTTTGGGATCAAAGCAAACCTCTGTTTTCCTAAGGATAACATGCAGTACAAGGACTTTGACAGTAAGGGTGATACCTGAGTCAGAGGTTCTTGCAAAGAGGTTCTGATGCACCAAGGAAAATTACAGAACCTGCAGCACTAAACATGACCCAGACACAGAACATCACTGTGTCATCCTGGCTGCTCCTCTGAACTGGAACACATTCTCATTACTGTGCAAAGAGTGGACCCAAAAAAGCACAAACCATTGGCCTACCTTGTTCATGAATTGTGTACCCAAGCCTGCTTGCAAGGCTGGATTTACCCTCTGTTTACCACCAATGACCAAGCCACTCCAGCCTGAGTTACACAGCTCTGTGGGGGTCACGCTGGGATTATCAATGCACTCCGTATGGGCTAGATGAGTCTGGCCTTTGAGGACATAGAGAGACCTTCCAAGCTTAGAAAGCTAGTTTGGAGGCAAGGGAGGACAATGTCTATTTCTGAAAATTGGGATAATGAGGGTCTTCCATGTCATGCCATATTTTGGACTAGTAACCACACTGATCTGGTTTCATCAGTAATCAGAGAGAAACTTTTTCTCTGCGGAGGTGTCCTTATGCATAGACATTAGCACTACTAGAGCAGCAATTGTTCTGTTTTGGGTGTTTTTATTCAGGCTCTGACAGACTGAGGTTGGCAAGCAAGTGCCAGAGCTGGCTGTCCTTCATTGGCATGCCACACAAACAATTGTTTTGACCTGCTTCTTCCCACTCCCCAACCCATCCACATACACTGCTTCGCTCCTCATGGGAGCAGAGCAGTGGAGATGAAGCAGCTGTGAAATGCACCTGCCCTTCATCTGCAGCCATGCTCAATTATATACTTTTAACTTGGCAATATAGACTAGTTATACTGTAATATAAATACATTTCTTTCCTCTGTCCACAGCTTTGGATCAATCAGCAGCTTGAAACAGCAGGAGGGAACTGAAGTAGTAACATAGCGGGGAAAAATTAAGAGTTGAGGATGTAATCAGCCAACTAAATGCCATTAGGACATAGTGTCCTGAACAGTGGGCGTACAGCTGCACTGGGCCGTGACCAAATCTATTAATAGGCCATGCAGAGCTCTTTTTAGTCCCAAGAGCAATGTTCCTCAAACTTTTGAGCCTAGAGTTCCTTCTCCGTGACTTCAGTAACTCCATTGGGATGTTTAGTTACAGTAGCCAACTCTTCAGAAAAGATCAAAAGTCTGACTCTAGTCTCTTCAGACTAGAAGTCAGAAATCCTGCTCTTCATTTTTTGGCCACACTAGAAGAGTGAAATAGTGCTAAGACCATAAGCTTAGCCCCAATGTGGACAGGAGAGTGCCCATAGAGCATCTGATTTGCTCTAGACTTGATGGTAGATATGAGGGGCAAAGATTGTGGTGGAAAGTGCATGGCTTGGTTTGCTGTTGAGGTGGAAAAGGACCTTTTACATCCCAGGGCCAGGGGACCAGGCTGTGACATGTCTGCAGTATCGTACAGCATGTGGATCAGCACACTTGCCATGTCACCCCAAAAACTGACTGTCATTTTGGGATCATATGGCTCCTGCCAAGAACACCTACCTACACGAGAAACCATCCCCTTAGTCCCAGGCTGTAACTCTAGGGTGACAAGCAGACAATTTCAGCCTACAAGTTACTGATTTTAGAGACATTTAAAGAAGATGATTTCTACCTCACACCCAAGAGACACAGTATGAGGGAACAGGGATGATCAGATGTTTAATAGGCTTAGGGAAGGTAACTCCACGTATCAATGCACTGGGGAGCCATTACTCCCTGAAAATATCTGTAACACCCTTAGGCTGCTCCAGTCTCTTTCCTCTACCAAAGTCTGGTTTGTGGCTGTAGCCAAAAGCCAGTACTGCAGCTCTATGATTAATTCTCATCTTCCCCATGACTGGGTAAGGGACTTGAGATCCCTGGGGGCAGTGAATGCTTTCTGCAGGACATGACCCCAAAGAATTGGAGTCTGGTGAATGTCTGCAGTGCTGTCTGAAACTCAGGGGTGAAATTGTGCTTGGTGGGAAAGCGCAGCAGCAATGTGGGAGAGAAATGCTCGAGGGAGAGGGTGTACCCAGAGTACAGCAGAGGAAGCATGTGTGAGGCAGCAGCTGCGGAAACAGGCAGCAGGGAGGTGGTAAGCACTTGGGAATGAACCCTGGAAACAAGCAAAGGCAAAGCACAGTTATGGAAGAGGAGATGAAATGAGGGCTGTCTGTGGAAATGGCCTGGGGACAGCCTGCATGGGGATGGGGTCTCTCTGACTTGCACTGTAAGGGTGGTTCAGACACTGCAGCCACAGCAACCATTGCAGGCTGGGAAAGCCTGACTGCAGCCTCTGGGGTGTGGTGGGGCACCTCTCCAACTCAGAGCAGGGCTGCCACCTAAGTCCTCATGGGCTTGGCTGTGTAAATTTATTTGTTTAATTGAATTGTCCAAGCCGGGAGTTGAGTCACCCCCAACAAGTGGCAGTAAGGCTTTCACACCTTGCAATGTCTCCTCTCAGCCCACTGGCAGCAGCAGGGAGGGCTGGTTGGGACATGAACACAGCAGGCTTGCCAGCCCTGCCTGGGGCTCCTTCCCCAGTCAATGGAAGGATGGGAAGGGGGTGCAGCCTACTGGCAATGACTCAGCCCACCAAAGAGCAGAGGCGTTTTCATGAGGTGCATGTTCCCCTGCTCTGCTATAGGAAGAGCTTAAAGCAAAGACAGCCTGTAATGTAGGGATCACAGCCCAAAAGCTCAAAATTAGAGAGGATGAGTCTGGATACACATGTAGATAAAGGATATATGTAAATGTTAGCGTTGCGTAGCAGAGTGAGTGTAGGTGAGTAATCTTGGAGAGCACCAGAGTTGACTGTATGGTCTTCTGCACAGTAAGCATCACCTCTTGCGTAAATATAAATGCACATGAAGCAGGAACTGGTGTGTTGGCTGTGGCTCCCAGTATTGCACATTTCAGTTCAGCTCTCTGGAAAAACTAGCTGTTGGTATTAGTTTTAAGATAATGCCAGTGGGTAGTGAACGGCAAAGTATTGCTGGCAAACTATCAAACTGTTAAACAACCACTGAGAAACACAAGTTATACATTTCTTTACTGTATTAATTTGACATTACAATTCAGAGATAAGCAGGTTTACCAGGAACCCAAATGAACCAGCATCCAGTGTTTTATTCATAAGATGCATCTGAAAAAAGTCAGTAATACTTAATATTTGTGTACTATTCCCCAATTTCATAGCTGATGAAAAGCTAGATCCTTTCTATTACCAGGGCTAGACATACTATTCTGGCATACGCTGTTGTGTTTTTATGGTAAATCCAACACAGATATGCTCTAGTCATTTGGGACTATAAAAATATTTCTGAAGGCAGCAGCAAGGCTTCCTACAACCAGTCCTCACAGCTGATAGTACTACCAGACAGTACAGTATAATGGTTTTTTTCTGGCCTTTTTCCCATGTTTCCTACCACAGATGAACTGCCTAGGTAGAAATGTAGAACCTACAACATGCAGCAGCCAAACAGCCTGTGCCTCTCTCAGTCAAAGCCCCACAACAGCAGTCACCCTTCTGTCCCCTTGAGCAGGGGTCTCTGTGCCATTAGGTGACCGTGAAGGGTCTTTCAGACCCCAGAGCTGATGCATGGCTTAAAACATGCTTCTTCCCACCACATGATCTATTACAGTAGTTGATGTCTCGGCTGCCTCGTAAAAGCTCTCAGTGCCCAGGGAGCAGAAATGCTTAAATCTACATATACGATCAATGGAAATGTGTCAGTAGGTGGGTAAGAGAACATAATGGAGTAAACAGCAAGCATTGTAGACTCTGGATACCATGGGAGAAAATACAGGGAGTGGACTAAGGCAAAGAATTTGAGTTTGTTACACATTTCACCTCTGTTCCACCTTCTTTTCACTCCTTTTCTTCATTTTTCAGTTGCTGGGATAATGCAAGCAGAAAAGAATATCCAGACCCATCCATTCTGGCTTTCAGGGCACTACTTTTTAAATAACATCTACTATACCGGAGTTTGTATGGAGAGCATCATGGGTAAATATTTTATGCCATGGATTCAGTTTTCTATCAGGACCTGTATCAATAATACCTATATAGGTCCAATTGTTAGTGGGCTTCTAATGAATGCTTTGTTTAAATGTATATTGAAAACTTGTTTTTACAATGGCTTTCTTCTCTTTAATAGGATTTGACATGTTGGCTGTAGTGTAGCATGCAAGTTGTTTGTATAAAGCTTTAAAATATATTTCTGAATGGTACCATATAAATACTGCAAGCACTGAATTGTACTATTTTACAGTGCAACTGAAAGGCTTCCTGTTCTATACCATAATATGACTTGTTATTTTTCCAACACACACATTAGCCTGCATTCAACTTCTGCACAAGGTAGAAGAACTCAAATTAAATTTACAAGCACACCTGAGCAAAGCTAGTTAGCTCTGGCCAGATCATGTTTCTATGATTAAATAATGCTGGCTATTATAATTTGCAAGAAAGTGCAGCTATAAATCCCTGTCTCAGTTTATTTCCAATGCTTTATTGTGCCATAGAAACTCTGCTATACTTTCTAGTAAGGCTAGACATGGGACTGAGTCCCCCTAAGCAGATGTGTTAGCTACTAACTTGGAGGAGATAAGACTAACAATGGTGTTCTCCCGTGGTCATTCCCCTCAAGGACTTTCCCATGCTTCGCAAACATTAATAAATTGATCTTTGCTGCACCCCACCACAGAGTTTATTAACTGAGGAAATTGGTTCCCAGAAAGATTTAGCGTTTTGCTCAAGGCCAGAGAGAAGGTCCACAGCAAGGAGAAAGAATTGTGGTGGTGGTGATCTTCACTTATTGCCATTTAACATTAACATTTAACACAGTGTGCTGAAGGCACTGGTTTCAGAGCCTAGTGCACAACATGCCTACAGTGCAGCAAGACCATGCTGAGCATGTTGGTCACCACCATGTATCCCTGGGGACCTGTCAGGGCAGCATGTCCCTGGCAGGATGAGAGACCATCTCCTGCCTGCCTGTGGGGATGAGAAGTCTGTGGCTTCACCACTATCCCTGCTGGGAAACATCAGTAGGTCTCTCGAGGGCCCAGGAGGATCTCTTCGGGTCCATGTCTATCCAACTTAGGGAACAGAGCTGGGGTGATCCTGGTCCCACAGTCATGCGGCTCACGCTGCAGCTTGCAGACAGATTTCCTTTTGTGGAAATGAGGGTGACAGTGCTATATGGGTGGCTGGTGTGTACCCAGCTCTGGGCTGAAAATATGCAACACATGTCCAGGACATACATCTGAGACTGAGGACACAAGGGCAGTTCAACGCCGTCTAGAGTTCAGGGTTTTTACAGGTGGCTCTGACAGTTTTGCATTTTATTAAGATTTCTCATTTACCACTTACTTACGTTGTTGCCAAAATTTGACCATTTGCTATTAAGTTTTCCAATCCAGGTGTTTGCCTCCAGCTGAATTATTTTGGCTGGAGTGGGGAGGAAAGCTTCATGTAGAGCTGTTCCTCAAGGCCAAGATTTAGGTTGTGGGAAAAGACTTATATGTAAAAAAGTGATATGACTTACCCTTTAAAACTCTCCAGTGCTCTCTGAATGAACAGGTAGTTGTATGAGGGAATGGAAAACAAAGCACACACGGAATTAGGCTCTATGGGAACAACTCGAATTGATGGCTACTGTGGGCAGAGGAATGACAGTACACTTTGTCTCCCACATATTGTTAGAGCCGGCTCTCACCCCACAGGTGTGGTCTTTTAGCTGCCTTGGCAAATCTCAACATCGTGGTGTTTACCCTGCTGATAAGTCACACGGATGTCATGCAACAGTACTTAACTCCCTTTAATTTTGTCTTTAATTGCACGCACACACTTGGGGTTTCTTCATGTATTCAAAGTCCTTCAGTCTCATACTGTGCACTAGAAGAACATGCCTCAGCTGAAAAGCACCTATTCAGTCTGTTATTTTCCAGTTTATTCTTAATTTATACCACATTTTTTGAATCCTGAAGTATTTCCTTCATGGGATTTTCTATAGTACTTGCCATTGTAGAACAAGAGCTCCTCTGTTCATTTTAGCAGAATCTCTTTGTGATGAGATACCATGATATTGTCATTTGGTAAATGAGCACCTAAATCAGCACCGCAGCTGCCAAATTTGAACTCATCAGGACTTGATTTTTCAGAGTACTTACTATATGACATGATGCTGTGAGTCACTGAAGCATTGCTCTGCCTGTCTTAGCTGAGACTGGAAGCTCAGCATTTCTGCAAACCAAACCACTGGGTTTGGAACTCAGGCATCTAGAAAGTAAAAGGACACAATTAGAACCCTTCTAAGAAAAGCTGGACTAAACAATATTTCCCAGCTCTTTGGAACAAAGGATTACATCCGAGGATGTAATTTTGTACTTCCTCTGCCCCACAGTCCTGTTCCTCGTTCACTTCTAGCTTTTGAAATAACATGAAGTAGAGATGCTGCCATAGCCACAAAGTGGGTCTAATTTGTGTGCTGAAGGAAGGAGCTGTGTGGGAAAATTCCGTCTGATCAGACAATCCAAACTATGTCTGCATAATACATGTATGTATGGGAACTGAATTAAAGTATCAAAGGTAATTTTAAATTAGCATTTTCTAACATTTATATGCTTGTTCTGCCAAGCGTATTAGTATTCCTTCAAAGGAGGGGTTTTATTTGTTTTGGAATAAAGCTTATTTATTCTAATTATGCATAGGAAATAGCTGGTTCTATCTTTCTTACAAAATATTTTTATAAATGGTAGAGTGCCCTTCTCTTGACATTCCACACCAACTTGGGTTCAGCATTTGAAGATGATAAATGGGCATCAAACTCAGCATTTCCACCACCTCCTACCTGCTTTGACTCTTGTTTCATTAGAATTTCAGCAATGTGCTGGTTCATGGCAGATAACCTCCCCTCTCTCTCCGGAGCGCCTGTGAGTGTGTAGGGGGTGAGGGAATGGGTGCATTTCTCATCTCCTCAGCATTTATTACATTCCTCTTTCTCTACCTCCTCTGCAGCAATAAATCAATGCTACTTGTTATTGTCTACTCTTGGTCAGAGTCTCAGTGGGAGAGGCAGGCTCTCCTGACTATAATGTTGTGTGTTTTATCAAATGCCGAAAAAGAAGTAAAGAGCCAAAGGAAAACAAAGTCTTTTATTTTTTTTCAGATTTTGAAAAGAAGGACTGTATCCAAGTCATGCCAGCTGCATCACCCATCAAGACACTTTGTCCCATGTGGGCTGCACTTACCAGCCCCAGCCTTATGTTGCCTGCACAGGCAGAAGAGAACTGTGTGTCAGTAGGGCAGTGTTTCTGTTTCTACTGTGGGAAAGAAAATTCAGAATTTCTGGTCCTAATTATTTTCTGCCTGCAGGTAGCTCCAGGACTGGAGTGCTGGATGCACCATTCCTGTACGTGTGCTGAGATGGGTGCACACTCCTTGAACTTCTACTATGGGTTAATGGCAAGTAAAGCCCTAAAATTAGGTTGTGGCTGGAGTAAAATACAGCATGATTACTGTTTACTCTATCAAGAACAGAGGCACACACACTGGTGCTTGGAGAAACTGTAGATGTGGTGCTTGAGGACATGGTTTGGTGGTGGATTTGGAGCATCAAATTAGACTCAATGACCTTAAAGGTCCTTTCCAACCTAAATGATTCTATGATTCTAAATGAAAAGCAACTTCATAGTGGGTCTATTAGCAACTCCCTGGAGAAACTTTGCCCAGAAAGCCTCTGACTTCTTGTTTTGTTGCCTGCTTTCTAATCACAGCAAACTGTTTGTTCCACATAGTCTTCCTGATTTTCTACTGGAAAAAAGGCCCAGCAACCAGGGATTAGATGTTCCTTCTCTCTACAAGAACACCCTGAAGAGATGGGCTGGAGAAATGATCAGAAAAGAAAACAGTGAGGTGAAGGAGGGGGTGAGAAAGGCAAGGTGTATGCCTTCTAGAGTAGAGGTGTTTGGCTGGTCCAAGCCCAGAAGCACAAAAAAATACCTGACACACCTGCATAGGCATCCAGGACCAAATTACACAGGCAGATTTAAACTGGGGTTGCAGCTGGGATTTTTTCATCCTTAACCCATTCCGATGTTAACTGGGGTAACTCATCTGGGAACCTTCAATGTAGAAGTTTCTGAAGGGGTTTGCAGGCAGATTCTCAGAGTCTGAAGTGCCAAAAAAGGCTCCCTGACACATTAGCATGTTTTTATTGTGGCTTTATAAACTTATTTTCATCTTCTTTCTGAAGTGGTGAAAGGTGTACGGTTAGGTCCCCCCAAGCAAGAAATGTACTTTATCAAACCTCAGTTTGTAAGCAACAGCACCAGTAAAAGCATGCACACACATGCACCTCTTTCTCTATGTCTTCCCTAAACTTTGCCTAGCTTTTTATTAAAATGGCTGCCTCAAGCTATTGACAAAATAACAGGAGATGTGCGAGGTGTGAAAAAAAAACCCAACTTCAACTGAAGCTCAGATTCTTTCTTCTGCTCTGATTTTCACCATAATTTTCTGCCCCTAGCCTCGTTTTCAAGGGCATATGCATAGGTCATGATGCTTTCTTCAGACACCTCATGGAAGATGATGTCCTGCATCAGACCTCGTTTAGGCACAGCCCCCTCCCTCTGTCAGGAGGACTGCCATGTTGCTGTCTGTGAGGACAAACGTGCAACTTATGCTGCAGAGGCAGGCCTGAATGCAGAAATGATGCATCTATTTCATGCTGCTTTTCGAGGCTACAAAATATATTGATGATAAGCAGATGAAAAAGTATTGCGCGCAGAAAGAGGAAGACTTTGTTGCTGTTTCTTTTTTTGTTCACTTTTCCTAAATATATCTCCCTAGCCTTCAGACAGCTGTTAGAGCATGGACTTGCATTACAATAGACATCAAATGGGTTTGCAAATACAGTACAGCCTTTGAGGGAGAGTTCTGGTTCAAGAGCCCTCCTTGCCCCATGGCATGGTGGGAGGGGATTGGAAAGGGACAGCCTGGTACAGAAATGGGGGAAGAGTATGTTGGGAACAACTGGGTTTAGCCTGGGAGAAAATGGGTTTTGTGGACGCTGTGGCCACTGCTGGGAAGACATGGTCCTCGTAGTGCAGCTCTGGACTCTATTGTCTGCTGCATCTGGGGGTCTCCCAGGTGTCCACATCCTTGAAACTCACCTGGATTGGAGAGCTGGTGGTTTCTCTTCTTGTTGAGGGCTGCACTGTAGTTCAGCTTATCTCTGGTTGAAGGAACCCACCTAGACATGTGACTATTTAAGAATTATGAATTATTCATAGCCCACATCTGATTTTTCCACAACTCTCTCACTTGCTGATTATAATTGCCCTTTAATTGCTTTTATAATTTCAATTATATAACAAGTAGGCTGTACAGTAGCTGCCAAAAGTATCTATTAATTTTATTTATTTTGTAATCATTAATTGACTTCAAATAATTCCATAATTATATGATTTCCATAGTCCTGAGACAGTGGTGAGTTCATTCAACAGGCAGGTGGACTTTCTTTGCATACTGTCTGCTTTCACTGGGCACAAGTTTGCCAGTTTCTTCTGTAGAGATTATTATTTAGATCTTGTAATGCTGACCAAACATCCTTAATGTAGACAAAAGGATTTCACCGTTTATGCAATCAAATACTCTAGGGATATCCATCAGAGTGAATGCAGGCAACAGCCAAGAGCAGACCATTCATCACTGTCACTAGGCACTGTTTTTATTTTGCATACCAGCTAGATGCTGAACTGAAAGATGCCCAGGGTTTTTGCAGGATACAGGACCAGCCCTTCTCAAGGGCTTTTATCATGTTCAGGGTAGAGCAAGATCAGATACTGGGTTATATTGAGAGAATCTGCTTGCATAAAGCAACAATTACATAATAAGAATAAGCTTTAGTTGGAGGCTAAATGACTCTTCTGGAAGAAGGTGTAAATGATCTCATGTGAAGTTGCTTTGGCTTTTTTTTTCCCCTGGACAAAACAGAAAGAATAGCAATGGAAAGTCTCATTTGAGACTCTCCTTTATTACTGTTGTATAGAAGGAGTTGAATTGGGAGGAGAGTACTGACTTGCTGGTCAATAAGGAGCCTGTATGGAGCCTTCTTTCCTGAAATGTCACATTGGATGGAGATAGATTTCTGCAAGAATAAGGCTGACAAGGATGGGTAATAGAGATATTCAAGACTAACAAGACTATCCATGGCTCAGAATAAGGCAAAAAGTGTAATGAAGGAATCCTGTGACTGATCCTTTGCAGATTGTTTTCAGAATGAATAGGTTTATAATAAGGCATATAAACATGAGCATGTTTTAAACCATCAAGCAAGGAATCTTGGTCTTAGTAACTATTTTAATCTTGTTTTGCATTCTTTTTTTTTTCTTTAAGGAGAATATATTTTTATTGTTTGGTAAATACTAAATTGCATTTCTTAAATAAGGTATGGCTGCTATAAACTACATTCAGTTCTTTTTGTTAAAGTTAGTCAGAAGCATAAGAGGCCCTGAAGGATACACAGCATGGGAGGCCCCTGATTTAAACAGTCATATATTTATTTGGAAACGTAACTTCTATCATTTTTATTAAAGCAGGAAACGGTGATTAATCCACTCATGGTTTTTTTTGTTATTATTCCATTTGTGCTGAATTCTAGTCCCACAGTAAGTGGAATTAAATGAAAAACAAAAAGGACAGAATTCCTAAAATACATTTATTTTAAATGGATGCATTTGTGGAAATGATGCAATTGAATCTATCTAGTCACATAGGTTTTCAAGATTTTAGATGAATATAGCTGATCCTCTCACCCCAGAGTCCAAAAGTGGGAAAAAAGTTGTCCTGGTTCTTCAACTCTTAGATATATTCTCAGCCTAAAGTGAATAAAATGGCAGGCTGAACTTCATCTTTCTGTCAAATATCCATGGTCAGCTTAGTGGGACTGCAGATTAACTGTCTAGTGGGTCCAGACACCTGAGCTGGCTCAGTGCAACGTGGTTTATCAGTTCAGGTGCAGTGTCATGTGAAGGTGGCATTAGGATTTTAAGGTCAGAGAGAGTTCAGGAGATGTAGAGTTGTGTTTGCAGAGTAGTAAGCTTAAGCTAATAACCTCTGCGGGGCCCAGCCTGGTTCCCTGCACAGCTGCCCCAAGTGTCTGGGATGCCATATGTTCCATGGTATGCTTTCTTCTGGAGATCACACTCTGGCTAGCAGCTTTTACTATTATCATCATTATGATGATGAACCAAAACATCCTTATTGCAATACCACAGATAATATGGAGGATGCTTGAGCTGAATAAACAAAGTAAACAGTTTTGTTCCAAAAGCTAGTTGAGCAGACCCATAGATTCTGCTTAGTCCATGATTTTAACAAATTCAGATTTTTTAACTTTCCTCAGAATTGCTAAGTGAATTTAGAGTGCTTAGTATGACAAATATTCTTTCATTATAACTCAAATTGTTTGATTAAATGAATAAATTCAGCCTTTAACATGTACTCATCAAAACTTTAGATAGGCTCATTTTAAAAATAAGACAAATTCCAATTTAAAAGAAAAAATTTTTCCATTTGCTCTGTTGTTTTTTCCCCCCATGTTTTGTGCCACTGGCAATTTTTATTTTTCTGGCTTCCTTGATTTTAGCTTATCATGAAAAACATGGTATTCCGTAAGAGGGGATCTAAATGGAAACTAGGAAAAATAAAAGGAAAATAAAAATGAAAAGAGTAATAAAAAATTAAGGTGTCAGAATTTTCTGTGCTTGCTTCCTACAACACCAAGTGACCATTAGAATCCATTTCTCTTTCACTAATGATGCTTTCCTGGAGGGAATGTCTGATTATTTGACTTCCATGACATATCCTTCTTCTCCCTCTTTCCCTTCAGTGGCTAGCGGGTTTGGGGATCGTCAGAAATACTGCAACATCAATTACTCCAGCTTTCCTCAGGAAATGGAAATAAAAGCACAGCATTCAAACATTTTGAACTCTCTTTAAAGTCTTGTGGAAGTAGCAGAAGGTTTGAGGTGGAGTTTCTTAACCTGTCTAAATCAGGACTCTCTTCCTTGATATAAATCAGGAAAGGAAAAATTCAACCTTTTGGTAATTTGTGTAGGACTTTGATGATAATTCACCTAGAGACATCTAAGTGGTACAACATGGAAAAACAGAAACTAAAATTAATGGAGTTGAAATGGGATTGCACTGTGCAGGGCCCCCACATATGGTTCAAATTTGGTGCTTCCTCTGAATCCAACAGGATTCTTACAGCCAGAATTCTTCTGAGGAACTGCTACTGCACCCACCATGAAAGCATGGAGAAGAAAACCTCATCCCACAGTGTCTATTTGATCTTCTTTCTCCTCTCTTGGTGAATCTTTGTGGGTTTTGTTTGTGTTCACAATTAAACACAGGTCTGAGTTCACTCTCATAAGCAGGCTTGTCCATCATTCATGATACAAACCTTAAGGCCAGCACTGGAAGGTCACCTTGTTTCAAAACAGTTGATATATATTCCATGAGCTCAGTTAAGTTGTTCACACATAGAGCCACCTGAGATGCCATGACATAGCTGAGGTATTCAGGCTGGGCTGGCAGATGTGGTCCAGTATCTCCATGAGGCACATGTCCGCCTCGAAGGCAACTGGAGGCCAACGGCACTATTGCAGAACAACACCAGTGGGCAGTGCTTCAGAAGTTGTAGCATACACTCGGTGTCTAAAGATGAGACAGCCTAAACTCCCACTGAAATCCCTTGAAATCTAGTCAGTGCAGACAGCAGCACCCAAAGAGCCAAATGCTGAGGTGCAACTCTGTTGCATAAACATAGGTATCAATTTTCTTTTAAGATGTCCTGTATTTTGGGTATTCACACAGGACTGGCAAATATGATTTGAAGCTAATGAGTTATTAATAGCATCTAGGAGAAGCAGCTACATGATAGATAGGCTATTCAAACCAAGCAGCACCTATGTTTTGGCAACCAAATCTCAAGGTCTAAAGAGAGGCACACGGTCTGTGGAGTGAACAATAGATGATTCAAGTTTAAAACCAGCCCAATGGCAAAAACATCCAGCTTAGTTGAAAGAGCCAACTTGGCTCTTCCTGTGTTAGCTATGACGGTGTTTCAGTACACACAGCGAATGAAAAGCATGTGAGTCATAATGCTTATGAGTTAACCTTTTGCTGAGTTAATTCTTCACTCTGTAGACGGAAGCTACAATGCCCAGTTAGCCTATGGCAACCATTGACCAACAGGTTGTCTTGCAGGAACACCAAGTAAGTGAAGTGTATCACATTCACACAAACCTGGCAGGAACCAGGCCAGACACAAACCACTGAAATGATGAATTTGTGCCAAAATAATAATTTGTCTTTAATTTCACCATTTCCATTGTACATAATTATTACCATTGGCATGAATAGTGAGTTATCCCCCTTGCTCAAGGCTGCAGTGAGTGTGACTTTTTCATAGCTATGCTTAATTGTTGCCAGGGTTCCCTGTAGTAGCATTAGCATGCTTAATATTACACGGCTTGAGAAAATTAAATGATCGATATCGGGATAAGACCACTCAGTTGTTCTTTCTTCGCTTTTGTAATTGCTTGTGTGACAGGAAAATAATTACTATGTTGAGTTTATTGCTAGTCTCATTGTCCTCAGTTGGTGATTTTGTTGTTCAGCTGCGGACATATCTGATTTAAATTGTCTATAATACTGCTGTCTTAGAAGGAAATAGAAAGGAAAGGGGAAGGGAAATGAAGTAGGAAAATTAAAGGCTGATCTGAGATTAACATAGTGTTTACTCTGGCTTCTGGCAAGGTCTGTTTGTAAAGGGAGACCAAAGCAAAAATCACCTAGAGTGAATTTGTTTAAAGTGACACTGTTAACTTCAATATCACACTTCAGGATTTTTCTTTTCTCCCTGTTGTTATAAGTAACACCCAAACCAATTATATCCAGCTAATCCCATTGGAACACCTCAGATTACAGCTGACAGACTAAAGAAAAATCACTTCTCTGTATTTTTGGGTTGTTTTACTGCAATTCCTGGCACTATTTTCATATTCTGACTTGGAAGGGACCCACAAGGATCTTTGAGTCCAGCTCTTAAGTGAATGGCCTGTACAGGGATTGAACCCACGACCATTGGTATTGTTAGCACTATGTTCTAACCAAGTAAGCTCAACTATGATCACCAACTTGTGTTGAAAGCTTGCACAGAAAAAGGGTTATGTGGATTTCGGCCATGCGGATTCAGGCCATGCCCAAATCTTCTGTAGTTTCTTATTAGGACACTTTCTTGTTGTTTATGCGGCTTTTTGATAGAGTAACGCTGGAGCAAAAGCCACCACCACTGAATTTAGAACCAAGATTTTTAAATCCAGCAGGGAAAGTAGAAAAGGAGAAATCCCCAGAAGTCCTCTGTAGAGAGCAGGTACCCTCAGGGTCCTTGCTTTCAGCCATGCAGAGACAAGCCAGTCCCTAGCGAAGAGATTCCTACTGCCTTCAGACTCTGGTGGGAGTAGGATGATAAAGAGATCTCTTTAACCATTATGCTTACAAGTCACTGGTGTCAGTGCTAAGACATCCTGGGATAAAGAGGGAAACAAAACTGGTTATTCACTGTCTTTGTTTAGCTGCCTTCAGAGGTTTCAAGAGACCTGAATACAAAGACACTGTAGCATATGCCAACTGTTGACTCCATTAAATAATAAAGTAATCCCAGTGGGTATTAAGAAGCGTGGAATCATTCTAATGAGTCTGGCAAAATCTCGTTAGGATGAATAGCAGGTGATGACAAAATATTTGCTCTGTATGCAAATGACTTGTTTCCTTCTCCATCTACACACAGTTGCATAAGTGCTCAGAACAGGAGCTGTCAGATAACAGCTCACAGGAGTAAAGTACTGCATATGTGGTGGTTGCATTTCAAATATATGAGTGGAAAAAATGGGATAAAATGCTGGAAAGAGAGCCCCCTGTATCACCAAACTCTCTGTCTCCTACTTGCATAATAGACTGCATCATCGGGCATCCAGACAATCCAACTGTCTTCCCAGAAACACCTTCAAAGCAAGGACATATGGGCTGCAAGTTGTCAAAACTTCTCCAAGAGCTGTAAGTATAGAAAACATGGCAGAAGGAGGGCAGGGGCTGTGCTGAATATTGAAAAAAAGGCAAAACATGGCAGTTCCAGTTGACAGAGGTAGGTTACCTGCATAGACCTGAGTCTGATCTGACCTGCCAGTTCAAAAACAACTCCACTAATCAAACCCAAACTATCCAGCTGCAGGTTCAGATGTTGCTGTTTGCACAGTAAATCACTGCTTTGTCCCCTTCTGCTACCTTAATATCAGGCTACGTAGCCCTTGATATCCATTCAGTTCCTGATGGTGTTTCTGGCATACTACGCTTCCATTTTCTCCAGAGTATCATTAATAATGCTTCATACATTTGTTTTTAATCATGTTGGTATTTATTTATTGCTGCAGTCCTGTTCCTACTCCTCATATATGTCAGATGCAAAATTCTTGCGTGGGGGAAATGGAAGTCCCCCAAGAGCCCCATTCTTCTGTGCATGCTGGAAAAGAGGACGACAGGGTAGTTGAGTCAAAGGACATTCCAGATTAAATAACCAAAACCACACAAACACAAGTGTTCCTGCCGATCTTCTCTGCAGTGCCTGGCAAATACCTTCACTGTACTTTCCCCATGTAATTGTGGTTTGCTCTCAAAAAAAGGAGTCAGGAATGCATTTGAAGCCTTCCTTCTAAAAACACTTTAAGATCCCCAGGGCCACAAAAACCTTCCAGGTCTGAAAGGCAAAGGACTGTGTGTATGATGATCCTGTGCTCCCACCATGCTCATTGGTTCTTATGGTTTGCTACAGTCTGTCCATCAGTGAGGGAATTAAGTAAACTGATTATGAGAAGGAGCCATTTGCTTTCCTGATGAAGTCCTATACAGATGGGATAAAAATGGTACACTAAACAGCTTAAATTTGCTTCTCTCACCATCCAGCACTTGCAGCTGAAAGTTATTCTTCCTTTTCTTATGAAAGTCAAGCAAAGGGGACCAGTCTCCTAAATTTTTCCCTCCTCAAAAAAAAACCCCTAATTAATTAACTAGATGAAGCTTTGTGTTCCAAGGAAAATAAAATGGGTTATCTGATTTTAATAAAAGTGATTATTTTAAATTATTAACACTATTAGATGCTAATATTCTTAGGAACCTTTTAGTTTGTAAATCTTTATAAAAAAATGCTTTTCATACAAGTGATTTGTCAGGTAAAGTCAATATCATCATTTTTCTTTCATAAGTTTGGGAAGTTGATAAGGGTCACCAAATAGATCATCAAGAGAATTGGGAAGCAATACCCAGTCCTCCTGATTCCCAGAGCAGCACTTTGTGAACACAGGGGCAATGTGGCTCACTGTGTCATGGCTGTGGGCCTGGGACCTCCATCATCATCATGGCCAGGCTTCTCGAACGAAGATTTGGGAAAGCTCTCTACCCAGTTTTGCTGGTGGCTAAAAAGGCCAATATGAGACAGGTACGTCCAGTTGCAAAAGGCACAGCAGAAAGACTCCTTAATTGGTAAATTCTGCAAGGCACGATTCTTTCTACGTTGTCTTTTCTCCTCAAGAGTGATCCTGCGTGCTTTCTCAGAGGAAACAGCAGTGTTATAGATGGTGTGTCTCCAGACCTCCCAATTGGAGGCCAGAGTAGACCAGTTATGTTGATCAATATGACCAAGGCTGAGATGTTGTTTCAGGGAGTCCTTGTGTCTTCTCTTTGTGACTCCTCTCATGCGGCAGCTGGTGGCAAGTTCACCATAGAGCAGGATCTTAGGGAGGCGGTGGTCCTTCATCCTTGAGACATACCTTGCCCATCGCAGCTGTGTTCTCAGCAACATGGCCTCAATACTTGTGACTGCTGCTTGGGACCTACAGAGCTACCAGAGCTCCTTCTGTGGCTGGATGTTTTAAGAATAAGTTGGACAAACATCACTGGGATGCGATTGACTCTCTGAGCATGGGAATGGGCAACATCAGGTCTTGAGATCTAGACCTGTAGCCTAGGATTTGATGACAGTATCCTACATGGTATTAGTCTTATATTTAATAATTGCATTAAATTGAGGTCTGCAGTTGAAGCACTGCCAAAATGACAGCAGGCCAAGAACTACATTAAGCACTAAAACGCAGGCTCGGCAGGGTTTGCAGGGCAGTGAGGCTTGTTCTCGCGGCGGGGTTATGCGTGCTGAGGTAACACGTTCCAACTCAAACCATCAGCAGTGCACAGAGGTCACAGCTGTCTGGTTCTGCTTAGCAGGTTTTGCTGATCAGCAAAAGCAGTGGAAAACCCAAGTCTTCAAAAAGCAGTAGTTCTTAAGCAACTACTTTTTCTTTCCTTTTTTATCTTTTTGCTACCCAACTAGCCAACAACTGAGTTGTTTGTTTAGTGAGGCTGACTGCAGTAAGAAAACTGGGCAGCAATGGCAGTGATTAATTTCAAACCTGAAATGTCATCTGATGCCAGTGGTGGTCTGAATCAGCTGACCAATGGTCATGCACATAGTGATCCCAGATACATATTGCTCTGAAAAAAATCCTGTGGAACCCTCCCAAATGCAGGATAGATGAAAATGCTCCAGGTTTGGCTCCCTCTACCCAAATCAGCCCTCCACTGTGCCCAGGATTTTTGTCCTCATTCTCATGCTCTAACAGCATACCTCCAGGCATGCGATGTGTGTTTGTGGGCATTCTGTAAAAACATCCCTTAGGTGAGCTGAGGCAAAACTACCAGGGTATCTCACACACTTCTGAGTGAAAAAGACAACAAGCAGAAAGAAGCACTTCTCTCTCAGGGTCACAGGAAGACCATATGGTCTTCAGATGAGATCCGAGACCCAGAAGCCTAGACTGGAGAGTGGAAGACCTAAGCAGTAGGGGAAGGAGTCAGTATGTGCTGCTTGGCCTTGGCAGCAGTCCTTGCTTTCTTTTTTTTTAGCAGTAGAGATGCAATCTTATAGAAAGAGGACAACTTACTCATGCAGAGGCCTCTAGTGCTAGCTGAGGCATCAAAACTCATCCTGTATGGATTCCACCAATTTCTTCCAAAGGGAAATGTTGCATGTAAGGCCTCTGTAGTATCTGTTAGGCTGCCCAGACCTCTTGAGTAGCGTTAGGGATCTGAAATGGCATTACAAGTCCATGTTTAAAGAATGAGACACCCCCTGTCTCTGTGCTGCAAGGTGTTCCAGTTGTTTGAGATCTCGTTTGAGTTTTTACAACCTGAACTGGGCTCTGTGCTTTTGCTGCCGAGTTTGCAGTTAACACAGCAGCAAGCACATATCGCCTGCAGTCTGCACATATGCCCTGCAGATGTGTCTGTAGAGCAGGTCTACCCTGAAGAAGTGATAAATACCTCTATATAGTCTTGTTGTTCCCATAGGCCAACAGTAGTATTGCTTTCCTAGAAGTCCTTTGAGACTTAATGTATTATTAACACACTGGTAAAAAGAGGTTGTAGGTGGGCACCTTTTGTCATGGGTTTGGAGAGAATAGAGAGACCCTACCCATTCACATTGTTCTGCTCATAAGAATAATTCCTGTCAAAGCCAAGGGAGGAGATAGCTACCCTTTGACTTCTTTGTCCTCAACCCTCTTCCTCTGAAAGCCTGGAGTACTTTGGTTTTTTCCTTCTTTCTCCTCTAGTCCCAGCCACAGCCTGCAACTTCCTGACCTACCATTCTCATCCCCATCTACCCTTCCCAACAATGTCTTCAGCATTTACCTCAGACTTTTTGCTCAATCTTACCTTTGCTGCACCACCGCCTCCCAAACCTCTGTAACTTTGTTCTTCCATTCACTTCCTACTCTTTCTACCTTACCCTGTCTAACCTTGACTGTCCCAGACTCTCAGAGTCAACCTTCATATATTCTGCAGCTCCCTGAGGTCCATCTCTGTGCCCACCCTGTATCTTGAAGGATTTCAGTGCTGCTCTTCCCTTAACCTAAGTAGAGATGTGCACATTTCCCCTTTGCCTGGCTTCCCAAGGGATAGAAATCCACCTGGCCAGATCTAGAGGAAAAGAGAATATGAAGATGAGAAGTGCTATATCAAGATTTAGTTGTCACTGTGTGTTTCATTAGATGAGCTTCTAGGAAGTCTGGACTCTGTTGGAGCATCTCCACAGTCATCTTTCTGTGGAAAAACTGCACTGCTGTCACTTGTCTAGTGTTTATTGGTAGCAAATTGTAAATCCCAAGTCATTCTAGAGCAGGTAAGAAAAGGTTCTTAAGAAGAGGACAGCAGCTAAATGGATGAACACAGGCAATTTTTTTTGCTATTTTTTTTTTCTCTTAGTTCTCAGCATTATGCTGAGTTTACTCTTCAAATGTCTGACTGACAAATGTCCCTTCACTTTTATTTTAAGTAGCTCAGAAGGCAGATTATTCTTCTTTCCTGTTTTTCCCTTTTTTCTTCTTCTTTGCATAATAAATCAAAGTGGCTTACCTAGGCATTTCTGTGGACTCTGGAACCAAGATTCATCCTGCCTTTCAGCCTGTGCTAAGACATTTAAGCCAGTAGTTTAATTACCCTTAGATATCTCCACTAATCAGGTACTTTTGGGAATTCTGGAAGCACTTTGCCTTAGGTTGAAACACCCTTTACATGTGTTTATGTCACACTTTTCCCAGACCCAAACTTGCCTAACCTACTAGGTGCATTTTGCTGCATTGAGCTTTCCTGCCCTCCAAGATGTTTCTCTTCAGCAGATGCAGAACTCTCTCTGAGGCTGGTCCACCAGTGGCATTATACCCTATAAATATCAGTACTTTTTGGCACCCCCACTTTGCAGGTGCTTGGGATTTTCAGGAGCAGGTGTATCTCTCCAGCTCCATTGGTTAGCAGAGACAAACAAAGAGGAAATCAGGAAACTGAAGGCAATGTTACCCTTGTGAAGGTGGTTCTGTACCTCCTAGTTTGTGCACAGAGTTTTTGCCCTAAGCTGTGCATGCCCACACCTCCATTATGACAAACTCTGCTGGGCAGTCACAGAACACTGTTTACTTCTTCCTGGACAATAAAGCTTTAGAGAAGTCTTTGTAGTCTTTTTCTTCATTATAACTTAATGAAAACATGGGTCTTTGCCTTGATGTAAAGTTAAAAGGTTCCTGCTGGAACTAAGGGAATATTTAAGGGTAATTTTTTTCTATCCACTGATTTCTTCTGTCTCCAGAGAAGACAGAAAATCAAGCAGTTTGCTGTATACTTGCTAACCTTACACTACCACACAATTCTTAGCAACACTGGGAACAGTTACTTTACAGGGTTGTATTCTGTAAGGGAGTAGTATAACTCCAAATCTTGTGTAACTTACACAAACTTTAGCAAGATGTTTCTTCCATTAATTATGGAAGAATAAAGCATCTAGTCTGTCATATAAAAAAAAATCACCTCTTTCTGGAATCTCAAGTCTAAGATGTTTTTACTGTGAAAAAGAGCTTCGTGGTAATGATAGCAGAATATCAGGTTACCAACTCTGTATAACAGTCCTCTGTTTGACTTCTGTCTACTTTTTAACAACATTTAATGAAAAGCTGAATGCTTTCTTGAGACACCTTTAATTTATGTGTTAAGAATGTTTATGCCTCTCAAGTGGTCAAATTAAATTGTATCAAACGAACTGTATAGGCTTGACCCAGGTTCTAAGGCCCTGTTTAAACTGTTGTGTGTTCATGAAACAATTACAGCTGAATAAACAGTGCCAAAAGAATTTCAGAGAGGATTAGTTCAAATGTTTAACTAAACTAATTCCTGCCACGGTTGGTTTCCATGGGCATTCATTTGATCTGGCAGAAATGCTCTTTCCCTAAGCATTAACCAAAGTCTGACTGTAAGAGTAACATCTGTTCTGTCAGGGGAGGCAAACAATGATTTTGCCTCCCATGATCATTTGTAACTGAACAGCTCCATAAGACACCTCTTGGATAGCAGGTGTCCAGCAGCCAAGTTACTCAATAAGGCTTTTCATTATTTACTGATGGTATGTTATTTGGCTGGGTCTTAAAAACAGTAATTCCGTGTGCATCAACTGTTTTTGCAGACTGCAATTGCCTAGGCTCAAACATCTCAACTTCAGACTCTGCAAACTAGGCATGACTGGAGTCATGACGTCTTTAGGGGAATGCTCTGACCTTACTCCAAGTTTTGATGTCAACAAGGATAAGCAAATCTTCCAACATGGTCTGCTGAACTGATTAATCTCTTCACACAAACCCTATCTTCATTCCACTCTCTAAAGTCTTCAGGAAAGCTTCGAGGATATAGGTAGGAATATGGGAGTACATAAATCAAGAGGGAAAAGACCGGTTGTGGTGGCATTATCCAATCTCTTCAGAGTAAATAGCCCTCATCCTATACTCACTGAAAGTGTAAACCTGAAATACAAAATTCAAGTGTAGTGAACTCAGAATACTTTGTTTAATCCTGCTTCAAATCACAATACTTTTGCATAGGGCATGCTATCAAATTCTACTGATGTAGTAAAGTAACCAGTATCTCAAGCTGCCTAGAGAGGTGCTCTCTCACAGGCTTGGATATGATCTGCAAAGGAGCTTGTCTGGAAATATTTTTTTTGATTACCTGGCATCCAGGGTGCTCGTACAGGTCTTCAATTCTGACATTCGCTCATCAGTTTTGTCTATGAGATCTTAGGACTCTAAACCAGTGGCCTTTTAATGGTAGACATGAGTTCTAGGTAAAGCCCCATAATTTATTGATGTTTAATCCTTTTGGTTATGCAACAAAATTTATCTTTCCTTCATGTTTTTGATAAGGGGATAGCTTATGGTTGGCTAGTCAAGCTATGGGGTAACTGGCTGGACTACTATGGTCATGATATGACTCTGTAACCTCTACAGCACTACTTAGGGTAATTATCTTTATTTATCTATATAATAATGTTTTAACAGATACTGCCAGTGCATGTCTGGCGGGAGATCTGCTTAGCATAAACAGTAAATATTGATCCTCCTTCCTCTTCCCTTAACATACCTGCCAATGCATCTCTACTCTTCAGTCCTGAGATCTGATACTCCTCTTTGTCAATGCACTTAAATATCACAAAAAGAAACTATTTCAACTAGTGATCTTTGCACTGTACTTAGCAACATTGGAAGTAATCATGGCTAATTGTTATGGCTGTAATTCCAAACCTGACAGCTGGCAGAGAATCAGAGATCTCAGTCACATTTGCTGAATGTCTTCTCTAATATGTTCCACCAGGTAGTTTACTGTAGTGCTCTCCAAAGCCTTGCCCTTTGACTACTTGCATTTCTCCAGTACTCAGGTAGTTGCTGCCAAGGCCATTCTCCTCTAGGGTAGTTATTTGCACAGTGTAATTTCTTGACCAGCTGGCAAATGCTGCTTTCACGCATGTTGGACTAGATCTATGTAGAGAAGGGTTGACAGTGTAAAGATTTTAGGGGCATCTAGATCGAGTGAATAAACACTGGTTATAAATAAAAACAAGATGCCATCTTCTCCCTCAGATAACTCTTGTTGACTTCAATGGGAGCGTGGCAACTTTCATGTATGTGTGTACAATATATCTGTATATCCCAGCAGTGAGTGCCTGAGCTAAGGTGAGGTAGGTAGCATTTTCTAAATGGCTTTGGTACTGTGGGATCAGTTGTTCTCATCACAGAATGCACTTTGAAGAAAGTGCCACCGAGGCAATTACTTCTAATAGAAACCGATGTGCCAAAGAGGTGTAGAAACAGATGTGCCTCTTCCTGAGAGAGGTGTTGCCCCTTGGGAAATGCAGAACTCTGGGAAAGAGTACGTTGCTTCCTGAGCTGACATTTTCCCTAGAAATAAGCAGATGATCTCATCTTGTAGGGTTCTCCCTTCAGCAGGAGGCAACTTTAGAAAGCCCTGCACCACCTCTGAAAGGAACAAACATTGAAATGCAGAAAGGACTTCTGGTGGGACAGTGGGTGTTGAAAGGTCTGCATCTTGTGCCACTAAAATCAGAAAAGAGCAAAATGCATAACTAATCTTCTAGCGTCTGGGTAAGTGAAGAACATGGTGAAATGAATCCACTGACAGCTCCAGGACAGTGGATAAAGTCTGACTAGTCACCAAAGGGAGGCATGGAGGAGAGCTGGTTTGTTTTGCAAGGACTGCTGCCCTTAATGTGGGTGCTTGAACTGAAATTGCAATGACAGATGTGAAATTACTGCTCCTTTTGTTAGCAAAGCTGTGGAATCCTGTAGAGACTACCATATATCATATCCTATAGTTTTCTGGTTTTAAAAGTAGCATATTTCATAGGACAACAGGGCTGTCTAGAAGCCAAGTTGAGAACTGAGTTCAACTATGGGTTCAACATACCACTGGAGAGTTTCACAAAGAGCCTTTGGCCGTGGTGGCTCTCCCGGCTTCTTTGGTGTGTGCACTGTGTGAACCCATTTTGCCTCTAGACTTGCCCAGACGCATTCAGGGCACAGGCTCCTGGTCAGGTTAAGGTGCCTGAGTCATGACTTCACAGCTCCCTTCATCCAGTGAAGCTGCTGTAGAGTCTGCACACTCAGCACCCGAGGCAGGAATGAGTAACACAAGGGTGGAAGAGGCTGTAGATAAGGCATGGGCACTCGATCATGTGTTGGAGCCTTTTACTCTAAAACGTGCATATTGGCAGGTAGCACACACCTCCCTTCAGGCTGTTTTGTTGATGCTGATGCTCCAAAGTCAATGGAGTGTACGTGACCACAGAAGAGGTTAAGCTGGTGTAACTAACCCAGCACACTAAGAGCACTTACAGGAGAATTCAGTAGTATGCACTTTTCTTTTGTTAAGGTGCCATCTAGTAGATCAAACTAACCGATCTAATGACCCTCTCTTACAGTCCACGGCTATTAAAGAAATGTACATCTACTTATGCATTTGACTCTATGGCATGCAAAACATACCTTGTGTGCTAGCTGGGCTGATATAAGCAAACATGATGGCCTCTACTGACTGTAGTTCAAGTGTAGTCACCCTTCAGGAGTTGCCCTAGGCTCCTTCTGAGTTAAAGATCAAAAGCTACCTGTTATGAGGGTACAAAAGCTCTTTTCTCCTGCTTACTATATTGTCTTTTATTTCTACTGCCATTCCTTCCTTTCAAACTCAGTCCCAGGCATCAGTATTAAAAGATACTTGTGGTATAGGGGTTTGTATTTCAGCATGGCACAACAGACAGGGGTGGAGCAGTCTGAATTTGTGATTGTTTTTACAGTCTTCAGAGCATCTGTAATGAATAAGATGCTAAAAGGAAACTAAATCAACAATAAGTGCTTGAGATTTATGTTTTTATTCAGAAGCATGGGAAAGCAAGTAAGAAAGGAGAATGTCTGGATGTTTACAGTTCACCCAGCTCTATTCAGCATCTTCACATGGCAGGGAAGAGCATAGCATAGTGCACTCCTATGTTGGACCAACTGGGCTGGGCTTTGCCAGTGAAATTGAAAAAGACTAGAGGACTTCAGGATAAATAAGACAGCAGGAAAAGGAATGAAGGAATTAAACTGACCTTCTTTAAAATGGGTGAGACAGGGTAAACAGGGAGAGATCTTGTTTTGCTTTCATCCTGGAAAAAATAACATTTCTTCCTTTCCAGTTCAGCACAGTTGACTGATTTGGAAACAAATCTGTTTTCTCTGGAAAGATCTATTTGCCCAACAGACTTTTTTTTTTTTTTTTTTTTCTTTTTGGCAAAAAGCAATAGGTTGAAAGAACAAGGCTTGTCTTGTTAGTAGGTTTAAAGGACTCAGTAATTAACTGGTACATTTGGAGGCATGGCATGCAGGATACTTGCTGCAACCTACTTTATTACAGTGTCAGAGGGAAGTGCTGTGAAATGGGCAAGAACTTTAAAAGAACACCATTTATTTCTCAGGCAGTATCAGACAGCAGGATTATTTCATTATGAAGTTAATCCAGAGCATTTGCTGAGGTAAGGACACTCTGGCATGACCTTTGAGAATATGCTTTCATCTGTGACATGCTTTCTCTCTCCCTCCCTTTCTTTCCATCTTTCTTTCTGTCTTTTCTAGGTTGAAAACAAAGCAACACTTATTTAGTCTAGGGACAGCATGCACTTTTTCACATCAGTCCTTTGCAATACATAGTAGGTGCCTTCAAAAAACAAATTGACATCCTGTGATTTGGGGAAGTCTGTCACAAGGGTCATTTGTCCCTGAAGTCATCTCCTTTTGGTGCACAATGTATAGCAATGTTATTCACAGCCAAACCTCTTTTACTCCATTACGCATTTTCTGCTTCTTTTTTTTTTTTTTTAATTTGGTGTGATACTGCAGGCAATGGCTAGCTTGAAAAAAAATTAACAAAAATGTTGGTGCCTCAAAATAGGACTATAATTCCATGCTGCGGTGTTTTAAGACCTTGTGGCTTGACCTTATGAAGTCCTAAATATCTGCATCTTGCAGTTACTGTAAATAATGTGGAGAAGTGCTCAGCGCTCCTGGAATACGGCTACTGTTAGCCCATTCCCCCTATGTAGTAGCCAAAATAGAGGCATCCCTATTGGAAATGCAAAGCTAGCAAGTCTCTTAAGTGCCAAATAGACCCTTACGGGAGAGAAGAAAGTCTCTTCAAGCATATTTCTGGAAATGCAAAAGATAAACATTTACCTAGCAAAATGATGCCTCATATCTCAAGGGCAACCTAAGCACTGAAAATCTCCCACGACTCCTATGCAAAGCCAGATTCACCACTGGTACTGAGACTGAGAAGTGCAGCATTTGCCAATTTGGCAATTAACTTCTCAATTCTTGAATATAATGAACAGTGTATCCAATTGCAGATATCCACATGCATTTCCTACTGTTATACAGAACCCTTCAAATTGAGGGCAAGATTTGGCCCTAAATATCAGTACATATTTATTGCTGTATTTCATTTTTTTCATTCCTACTATTTACTTTTAGATTCTGCCCTGTTTTCACCAGATATTAACAAGTATCTTGGTGTATGGATCTATATTGCAGTAGGGTTGCATGGTACTTGGATCATAATGAAATTTGTCAGAAAACCCTATCCTCCTTTCCATTTAAAGGCCAGGTCATCAATTTTTCTTTTGATCCAGATCTCAGTGGAACAACCTGGGAGGAAAATTGTGACTTGCTGAATCATTGTCTCTTCCTGATCTCCTTGCTGCCCTGGAGAAGGACAGAGGCATCTACAGCAGTTCAGACATCTTTTAACAGCAGTTCAGATCTTTTAGCAGCATCTTTTTGAGGTTGCACAAGTGCTAACACTTTGTGATCATAGTGTTGTCTTTTCCCCAGCTCCTCACGTGAGACCAAGGCCACTGGCACAGCCAAGCAACCCAGCAGGCAAAGGAGGAGGAGCTGTTTGCAAATCAGTATGATTTGCTTTCATGGTTTCCTCCATAGGGAGAAATGAAATGGAGAGGGAAAGTATTATATTGAAAAGATCAAAGCGGATAGAGACGAACGAGTTAATAGGCATGTTTTCAAAAGAAATAATTCTCCTGACATCTCAAGGGATGAGTGAAGGGCATATTGCCTTGTCAGTTAAACACAGCCGTTAGTTTCAAGCCCATACTAATTAGCCAGCTTAGAAAAACACTCCGCTCAGCATTTCTAAATGCGGACTGCAGCCTCTGCCACTCCTCAGCACAGATATATTTGTCCACATCCTCTCAATGTATCATGCTTGTACAGAGGTGGCTTGGTTAGTAGTTAAAAGAGAATCAAGGATTAAATGAGGTTTCGTCCGGTATTTTTCTCACTTGCTATATCCAGGTCAGTCCAGGACAAACCACTAACTGAATAAGGAGTGGGAAGCCTGCTGTGCACTGGGATCCCATTTGCACAATGGAGCAAATCATAGCACTGCCAAGACCCAAGTCACTTCCCTGTGACTGCTCTGGCTTGCACCTGCATAAGCAAGAGTTGTGGTCCCTAATCTCTACTGAGCTTAACAGAGGAGATCAAGAGGGAAAAGTTTGCTTTTGCCCTGCGCTGAAAAAGGCATGTAGGAAGAGACAGTAGTATTACACCAAGGGCCTGGGGAACTAACCCGGAGTGCAAAATGGATTTATAGGGAATCTACTTTGCTTAAAATGGCTTTTAAAAAGTTTCACTTTCCTTCACTTCCCACAGTGTAATTCAGGGCTGCTAAACAATCACAACATTGAAGGGGCCCTGTAAGGCTCAAGGCACTTGTACTGCTTGCATGCAGCAGCAGTAGGTGACTTGGTGGTCTATAGATGCGTAATTTTGACTTGATAGAAGTACCTCAATTAAGGTGTTTACCTCCACCCATTTTTCCCAGTAAAGAGGTAACTAAAACTACCTGGACAGAAGTCCGTGAAATTGTGACTCCAGACTCACCATCTACTTCAGAGGAGTTCAGAGATCAGATATTACTTCAACCATGGAGTTTTCCCAAGGAAGCAGTGTTGGCTGTAGCTGTACACCAGTGCGAGGAGAGCACCAGGGCTCCTTTCTCCCCTGACTGCGCTGCCTCCATGGGCTGGGTGTCCACAAGGCTTGCCTGGTCTTCATTTTTCTTCCCATCCTTGTCCTGATATGTGCATTTGGGCCAAAACTTCTTCAGGACAGGAAATATGTCTGATTAACTGCTTGGGTATATGTTCAGCTTTGAGTCGAAGTAGACCTATGAGTGTCACTGCAATAACTGTAAATTTCCATTATACTTGGCTTCCATGTTCTTCTTCAATAACAGCACTGAACACATCCTGGAAAGGAGACCAAAGCATGTGATTTCTTTATATGATCAACTAATCCCTGCAGGATCCCTCTGTTGTCTCTGCCTTTATCTTGCTGTCTACCCACCCAATGAGTGAATCATGGGACATCCACCTGCCCTGACTCTGTAGTGTCCCAGCTGAAGCACATCCACTCTCCTGCCACAGAGCCCTCAGTGCTAGGATGGTTGAGTAGAAACAGCTAAAGCTTTATCCACTCAACCTGCATCCAAAAACTGTAATGGTGTTTCTCATATCCCTATTGCTGCCACAGGGGACATCACTATTTTTTCTGGGTTTTTTGTTTGGTTGGTTGGTTGGTTTGGTTTGGTTTTGAGTTTTTTGTTTGTTTGTTTGTTCTTTTTTTCTTTGATTTGCTTTGGTTTAGGGGTTTTTTTGAGGTGGTGGGGAGGTGTTAAGTTTTTTTTCCATCCCGAACACAGGGATTGGGTCATTTGGGCTCAAGAATCTCCTGCAAATATATGTTGACCCCAATGGCACGAGATACTACCTCATGCAAATGGAAGTCTTATTAGAGAAAGGAGCAGGAAATACTTTAAATGAACTTCTCCTGGTCCATTTCTGTGCATTTACAGTATCCCCTAGTCAATCTGTTGTCTGCTTATTTTTTAATAGGACAGTTGTCCTGGCATTTCTCTTACATTTTGCTGACAAGGGCCTCCCTCTCTCTCCGAGAAACCCAGCAGTTGCTGCCATACATTCAGTACCTTTGTGTTAGAAAAAGAGGTTGGGGACAGGTTCCTGAAGCAAAATGTTGCTGCTATTGCTTCTGTATTGCTGGAGAGGTTAGCAGGGTATTTATTGCCTTTTTCATTCTCTGTCTTCAATGTCCTGGTTTGTAATGTCAAACCTGGGTAGTTTGGCCAAAGGAACGCAGTACAATAACAGACATAGCAGTTAAAGAGGTTACATGCATTTAAGTGACTGTCTGGGAAATGACAAGAGCAGCTCCAGTCAATTGGAGGAATTAGACCAAGCCTCTATTTAAGCTATAGAGAAGGTTTGTAACTTGTCCAGGTTTTTGGGGTTTGGGTTTGGGTTTTCCTCCCCTCCCTAATAATAACAGCTTGCTAGGAACTAGACAGCCACAATCTCATCTAAATGTTTTTCATCGTCTTCCCGTGAATAGAAAGTATTTGGCAAACAACAGGAGCAAATCCAGAAAATTGGTTTCCAGCTGCTGTAAAGCTAAGCTCTTGTTTACATCCCAGCCCAGTGGGACAGACCTTTCCCATTTCAAGCCAAACCAAGACTTGTGTGCCACAGCTGTAAGCAGCGTGAGGTAGGAAGCAGCACCGACAGAAAGAGTTGTGCTGTGCTGTGCTGCCAGTGCGGGACATGGTTGGGCCTTACAATTGCAGCTGCAAGGAATCTAAGGGGAAAAAAGGATGTTTCCCAACCTCCCCTGCAAAACCTCAGGAGTGGATGTATCCCCTTCCTCCTCCACGGTACTGTTTAACAAGCAAAGGAGCTAGGACTTGTTTAGCTTCTCTTTCTGCCAGCTGCACTGTCCCTGGGGTGCAAGGGTTTCCAGCAGCCAGGCAGCGGCACTTCCCATGCCCTGGGAGAATGGACAGCCAAAATGGGCTTGAGGAGATGGCACTCTCCCCCTGTACCTGGCATTGGTGAGGCTGCACCTCAAATCCTGTGTTCAGTTTTGGGCCGCTCACTAAAAGGAAGACATTGAGGTGCTGGAGTGAGTCCAGAGGAGGGCAGCACAGCTGATGAAGGTTCTACAACACAAGTTTTATGAGGAGCAGCTGAGGGAGCTGAGGGCATTCAGCCTGAAGAAAAGGAAGTTCAGAGGGGATGGTATCACTCTCTACAAGTACCAGAAAGGAGGTTGCAGCGAGGTGGGAGTTGGTCTCTTCTCCCAAGTAACAAGTGACAGGAGGAGAGGAAATGACCTCAAGTTGCATCAGGAGAGGTTTAGATTGGATAGTAAGAAAAAGTTCTTCACTGAAAAGGTGGTCAGGCATTGGAACAAACTGTGCAGGGAAGTGGTGGAATCGCCTTCCCTGCAAGTGTTCAGGAAGTGTAGGGATGTGGAACTTGAGGATAAGGTTTAGCGGTGAACACGATGGTGTTGAGTTAATGCTTGAACTCAATGATACTGGAGGTATTTTTCAACCTTAATGATTTTATGATTCTATGGCTTTTTGTGTTTTATGGGACTGCCTTGTGCACTCGGTGTTTGGAGAGAATCCATTCCTTCCTCCTCCTCCCACTGTCCCAAAGAGGAATGATGCTTACCCATGAGTAATAAGGGAGGTCCTGTGGCTGGCCATGGCCAGAAGGATGCTCCTGGTGGATTCCAAGCAGAGGCAACAGCTGTCTCTAAGGTGCTACTTTAGTACATGATGTTACAAAAGGAAGGAATGGATTCTACAGATGAAATACAATGCAATATTGATTTTTCAGAAAAAACAAAAGAAAGACATCTAAAGAAGCAGACAGACTCACTGCTCCCACCTGCAAAACTAATCTGCCAACATATCTGAATGTTTTTCTGAAAACTATGTGGCCTGTGTTGCCCAGCATTCATCAGTGTGCATTTCTGACTTGCTTAAGAGCACAGCTACCTCATTTCTGGATAATTAGGTAGTAGGAAGCACCAACTAAGCCTAAACAAACATCCTTACTCTGACAAGGAAAGTTATTGTGTAGCCTTTCAGGACACATTTTTCTGTAGTATGCAATGACTCTAATGTCTATTAATTATTTCTAAATGGTTTAAGCATTATCTGCCTTTGGGTAAATTCTTTCTTTATAGTGTAATCTAACCTGTGGGAGGGAAAATTAAAAAACAGTAGTTTTCCTTATCACCTCCCCAAACATAACAGATTTTTCTTTTAATCATTATCACCCTCACCATTACACATCAGGTTGCAGGAGTTGGAAAAGGTTAGCAGGATGGTTTCCTGGATTCCTTTGCATGTGTCACTGCGTCACTAGTTTAAAGAGAATATGTGTGGGGGCCCTTTTGGGGCTCACCTCTCCTTCCATCTACAGCAAGAAGGAAGCCTGTTTGCTCTTTACCTTTATGACAGTTTAAGTATTGCAAGTATCTTGAGGCCATTTTCATGAGGTAAAGAGTTTGCTGAGATTCTACTTTGTGAAGCTACCAAAAATGTCTCAGAAACAGACAGCCAGGAAACCCAAACATATCTGCTCACGTAGAGCAGTCAGTTTTATTTTACAGAGGAAAAACTCTCTATGTGTGAATCTGCATGGTTTACTACTCTGTAGTGTCAAGCCCAGACCCAGAATTTTATGATCAATTATCAGTATCAACAGAATTGTGACTCATCATTGCTGAAACATAGTGACAGAAATATCATTTAAAATAAAATAGCTTGGGAATATGTTTTTCCTCTATTACTATACCTTCTTTAGCAACCACAGACTCCCAAGAGATGTCATTCCCTTTTGCAGGACAGGGTGATGGGAGAGCACAATGCAAAAGACCAGAGAAAACCTGAAACCCACAGACTGGCTTTAGAATGAGAAGGTAGTCTTCTCATGGTTACACAGATGAAAACAGACCAAATTTTACTTCTGTGTACCCAGCATCTTTGCATTCCTCGGATATAGCTCAGGCAGACCAGAATCAGTGTAGCAAATGTTATGTAGCTGATTGAAGAGGACAAAGTCCCTGCCTACTCCCATTGTTGTTTATCATACTTTGTTGCAGAGTGCCCCTGAGGCCATCATTTCAAAAACCAAAACTATGTCTTTCAGCCCCTTAAGCCAAGAGGGCTTCCACCTTTCATGGGAGTTTTCTCTTGAATGTTGCAGCCACAGGGGTTCCCTTATGTGACCATAAAGCACCATGCTTGTCTGTTAGCACTCAATAAATTCAAATTAGTAATAGGTCCTCGAAGAGCTACATACTGCTTCCAAGATACCTCACATGGGACAGAATGGTCTCCCCGCAAATATGAAGCATGCTCTGGCCTAACGGGACACTTATAAAACGAAGTTGTTTTTTTGTATGAAAGACGGGATTTACAGCTAAATGTGTGCATGCAGCAGGAAAGTCTGTCCAGAAAAAATACCCTTGTGCATATTTTACAGTGTATGGTAAAATTAGCAATCACAAAGAAAAAATACAAACAGGCTTCATAGTTTGCTTCCTCTACCCAGTACCACTGGAGCAAGGAAGACTGTGAAGACCTGAGTCAACCCTGACTCATCTGCTAGTTCCTGAGAGAGGATTCATTCCCAGCAGCAACCCACATACAGTGTGTGCAGGCACATGCTGCTGCCTAGAAAAGGCAGCCACATGGGGAGTTGTCTTGTAGTTGCTCAGGGAATGACGCATGCATTCATTCAGCACCTCACCCGACTTGCCTGGCTTGCCCAACCCCCTTGCTAGTCCCCCCCTCCTTCTGTCTCTCCTGAGGCTGCTTCACACCCCCTTCTCAGAGGGCTTTCTGCTGCCAGTCCTGGCAGGACTGATGGGAGGGTTGCAGCAGTTCTTGAACCTGCCCAGGTCCATGAGTTTGGGCTAAGCTGGGCTTGACTCTGCGCGTGATAGAAACAAATCCCATTTCTACTTGCCTAGCTTGAGACCTCTGTGCAGGACATGATACCTAAGAAGATGAGATGTGAAGGAGTTCCTGGGATCTTTACAGTCACTAAACAGGTTCTGTGAATTGTTTTATGTGGATGAACTTGGCTCATGATGTCTATGCCCAAATGCACAAGGACAAGTTATCGGTCCAGCCTAGGGAATGCCTCCCTCCCCTTTGTTCCAGTCAATCCTGAGACTTTTTTTCCCCCTCAGGACAATGGTTTCCTCTTTGTAGTGTGGCTACTGCAGCAGGGCAACACATACGGTTGTACTTCCATGTCACCTTGTGAGCCTCAGGAAGCAGTGGCATGGCTTGGTGAAGTCTGTGCAGGTTGGGCCACACAAACCGTCACAGCACCACAGAGACAGATATGGTGTATGGCAATCTGACTCACTGACATCATGTGAGGGACAACACACATCATTACACACACACGAGCAGCACAGTTTGCCTCCAAAAGGGATAGCCCTCTGGAAGAGTGCCAGGATCTTACCCTTTAGGTTGTAGAAATGGACAGGCTGGACTGGACCTTACAGCAGGATGAAGGTGAGCAGCTGGGTACCTACCTAAAGAGTAAGATGCTTTATAATGACCATCTGACAGAGTAACAGGGTGTCAGAGCAAGTGTAGACTCTGCTAAAGCATGCTTGCTGGGCCAGTGTCTTTGTGTATTTCTGAGCTCATATTTCCAGGTGTGTCCCCTAGGCAAATCCCCGCTCATCACAAGGATGTGACTCAGCAAAGCTGTTTCCATGATGTAGGACATGTTCAAAATGTTCTCCTGGTCTTGGTGACTGGGAGAAACCAGAAGTATGAGGTGTCTCTCATGTGTCTGCCCCTCAGACAGGATGGACATGTAACAAGTCTTGGAGGTCCCCAAGGAAAATGGGAATGGAAAAGATTTCTTTTCTTCTTGCTATCAAATTCTTATTGTCACAGAAAAAATACTCGTTAAATCTTCATTGGGAAAGGACAGAGACACAGAGGATATCTGAGACCTGACGACAGTGTTGTGTAGTGCCAGGGTTAGACTATATATACCTATATGGCTGTATTGGAAGTCCATGGAGATAAATATGACAAAGTCCACCTGGCTTTGGTACTGCTACTACTTAGTTACTGCCATGTGGAGTTTGGGGTAGACTGCAGAAGACATTAGAGACAATGAAAATATCATTTGCTTTGGAGGCTCAGCTTTGGTCAGGAGGCATATCAGGGCCTGGCAGAGCATTTGAACCTACCTATGAATTTGCATGAGGCTGAGGAAACAGGAAAAAGATGAGAAGAGCTGTGGCTTGCAGTGGTTCCTGGACTGGCAGTTGGAAACAGATTGTGAGACCTTATCTTCCAACTGTGTCCCCAGGGAACCATTCTTTTCCTAACAGCTAACCTTTGCTGTAATTTTAGTACATTGCTTCTCATCCGATCTTCAGTGTCCACAGAGAGCAGTTCATTTCTCCATTCTAGCAAAGTCATTTATCCAGTGACAGTCGCAAGACAGTTCTCATGTCTCCTTTCGCTTTTCCCCTATCTTTCAGTCTGTACAGGGGAATGACTTGACCTTCCAAATTTTAGAGAGGCAAACTGGTTATATTGTCTGTGGAATCCAGCACCACCTCGAAATCAGAAACTGGTGAAGCAGGAGTGAGAGGAGATCCTCCCTTGGCAGTGGCAGCAGCGCACCGCAGGGCTGAGCAAACCATGTTCAGGATGGGTCTGCTGCAGCTGCAGTATTCCACAGAGCAGATGTGCTCTGCACTGTTTTAAGAAAAAGGATATTTGTCAAACCTCAACTGAAGGAATGCTCTGCCTATAGGGAGTGGCAAGGAAGAAGACAAAAAGTCCAGCATAAATAAAAAATGGATTGAAAGACAAAGGGAATTTAAACTTCAGAAGCAGGAGTAGTGTGAAGCTTTGCTGCCTACAGTCCTGCTGAAGTGGGAAAGCAGGGCATGTCAAGGCATAAAGACAGAATCCATGTCACCTGCCATTGTATGTCTACAACACAACTATTTACATCTGAGCTAATTCACTCTTGAATCCCTCTTGAGTCAATGCAAAGGAATATATGGTGCATTTGAAATGTCTGCCTATAGATGAGAAGTCCACCTTCAGGTGTGCTTATTGCTCCTGATGATGTAGAGGTACTCAGGATGCCTAGATGTAGATGTCTTAATTAGTTCAGAGGAATTTGACGCAAAGAGATCGCTTTTGGGTGAGAAAATTTTGACATTACTCAAAATGCTTCTCTCTGTGCCTTCCTTGTTCTTTATGGAAAAGGAGAATGTTTGTCCTGCACCTTTCCTCATTCCAAGCTCCCCAGGTGTCCACGTCCTGTGAGACCAACCTTCTGATGGATGTCTGAAAACATCCATCACAACACTGAAAACTTCAGCCCACTTGTCCATGAGCATAGATCCACAGGCATGCAGTGAGGAGGATGTGAGCCTGCTGCACCCATATGTCTCATCCATCCCATGATGGCAGGGCCCTGTTTCAAACATTCATACCCATTTTCTAGCAGGAAAACCTTAAGCTGAGCTGTGGCCATCTTACAAGCTGCAGGTGATGAAGGGCTGTGACAGCAAGTATCATTCAGTGATGATGATATGAGTGACCTTGATACCTCCTGTGTGCTGTGATAACCCAGACTGTCACCGTGCTATCAAACTTCTTGGAGAGAGTTACAACAATTTAGAGAGCTGCTTAAGAGGGCCCTTAGAGGGGAGGGTAGGAAGGAAGTGGGGAAGTGAGCAGGAGGAGGGACAGGAAATTGTGAGAAGGCTATAGAAACAAGAAGAGGTGAAGGGACTGGTCACCACCTCCAGCTCCCTATCTGCCTCAAGAGATGTTTCACAGATGACTTTTGAGACATTTTAGGCCACCCTTCCTATTTCCATCATCTACCAGGAGGGTTGCTGGCAGGCAGCACATTTTTCAGTGCTTTGTCCAGGCCCGTGTTTACTGCTTATCCTCTGGGACTCGCACTGTCTCCCCCAGAAGGCTTAGCTGGCAGTCTAGGAGCTTCTGGGCAATTAAGCTGTAATTTTCCTTTACTTCATTTTATGCTATTGCTTCAAGTTGCTCCTCTTGCCCTGTCCTCAGCAACTCTTTCGTGACCTGGTGTTTCCTCTCTCCTGACTTATCAGCTGTCATTATCTCAATCTTTGCAAGTACCAGACACAGTTTAAAAACACATCCTCAGGACCCTGGAGGTGTTTACTCCTTTCTGTCAAAAAACAGACTTGTGGACAATGTGACGTATCACTTACACAGTTCAGAGGCAGGGCATTTCCCACATTATAAAAGAGTGGACTGCAGCCGCAGAAGTTGAAACATCACTTAAAAACACTGCCATTTGAGAGGGAGGATTGCTCCTTGATGCTAAAAAGTACAATTGTACTTGGCAATTTGTGTATATTTCAAAATGCTGATGGTTTTCAAAACCCTTTTTAGATACCAAGATCTCTGTGCCAAACTAAGATCCAGCAGTAAAAACAAACAGATAATGAAACAAACACTGTGGTCACAAAAAAAAAAAAGGGAGAGAAATTGTTGCAATAATGTACTTTTCCAGGAAAATTAACCATTACAACAGTGCTGGTGAATCACTGGATAGTGGCTCCTGCTTATAAACATGATTTTGAAATCTTACAATGTTGTTATTTACACAGTAGTATTGGCAGTAGCTATGTAAAGGGTTTTTGGCACAGAAAGAAATTTCTTCTTAAAACTGTGACTGGGATTTTTTGAATGCTTCCTAGAGAATTACATTAAATGAATAGGAGTTATCTTCCTAAATTATTTACAAATCTTTAAAAGTCTTATTCTAGCTCCATCATATGCAAATATTTGTAAGCTATGAAGCTGTTATGGATAAATATGAAGCATAAACACTCTTGTGAGGTGGGCACAGGTCCATAATTCAGATCTCTGTGGTAAAGAAGGAAATCCTCTCTATTACCTTTCAGTATCAAACTGTGAAGATCTAGTACAAGTTTAGGTCATATTCAACTTTTCCCCAGAAATCTTTCTAAATCCCAGTTTTGTTAGACTTTGTGGTCTTATACATCAGAGTAGTCTGGGTGATCTGTTTCAACCCCATCAGGGAACTGCCACCAAACTATGATGACATTCAGAAAGATGTTGCACTGTGGGCATTGGAGAAGAGACTAAGACACTGCTTTGAGGGACAGGAATGGAGATTTGCTAGAAATTATGCCATCTGAACATGGCATCTGACTGCAATCCAAATCCAGGCTGTGCTGGTGTCCACGGCAGGATGTTACCATCACAGTGCAATAGCTTTCGTGGAGGGAGTTGTGGTGATCTAAGATCCCCTGATTCCATTCTTGCCTACATACCCTACCACAGCTGGTAACAGGCAGCATTATTGCAGGCAATTACAGTGGAAAAGATGGGATAAACATGAAGGATTAACTGTTCTCACTCAGCCTTTGACGTGTTCCCTCTGGATCACAGCTTTTGGCACATCTATGCTTCTATGAGCAGTGGTAAAAGTACTCTGCTAGTGTGATATCCGTGATGGGTTATGCCTGTGATCACACACACGTAAACACAGGCACACTCACTGATTCAGAGTGAATTTCTCTGTAAATAACAGCGTGTTTCCAGTGTGGTCTCAAGGGCTATACTGCCACTACAGTGGAATTTCTCACCATTAGCCACTGGGTGAAGCGTGATGTTACGACTCCACTGCTTTTGAGATCCCAATCTGTTTACTCACAAGGACTCAAACCTCAGCTAATGTTTTTCAATGTTCCTCAGCTGGAGATTCTTCCCTACATAAAAAATTCTTTTGCTTCAGTGTCTGCTGTATCTCGGACACTAAAAGTACAAATGGTTCACATCGATCGAAGAATACAGGTAGTAGGAACTTTCAAATTTTCATTACTGAGTTATTTCTTCTCACTGTAGTATCATTATTCCATTCATTGTTTTCAGCTCCTAAATATGCTACTCTGAGCTGGACATGTATATAAGTTCCAGAATCATTCAGATTCTTATTGTAGATATTCCCTGACTTAGTGACCTGATTCAGTGCAATTGCTCTGAATCTGAAAGGGTGATATTAAACTAGAGTGATTCCTGTTAATGGAATCAAGGAATGACACCACTCTTTCCCCCTCAGCTCAGAAAGAAATCATAAGATGGAAGAGGACAAGTGTAGAAAACATCCTACTTTCTCTCTAAGGAGAGAGGCAGGCTGTGGAGATGGTTTGGATGCTAAGCTGGCCAGAGTGGGATGGGAAAAGTTTAGAGATGAAGTATGATTGTATAGCGATGGGGTGAGGAAGGCCAAGGCAAAACTGGAACTGAATCCAGCAAAGAATAACAGAAAGGGCTTCTACAGCTATGTTAACCAGAAAAGGAAGGTCGAAGAAGGTGTACTCTCCATGATAAACAATACTGGAAAACTGATAACAATGGATGAGAAGAAGGCTGAGGTAGTCAGCAACTCTTTTGCCTCAGTCTTCAATGCAACTTCTCTTCCCACACCCCTCAAGTGGATGGACAGCAGGATGGGGATTGGGGGAGCAAAGTCACTCTGTTAGTAAAGATCAGGTTCATGACCACCTGCAGAACCTGAAGGTACATAAGTCTATGGGACCTGGTGCGATGCATCTGAGAGTCCTCAGGGAATTTGCTGATATAATTGTCAAACCACTTTCCATCATATTTGAAAAGTCATGGCAATCAGATGAAGTCCCAGGTGACTGGTAAAGGGGAAACATACCCATCTTTAAAAAGGGTAGAAAGGAGGATGCTGGGGACTACTGACCTGTCAGCCTCACCTCTGTGCCTAGGAAGATCATGGAATAGATTGTCCTAGAAGCTGTGCTAAGGTACATGGAGGACAGGGAGGTGATTCAGGACAGCCAGCATGGTTTCACCAAAGGCAAGTCCTGCTTGACCAACCTAATTGCTTTCTGTGATGGAGTGACTATATCAGGGACAAGGAAGGGTTACAGATGCCATTTATGTGGATCTCTGAAAAGCCTTTTACGTGGTCCCCCACAACATCCTTCTCTCTAAATTGGAGAGAGAGAGACTTGATGAATGGACTGTTAAAATGGGTAAGAAAGTGGTTGGACGGTCACATCCATACGGTAGTGATCAATGGCTCTGAGTCCCAATGGATATCAGTGACAAATGGTGTCCCTCAAGGGTCTGTATT